>NC_135655.1:95004027-95328402 GCF_964188315.1 Podarcis muralis | reverse complement strand
AACAGATGCTTTTAAAAAATAAGTTTTAAAATAACCTACCTCACAGGGTTGCTGTGGGGTTTGGATAAGGAAGGGGAGAACTATGTAAGCTATACAAGATGATAGATAGATAGATAGATAGATAGATAGATAGATAGATAGATAGATAGATAGATAGATGTTACATTATAAAAGAAGGTAAATATATAGAGTGAAATCATATTGAATGAAAAATTTTCATGGAAAACAAATTTAGGGTTGTATGTATCCCTCAAACAGCTATATCATTTTTGCTGGAACAAGGGTGGTGTCAGGTAACAGAGACTAAATAATGGAATGGAATATGAACAGTGAAATAAGCCCCCAATTAATATCTAGTGGTATTTAAGTCTTTAATTGGCCTTGAACTGAAGCCAGTTAGCGATGACCAATGTAGAATATGAACTAAAGGACTGCATATTTAGAAAGATTTCCTCTAGCAGGGGTGAAAGGGTGAGTGAACAATATAGCTGACAGTTGTATTTATAATTATTTTATCTGCTTTTCTTAGGAACAGTGGTTATGCAACATTTTTATAAAAAAAAATAACAACCTGCCTCACTATAGCCTCTCCAGATTGCACTCCTGTTAGTACTTCAGATGCTTTTGTAGAGAAAACTCTTTCTGTTTTCCTATAAATGTATTTGTAGTCCTTGTCCCTCTTCAAGCAGAGGCACTGAATATGAGCCATAAAGGCTGTGCTCAGTGAGGGTCCTCACACATAGCAGTGGTGGGTGATTTGAAGATGAGTGAGTGTTTCTGCCAATAGATCTAAACTGGTCACTCACTAACAGCTTGTCACTATGCAAGGAAATAGTCTTAGTGGAACATGTGCTTGATAGTTCCACTTTCTTCTTGGAGTTTGGACAAAATGCTTAACACAATGTCTCTGGAAACTGTACAGTATCTGTAGCAATTTGTACATTCTGTGATTTCACCGCAATGCAGAAAAATGACAGAAAGTAGTAATGCGAGTGAATATGAACCTTACCCCAAAATTCTCAATAATCCTTTCCAAGCAATTGTGTGTAGGTTTACAACCTATATAGCATTTGTTTGTTGAATGTGCATTCCTTATTTCTTGTTGCTCAAGACAGCTATAAACAATAGTGCAAGTGCAAAACAGCGTAACATTAGGCTTGAGTTTTATCTTCTAAACTGAACTCACCTTATCTTCCAGACCCCCAGCTAGATGTGAAAAGTGGAATGTTGTATACAAATTTAGATGGCTCTGTGTATTTCTGAATAAAATACAAGTAAAAAAAAAACTCAAAAAGAAAAGCAAGCAAGACAAGTTAACATCATTGAAAACAACCAGTTAAACCCAATTTTAACATTTTTACAAGCCAGCTTATTAAGCAAAAGCCTGTCCAAATAAAAAAATGTTTTTGCCTGCTGGTGGAAGATCACCAGTCTAGGCTAGCCTAGCCTCTCCAGGGATTAGATGGTGGGACTCACCCCTTGGCCCTTTTGTAGTTACTAGCAGAAGCAAAATACATGGTGTAACTTGAGCACAGTACTCAAATTTGTTTGTTTTGCATTTTTTTCCAGGCTGCGCAATTCAGTAATTATTTATGCAGAATTTGATGTGAAATTTTTAATTTTTGTTAAATATAGAATTCACACAGCCCTGACTATATGACTGGCAAGAGAATATATATTACCAGGTTTGGAATCTTTTGAAGTTATCCAGCCAAGAGCCATGTTTACATAAATTGCAAAACTTATTGTATTTGCAATTAAAACAGACCAGGCTTAGCACTGACATAAAAACCTTAGTAATTAGTATACAGATTAATATGGGGAAATAACACCAGTTTAGCACTCCTTCCAAGCAAAACTGAAAGAATTGAGTATGTAATCGAACAGCATGTGAATTTTAATGCACAAAATCCTTTGAGTCCCTACCTCCCCGATGCAATTATTTTCTATTCACATTAATTGTTCCTAACAGATGACATTAATGACTTTGAGTTTAAATGTGTGCAAGGGAGGGCTTTGCAAGATCAATGTTGTTTGAAGTAGAGTCACTTTTATAATCATTTACCCGAGCTATAGCAACTGCTAAATAAAATAAAGTTAACCTGTTGATTGCTCAGTAAATGTTTAATATCATGCCTTATTATATTAGGCATCAGTGGCTATAGAAAAATGCATTTTATTCCTATGAATGCATCATCGTTATGTACAAAGCTGTGATAAGTAATCAAACATTGTAAGCTAAAAATGCCCTTACTTGTTCGTGCATTACCAACTCCATTTTATACTGTTAAGTTCTGGACTCAATGAACAGAGAAATTAGGACAAAGCTCTTTTACCTTAGGGTCTGTTTTCCCCTTGAATTTAACTGCAGCGGTTGGGATTTTCAAAATCGCTGATCTTCTGCATGCTTGTCAAATGGTTATGCTTTGGTCATTCTGTTATTTTCCCCCAGAAGCTTCATTCGCGCATCTTAGATCTGTCGTCTGGGGATTTCCTTTTAGAGGTAGAGAAGAACAGAAGTTTGATACCGCTGCAAAGTGCTGATGTTCAGGTTCATGTGAGTTTTCTTGAATTTGATTTCTTCATTTAGCACATTCTTATCTCTCCATGAAGTATGATTTAATGGAGGGGAGAGAGAGCAGGAACAAATAACACTCATCCTTGAACCTAAAACAGAGTGGAAGTAGAGATAACAGCATTTTCTTCTCTTCTCTGAAGTTCACTATAATTTCCCAGGCTATATAGGAAATAAAAAAGTGCCCTCTTTGCAAAAAGGCATAAATCTTGGCAGTGTCCCCAAGATACCTTTTTGGGGTATTGATTACATCTCAAAGTTTCTGAGAAATGGTCAAGGAGCTTTTTATTAAAGCCGGTGCACTGTATCATTCATCCTTGTTTTATGATATATTATGTATGAACTGTTAAAAATTCATGGGCTCTGGAAAAAAACACCACCTTTTCAGATGGGCTTAGTTTTTGTGCTTATTTGGCAAAACTTTAACTAGTATGCCTTTCATTTTCATTGAAAAAGAAAAATGTAACTCAAAAACAAAAGTTGCATATAGGCAGAATTAACGCAAATGAGAATGGAAGCATTCATTTTATGTTTAAATATAAAAATTCAACAAAAATGCAATTTGCTGAAGTACGATAAAGTGTTTCTAAATGGGGTGGGATGGGGAGAGAAGCAATTGTTCCAAAAGTTCAGAAAGATGTTAATGACCTACCATGCAATATGTAATTTAGACTTCAGGTTAGATTATTCTAACTACCCAGTTTCATCTTGGCAATAGCTTGATTTAGACAATTGTCTTTTCTTCCTACTAACAATTATGTGTTTAAAATATAATCCCGCGCCAGCTTTTGTACTCTGATTTTATTAAAGTTGATGGTTTAAAACCCATGATTAGGGGAGGGGGAGTGCACTCATGAAAAGCAAATTAATAAACCAATGAACAAGTTAAATATATGTAATTAATGCCCCACAAGGGTGATCTTTGAGATCTTTTAAAGGAAATGTAAGAAAATGATTAGGATGCTGTTAGGAGGAAAATTCAGCCTCTGTAAAAAAAAAAAAAAAAAAAAAAAAAAGCTGCTGCCATTTTAAATCTGCAATTTAAGAAGAGATCCACAGTTGCATGGAATATTGTTCCAATGTTCCGGACTTGTCTTTAATGTGTGTGTATTATATTATCTTGCTTAGTCATTCTCTTTCTTTTCCTGAGATAAGAAAAGCTAGGTACTGTTTTGTATCCCATCTGTTATATATCTATTCTATGTCTATAGAAAGGATGAAAATATCCCCTCTACTAGAAGAATCTGGGGGAGGTCATAAAGAGAAGTTGGGATCCAGTATTCATCTTCTCTAAACAATGCATGTTGCATGCATAGATGCATTTCATGCATGCACATCGAGACCTCAATTTAAAAATAAGAGTTATCTGGTACCATAATCCTTTCCATTTTTATCCACAAGCAAATCCTTCTGTGTTCTATGGGTCTTTTTCTCACACAAATGTGGATAGGATTTCAGCCCAGCTCCTCCCATAATTGAGTGAAGAAATATTCTCTCGTTGATAGTTTGCATGACATTGGAGACCTTGTCAGATTGGACTGGACTCTACATGACTTCTGTCTTCATGTTCTGCTCACTATCCCTGCAGGTTGAATGTTCCACTGAAGCAGATATATGCCTTCAAACAGAAAGTCAGGGGGAAAGGTTCGAGCCTAACCTCCTTCCTGATATCTAGTTTTTCATATTTAGAAAATATTTTTTTATGGAAAAGCATTCAGCCATGTGATAACATCTCTGATTTAAAGTCTGAAGTACTGCAATCCAGAAATACTGCTTGTGGGAACTGGGCTCATTACTTATCAATTCCTAACTCAACCAGTATTTTTGTGATTTGCCAAGATGTGGTCAGTTGTGATCTTAGAACGATTCTGAAAGTGTGTTGGAGCATTCAGATGCCACCCTTAGAAAGCCCATCTCGGACCACGTAGTCTGTGATGGTTATTGACTGGTTGATTGCTAATATGCCATTTCTTCAGAATGTGATTGAAGAGGCTGTGGCAGAGCAACTGCAGACAATCTTGAATGGCACTGGTTATCTAGATCCATTACAGTCAAGTTTAGACCTGGTTTTGAGACTGAATTTGCCTTAGCCACAGTGATCAGGACAAGGGAAAAGCTTTTGATACCATTGACCATAGTGTTCTCCTAGACCAGTTCTGTGGGATGACAGTCAGGCACAGTTTGTGGTGGTTCTGATCCTTCCTGCAGGTTTGGCTCCAGAGAGTAGCATTGGGAAAATGCTCCTCAGCCCCTTGGCATCTATGTTATGGGATGCTGCAGAGCACTATTTTTCCCTCAGTGCTTTTTATCATCTATATGAAGCCGTTGAGAATGTCATCAGAGAATCTGGAGCATGCTGATAACACACAGCTTTATTTCTCCATAACATCTGAATCAGGAGTGGTTGTGCAGGCTCTAGACCATTGTCTGGCTACAGTGGTGAGCTAAATGAGCATCAATAAACTGACTTTAAACCCTTGATAAGACAGAGGCTGACCATTGTAGCCTTTAGGTCAAGTGTCACTGTCATCACCCATGCATATTTCCTCCATTGCTCAATAGGCATGGAATGGAGAAGCCAATTGCATGCAAAACCTACAATCCTGAGGACTTCATGTCCAACATTTTCCCACAGTTGCCTATGAAGATTGAGATTCATATTTACATACAAGGCATCTTGAGTATTTTAGTCCATGACAAACCTGAGTGATTTTTCAGGATTGTGAGCATGCACCCCATCAACTCAGAATGGCACCTCTAAGGGAAGAGAAAGAAAAACATTTTAATGAAGAAGGGAATCCTAATTGTGCAGAAGATCCATTTGGGACTCTGGATTTAGGTTGTTTGTGTCTCCTCTTAATGGGATAGAGAAGTATAAGCATCCACCTCCACAGCTTTCAGTTCTTGTTGTTGAGAAAAACTGGTTTTGAGATTAATGAAATTTGTTGCAAAATGTCAAGGAAATGTAGTCTTGTTGTTATTGATAACTTATGCAATGCCTCTGCATAAGTTGAAATAATTTCATAGCCGCATATTCATGAAGATTCTGAACTTTCAATAATATTTTGCCATATTAGGAAGCAGAAGATTTGCCTGGAAAGAAATTAAATGCTTCCACAAACTCCAGCAAAGGTTTAATGTTTTTACTAAAGCGCCACTCTCTTTCTTCATTATTCTCTTCCTTGAAGCTGGTATTTAGTCACAGCAGCTGAGATTGCATTTGGAGAGGGCCGATAACTACACAAGTACTAAAGGCAGCCATAAAGTGTCAATAAATAGCATAAGCAGGAGGCTTCAGCTGTCGGACGGTGACACAAAGATGGATTGTCCTGCATCAGAGACTTTCTTAGACAAAGCTTTGAACTAGATAGGAAACCAAAATTAGACTGTAATGGAGAGATTCCATTCTCCGTGGACATTCTGGTTGGGACACTAAATTAATTTACCTTGTCCACTTTGTAGGGCCTCATCTGTTACGTTGTGGGGATATAATGCACTTGTCAAGATGTTCTTGTACTGGCTTAACTTTGTTTCCAGTATCTTTCTGGAGCACATTGCTAATAAACACAGCATATTTCAAACAGACTGTCATTGAAAGGCCAGCTTGAATACTAGGATGTGCATGTATTTTAATAATAATAATAATAATAATAATAATAATAATAATAATAATAATAATAATAATAACTGGCAAGTTTCTAGATATTTTAATCTCATAATAGGTAAGAAATATGAGCACTGTGGTTTTAATATTCATTCAATAATTATTTATATCAGCATGAACAGCAAATGTGGGCTTCTGTTTTGTTTTCTTATATGAATATGGTATGGAATTTTTTAACCCATAAAACAAAGTAATCTCTCTCTTTTTCTTGTTTTAGGAATGTCAGCAGACTATCAGATCTGGAGTACCTGCCTTGAAGTGCCAGAGCCAGTTAAATATGACAGGGCCTCACCGAGTTTATCCTCGAAGCAGCTGCAGCAGCAGTGAGCTCTCTCTGTCAAGTGCCTGCAGTGAATATTCCAGTGGCTCCTCCTACACTTGGAATGATGGGAAGGCCTGCAGTAAAAGGGTAATGAAATAGGTTCATTTATTGTCATTGTCATCATCAAGTTTATTTATGTGACACTTTTCCAAATAACAGTTCAAAGCAGCTCACAACATCAGCAAATAAACTATCAAAAACACACTTCATAAATATATATTTACATTCACAGTTGCAAATAGGCATCTGTGTGACAGGATGCTAGGCAAGATAGATCTTTGATCCGATCCAGCAAGCCTTTATGCTATTTTGTTCTTATTTTGTTGTTGGCATCAGTCTGTCTCAAGAGGCAATGGAGTGCACCTCTGGGGATAAAGTTGAACCACTGCATCAGCAGCACCAAATTGACCTCCTCAGGGCACAAGCCTGGGCAGTGTGTAGGGAGGTCTTGGGCTGCCCAGACAACAAGACCCTCCTCTCAGCCTTGCTGATGTGGTCCAGAGGGAAGCAGAGCAATACGTTTGGCACCAGCTTAGCTGCAGGAGTTGCCAGAGGGAGGTGTACAAGGCGCCATCCAACCATCTTAGGGACTCCACTCCAGACTTGTGTAGGGTTTACTCCTTTGCCTTTTCTTTGCCTGAATATATCCCACAAACAGCAGAGGTTTAGGATCAGAGTTTTCCTTCTCCTTGATGGGCTATCTTTCCAAGTTACCTGAGTTACACTTGCCTCTACAATATGTGCAGAAACTGCCTTCTTGACCTTTGGACCCACTATTGGTCTTGTCTGCTCAATCCACCAGAGCCTGCCTTTAAATGCAGGGGATGTCCCTAACTCACGGAAGGTTTGAGACCCATTTGCTACCCTCACCTGGTTTAGCTGTCCAATCTAAGCAATTTCCCGGGGTGTGGCCATGCAGACAGCTTCTAGGAGCTACAGGTGAGAGCTGAGTACAGGGTGGGGACCAAAGGTGAAGGTACTAGCCCATTAGGAGCACAGCGTGTCCCCCACCAGAGGTACTACCCCTCTTGTTAACACCTGTTCTTATTAATATTTACTGAAATATGAAATACACTGTAGGCACCCCCAGCAACAGAAGCAATCTTTTAGCTAGAGTCTACATTCCTAGGCCTCATGGACATGGGCCAGATGGAGGAGGACAGGATGAGTTTAGTAGCTTATAATATTTTAAGATATTTGTATGTGATGCCACATAATTTGAACACAAAATTGACGAGAGCAACAAGGGAAGCCAACACAGTGCTCTCCAGATGTTGTTGGACTACCAACTCCCTTCAGCCCCAGCCAGCAAAGCCAGTGGTTTTAGCTGATGGAAGATGTAGTCCCACAACATCTGGAGGGTTGCAGACCTTGATTCCTTGTATGCCAGGTCCTCTTTTTATTATAGCATTGTAACAGAACTGTCTGTAGGAAAAAAATACTATAAAAACCATAGGCCTTCTCAAGCTCCACCGTGTGGCCATTTTTACATGGTTGTACAATGTACAACCATAGCAATGAGAGAGAAGTCACTAGCTCAACATTGTCCTTTTTTTCTTAGTAATGTTTGTTAATTTCTGTGGTAATAACTCTCTCTTACTTCTTTTAAAATCAGTCGTCAGTGAACTGGGATAAAAGAATAAGCATTGGTTCTTCGCTCCCCAGCAACCTTTCCAGTCCTGCTGATGATCTACCTCCAACTCGCATCAAGGAAAACCACATTTTGGAAGGGCTAAAGAAGTTACAGAAACGCAAAATATTACTTGAACCGCCTTCTTCTGTTATATCCAAATGGGGATACAAAGATTGCATGGACTCTAATGAAGGAATATACTCCCCTGGCATTAAGTGCAGCAGTCATAAAGAAGAGGTACATTGCACACCAGAGGAAATGGGGGCCATTTGCATTGAGCACCAGAAAAACTTTGTGTATGATTCAGATTCACATGAGGATGCGGATGATGAGTCTTCATCTTTAGCATTGCTGTATGAAGTACCGAGCAAAGACTGTAGGCACTATTGTAATAAATTAACTCACAGCGTTTCTGACAGCCTATTTGGTTGGGAGCCTGATAGAAAGCACTTGCCAGAAAGAGGTTCTTATTTTAATTCAAAAGAGAGACCTGAAAAACTGACTAGTTTTGTCAATGAATTTCAGTCAAAAGGAAAATCTTGCACAAATGTGAAGCTGCCTGTATTGCAAATAGATAAAAGTCTTGCTAGCATAAGCTGGAGAGACCTTAATTTACACCTTTCAGATACTGATGACAATGAAATCCTGGACGAATTACATATAGAAAGCAGTGATGAAAAAAGCCCATCAGATTTGTCATTAACTCCTTTTGTTGACAAGCACACAGAGAATTCTGATGTGCGTGTAAAGAAGGAAAATTGCCAGCATGTATCTTCAGAAAAAGAAGCAAGTCAGGTACTCACTCACTCGGGCATTAGGCCAAAGGCATGTAATTTCATTAAGCAACAAAAAGTTATAAAAAAGACTTCTTCAGAAGAATGCATTACTGTTATATTTGATGCTGAAGATGGCAAACCTATTGAATTCAGTTCACATCAATCTGGAGTTGTTACTGTAACTAGAAATGAAATTTCAATCAACCACTCATGTACTGGGCCCAATGCAGAATACACTGAATGTTTACCTCAGGGAATAGTTAATTTCCAAAAAGCAATGGAAGCTAAGAACTACAGCATTTTGCAAGCACCTGATAATGAAATTGAGAGAAAGACTCTCCCAAATAACTTAGAGAACGAGCATGCAGTTGACCCTACTACATGCAACAGTCAGTCTCCTTTACTCCCCAAAAGAACCATGTTTCACAACATCCCACAGCAAAAGCTAATGAAGCCAGTTTGCAGTATTTCTTCCAAGCCTAGGTCTCCATCTTGTATGCAGGCAGGTAGTAACCAAAACCAAAAATTGACAAAAATTCCGAGCAGAGATAAGTTCTCGCCACAAAAAACAAATATCACAGTGAATGAATATTCCACTAGCACCTCTTCACACTGTCCTATGACACTGGAGAAATCTGTAAAATGTTCAAGGTTCAAAAAAGTGCAGAGTCCCACTAAGAATACTGATTCAAAAGTAGATTTGCTTATTTCAAGGGCGCACCCTCTGCAAAATTCTAAAATGCTTGACAGAACAGATTGGCCCAAGAATCAGGTCCCAGAATCAACTTCATTGCCTCAACATCTTATAGAGACAATCGACTGTGAAGAACCACCAACTAGAGATATCCATTGTGATTTGCCTGCTGTAGAAGCCAGATCTCCATCACCACCACCTCCTCCAGGCAGGTCAACGTCACTATTGATAAGACCAAACTATGAACATTCACCACCTATACCCAATAAGCCAGGTGCAAGCATTCCCAGTGAGACAGTAAAAAGTCCAGTCATGTCACCACTGAAAACGGCCTCAATGTCCATTTTTCATAATGTGCATAGAATGCCAACTAACAAGCTCCCTTCAACACCTAAAGTCAAATTAAATCACTTCAATGAGAAAGGAGAGATGTTTACACAAAGCAAATGCATGTCAGAGCAACCCTCCACAATGTGCCAAGTCATTCCCAAAGTGTTTACAAAGAAAGTTCCTCCTAAAACCTCAAACCAATCAGTATCCTTCAATAATATAGAACGTAATTCCAAGGATGTGTCCCCAGACTGCACGTCACAAGATACAGATCTAATGCAAAATGGACTACTGCCTAAGGACACTGAAGTACCTCAGAAAAATAAATTTCCAAACAGATTCTCCACATCACCAGATTGTCAGCCAGCAATGATTGGGAAACCTTTTCTGCCTCAGATTAATCACTCCCCATTATCACTGTTGTCTCAGGGAAGTGATGCTGGAAATATACCAGAAAAGAGTCTGAAACCACATCTGCCTGTAGGACTTAAATTACTCATAAAATCTCCTCAGCTCCTCAGAAATAGTTCCACTATACCAGGGAAGCAGGAAAAAGACAGTATGAATGCAGCCTCCAAATGCTGTGTGAATTCATCCAAACGGAGGCAGGGTGAATCTTTAGCTCAAACCACCATAGACGTAGCTGACACTGAATTAAGGAGTACTGAGAGTGGAATAAAAGAAAGTTTTGCTGGGGATCTTGGTATGAATCCAGCTTCCTCTGTTTCACCCGAGACCTGCTGCTTAATAGAACGAGGAGATGGGTTGGAAAACAGGTTAGTTAAGAGATCCATTTCTTCTAGTAGTAAGGCATACTTGAAGCCTGCTCTTGGTATGAATGGAGCAAAGGCCCGAAGTCAAAGTTTCAGTATTCACACAGGGGAAAAGTCATCTATACCTTCCACAGAAGGTTTAGGAAAAGTTCGGACCCAGATCATAACAAACACATCTGAAAGAGGGAATTCTTTAACGAGGCAGAACTCTGCTGTGGAAGGATTACAAATCAGAGCTGTTCCTGGTTCAGCAGTGATGTCAGATACGGTTTCAAACACGACAAAAGTTCCAGAAACTTCTTATTCTAGACAGGGTTCTTCTGCAAGCATGAGTAGTTCCAGCAGTCAAGTTGGTAGTCCAAGCAAACTACCATTCCATATGTCTCCAAAGGGGGATTTATTCTGCAGCATTTCAAAAACTGAGGACAACAAATCACCATCTCAGAGAGATGTCCAAAGTAAATCTTTCCATGATGAAAAAGCCAGCGAAATTTCCAAACATCAACCAGTAAGCAAAAAAAGTGTTACACAAGCAGAAATGGCATTGGAGTCATCAACTAGTATTTCATCAGAACAAATTTTGCCACTTCAGAAAAATCTGGACAGCACACAATCTCCTCATAAACACGAAGCAGGCAAGGTAGTATTGCAAGAAGCCTGCATAAAGGCATCTGAAGCCTTGGAGAAGGTTTCAGCTTCATCTGTTTTACAGCCCACGATAGAAGAAAAAGTCATGTTGTGCATCCAGGAAAATATGCAGAAGGAACAAGGACAGAGCAAATGCCCTACCACCGAGACTAAACAAAAGAGTGGGGGGCCTTCTATTGCTAGCTGGTTTGGTTTTCGAAAGAGTAAGCTCCCAGCCTTGAGTGGTAGAAAAGCTGATGTTTCTAAAGTAAAAATAGAAAAGAAAGAGCCGAAGGGTTTAGCTTTTGGAAGCAAGCAAACAAAATCGGAAAAAAGAAAAGACAAAAAGAAGACTGAACAGCACTGTGAAGCAGAAAACGAGATAAATAAGAAAACTCTGAATTGTGGTATTTTAGACAGTGTTCCAAAAGGGAAAAAAATGACAAAAGCCACACACAATAACCTCAGCCAAACTGGGTGCGAACAAAAGAACAGCTCTGCCACCACACACTCAGGAAAAGACAGCTTTATGAAAGAGCTTTTACACAGGTAAGGTTTTTGGAAATGTAGATTGAGATATAGATATTGTGAAGGCATGTAGATTTCATTTCATTCAAACTCCTATCTTAGTTTCTTTAGTAGGAAAGCACAAAGAACACACTTTACTATGCCACAATCAAGCATACCCTCGCAATATGTACAATGTGGCTGTTTTCTCTTTCCAAACAGCATCCCTTTTCATCCCTTTTACTATGGCACATCACAAGCTGCTATATAAAATCCTGCTGACATTAAAAAGTAACTTGCAAGGAGCACCCAGTAGCTGGAAGCACCTTGCAATGAGCATGTAAGCTGTTCATCCCCAAAAAACACAACCCCACAAACTTTCCACCAATTGACTGTCTTTTGTCTCTAGATTCCAGCTGTAGATGAGGAGCCCTGTAACACCCTATATAGCCTAGCATCTGCACAGCCTTCTCCATGTCTCATCAATCCCAGGGATTTGACTGGTGATGACACAAGGGAAAGCTTTCTTTCAGGTAGCACTTGGGATATGAAGCTCCTTCCTTAGTGAGATTAGCTCAGCTCCCACTTTAGCAGCATTTGTATACCACCTCAGTACTACCACCCAGCTCCACAGGATTTCAGCAGACCAATGGTTTGTTTAATTTGTCTCTTCTCATGGTATCTTCTTCTATTATTTAGTCCACTTTGTTGATTATTATTTGCTTTTTAGTTATTCTGTCTGTCTGTTTTTCATTGCAGCTATTTGGGCTGACTCCTGTGAGGTAGAAGATTAGGATATAGAACATAAAATGAATAAATCATTTCAAGATTCTGGATAACTGGATACACCATACCTGTAAAATGATCATTCCTTTTGTGAAAAATCAAGCAATATTAGGATGTCAGAGAGTAGGATGTCAAGGAGCCTAGACTTTTCCGTGGCATACTATTTTTATAGCAAGAGAGCTTTTTAAAAGCATATGGCCATGCATTCAGAATTGAAACCCCTCTACTACCACCTGCCTCCTAGAATAGCATAGCCCAGTAGAAACTATACCACATGGCTGCTCCGATCATTTGTATCTGCTCTTTGTTAACCAGGTCAGTGGGCTCTGAAATTAAAGAATAGAAAGACTTATAAAAGCTAATACAAATATTAAGCCATAGAAGGTTGTTTTTTTCCCTAGGAAAAAACCCTGTAGGCATAGCAGTATGGGAGGAAATGCATTGCCTGGTTTTGTTTTGTTTTTAAGGTCTTCTGAAATTTGCTATTGTTAATTGTTAGTAAATACATACAGCAACCAACCAGAATTAAGTACATTTATGGCCACCTTAGACCACAAAGACATTTGGCAATAATGGTTCAGTGTGTTTTCCAATTTGCCTCCCAGTCATAGAAAATTTAAAATAAATCATTATATGTTGAAAGACTAAATTGATATAGTACCTGAAATTGCAAGTGACAGATTTGATCAAGGCTAGTTAGAAACATTTATCACTCACAGGTCTACGGGGAGAAAGATGCAGGGAGGTTACGTTAAACATTAAAGGAATGGTGAAAGTAGAGTGATTGAAGAAGGGCAATGTAATTTATCAGAGGAATCACTTTCCACCTACAGAGTTGATAAGAAAGCAGCCCAGCCGACAGAAAGTGGATCACATAATGTTTCCTACAGGAGCGTGTCGAAGGGCGGCTCCCAGGGCTCTTCTCTTCCCAACAACTCTGTCGGCACTCAAGGAAACCAGAAGAAAACCAGCAAAACAAAGGCTGATATGGAAATACCAAATGATGCAGTGGTACGTAACAAGACCCTGCTGTCCTTAATTTTTACTTTTTCCCCATACTGTTACTGCTCCAACACTGGGTAGAAATATGCTTGTCATTGCTGGGGAACGATGGATTAATGTCAGCATCTGATGGCCTGATTAGGGAATCCGATTATACTAATGCCCATAGCTGTCATTTGATGGAAACATATTCAGCCTTTTTTATGGCAATTTACACTTGGTTACCTGTACTTTCAAGCCCACTTCAAGGTCCTAGTTTTCACCTTTTCAGTTGTTCCATGGCTTGAGACCCACATGTCCCCAGACATTCCTTCTGGATATATCAACTACCCTGCTGGTTGTTCCCTGAAAACTAAGCCTTGCTTCATATCCTTCACTCTGTGATATAAGGCCTTCCAGATCTAGAAGTAAGGTACTTTATAGTAGTGGCCTATTCTTGGAGCATACAGGACCTGGAGATGCCAGGGTTGGAACTAAGACCTGCCACTTGCAAAACAAGTGCTCTACCATTGATCTGTAGCCTTTCTTCTACCACCACACTGCCCCACACACCAGGACCCCAATCTGAATCAGGTCCCCAGCACTGGCAGTTTGTGTGGGGTGGGAAAACTTTGTGCTGGATGTCACATTGGGGTTAGCCCTAAGATCACCATTGAACAGTTGTTTCTTTTAAGCTTTTTCTGTTGTTGCTCTGAAAAAAGGAAAAGGTGAGTGATTAACATCCCGTGCATGCTATTGCGTTCTACGAGGAAGCTTGAATTGCGAAGTAATTACATATTTCTCAGGGATATATTCTAAAGGTAAAACACATTTTCAAAACCCTTCATGATGGGAATTGAAAAATCTATTAGCTCAGTATTGATGTTTAGGGTGCTTAAGGTTAAAAGTATCAGTGGCTTGCTCTCAACGTCAGGCAAATGTCTGCAAGCATTTGTGCTTCCATGTAAAGCAAGCTTTAACTAGAAGATATACAAGGTCATTTGTTAAAAACATCTCAGAACCTGCATTCTGAATCCATATGCTTTGGAAAACTTTTTCTATCTCCCCTCCCCCTCTCCCCCCCTTTCCCCTCTCCCCCTTTCTGTAACATGTAGCTTCTATAGTATCATCTTTTCTTTGAAAATGTAGATGTCCCCTGCATTATAAAACCACAAATTATAAGCATATCTAAGTCTGCCCTTGTAATGTCACTGAAAGGAATGAGAGAGAATGAAAGTCTGGAAATGTGCAATATGCAGGAAATTCAATCCAACTGATCTAGAACTTTGATAGCAAAGCAGAGCCCCTTATCACAGCCACTCAATTTAACTATGCCCCATTTAATATGGTGCTGACAGCTTAGGGTATATCTTCACTGTACAGAAGTATTTTTTTTTAAGCATGCTGCTTTTACAATTTCTTTTTTAACTTCCTTATTATTGTCTAATGGCACAGTAATTTGCAGTAGTTTTTGTCTCATTTTGTGAAGTCTTTGCAAATGTAACAATAATAGCCATTTAGGACTTTAAGTATATCTTCAAGAAACACACTTCATTTTATCGGGCAAGTACAAAGATTGTTCTGAATCTACATAAATAATGAAGAAATGTTAATTTTTTTCTCTTTAACTTCTAAGGACAAATTAGTCACGCTGCAAAGGCATTACCTTTTCCTTCTCCAGACTGCACTTTGTTAAGCTGAAAATCAAAGTGTTATTAGGACATTGTTTTTGAAGATTGGATTATATTATATGCTACATCTTTGTGGGTTTTCAATACTTGATTTTATTCTGTAAATGAAATAGCTTGCATTACCATGTTGAAGCCATTTGGGTTGAAAGAAAAATGAGTGCCTATAATCTGTGTTTTGGAATCTGTTTTTTTTTTAAATAACGACAGAATTATGGGGAATTTCAGTTTGTCCTCTAAACTTGGTACTACTCAATCTCATTTAAAATGCATATATTATTTCCTGGTCTTCATGTCCTTTTTCCCCTTTATTGGCTTCTCACTTTGAATCACGTTGCAGAGAATTCAGTAAAAAGAGATAGCTGTGATTGAAAACACTAGCATGTGGTAGCATTTCCCATTGTGCATTCTTTTTTCCCTAAAAAAAGGAGGGGGGGACATGCCTTTTTGAGAAAAACAGCACAAACCTTTTCAAAAGCCCTGAGCAGAGATGATTTCTTTTTCTTTTTACACTGTAACAATACAAGGTACATTTAGAGATGAGGGTCAAACCAGTAACTAACACTTGCAAAAGTTGATAAAGAATGCATGCCTTAAATTTCATCTGAATGGAAAAATGTGCCTTTTACATTTAATGTTCCTCTAAAGTGGGTTTTCAAAAGTGTATCTTTCATGCGCCATAGAATTAAGTCTTTTCTTTTTCAGCATGTTAATTAAAGGCTTAGGGTTCTATTGTGCCATCACTTAAACACATCTCAGACTGTGGTTTCTTGGCGATTTTTATATACATTTTTAAGAAAAACATGTTCCATTAGCATCGCTGGAACAGATCATTTGCGCAGGGTGTGCAAAACAAGGACTTTAATGGAAATCTTGCTCATTTGCTTACATAAATAGCCCCATTTTGAACCTAACCATTGAGTATTTTGTGAAAAACAGGAAAGATACTATGCTCCCCCAAACTAAAGCCAATGTGGTTTTAGTTTTAATGTGCATACCACAGCCAAGGTGGAAAAGCACCTTGGGAAGCCAGGTGTGTGAGAGTAGAATATCAGACTGTCATAATAAAAGCATTCTTGCTTGACTTAGAACTGAGCCACATTGTTGAAGCTAATATGCTACAATGGGAAGGGCACAATGGATTTCAGTGCTCATTCTTTCTTCCCATATTTTTACCTTGGGTGTCAAAGTATTTAAGTTGCCCATGCACCTTTAAACCACTAGTTGTCAAAATAGTATCTAAGGCAGCAAACCAGTTATCAATGAAAGATAGTGTTGGTAGGTGAGTGGAGAAATGGAGTGGAGAGTTCTTAGCCTTTTTTCTTTCAACAGCTTTTGAATTCAAAATCTGTTTCAGCCCAGGAGGTAGTGACAGCGGAGGTGGCAGTTCATTTTATTTATATAGATGTGGAAAAGATGCCAGAATTGTGTGACTGCAGCACTGAATGAAGATACCATGTCACACATTAATTTTATTTCCTCAGTTCTTTAACATAAATTTATAAGGTATAACATTTGAGGAGGAAGAAAAATACAGGATCATGAGAACTTAATGCATTTATTTAATCTTATAAAAATAAATATTATTTTATCTTTTTGAGAAATTGTATCACTTTGTTGTTTAGTCATTTAGTCGTGTCCGACTCTTCGTGACCCCATGGACCAGAGCACACCAGGCATTCCTGTCTTCCACTGCCTCCCGCAGTTTGGTCAAACTCATGTTTGTAGCTTCGCACAAAGACTTAATTTTTCTTGCCAGTTGCATCGTATTGTTCTTAGCAAAGCATCTAGAAACAATTTAAACGTAATTCATAATAGGACGCCGTACAAGCTGTACTACGTGGGAGTTGCATTAAGGTAGATAGTAAAGGGTGATAGCAAAGATACTAAAAGTTAAACAGATTTGTTTTGAAATACACTGTTTTTGTTCTGTTAAAAGAGAGATATGTAAGCAGTTACAATTACTGTTCCCCCCTTACAACACAGATCAAAGTGGTAACAGAAAACTTCCAAGAAGATGAAGAGAACGCCATCGCTGACTCAACTTGTCAAAGCCACTTAATAGGTAACATCAACAAAAAATTTAAAATGTTGTAATATGTGGCTTAGATTCTCTTAGTACATTATGTAGTCTGTGCAATTGAACAGAGTTATGCACAATTAATCCCATTGAATAACACTAGACTAAAGGTAAAACTGGATAAGTCTCTTCTTTATATATTTTAGCAGGCAGCACTTGTGCAAAACAGGCCAAAGATCTTACTCAGGCCAAAGATCTTACTCAGCCAGCAGCCTGTACTTGCAGTGGCCTACCAGATATCTGTGCGAATAGGAACAAGATACTTATCCTTCAATGGCTCAGTACAGAAATTAATGTAATCATATATTGGGGATCGGAAATATGCCATGAGCACAAATATTCTACCTCTACATGCTAGTTCCATCATGCCTTTCCTTGTTTGCCTAAGTGTAAACAGTGGTTGGGTCTCATCAGAAATGCCTTTAAACCATAATCATCTACTTTTCTTCATTCAAATCATATTTCTTTTCAGTGAGAAATTTATTACCTTAATGCAGGTAGCTTTACCATCTGTGGAAATGTTATGAACAGTCTTCTAAATAGCCATACTTCCTGGCTACACTGCTATCCTTCATCCTGATTTTTAGTGCTATGTTATTTGTGCATCATTGTAGCAGTGCATTTTGAACATACCAGTTTACCAAGTTGGATGCTATATGCCAGCGATGAGACCCTCCAGCTCATGCGGCTAATTAGTCTCTGCAGGCCTTCTCATTTGTCTTATCAGTTTATTTTGGCCAGACCACAGCTACCTACCCTACACCTGACATTGTATATAATGTGTGCTGGGGGACAGGTAAAGTCACAGCTGGGCCAAAAGGGGAATGTGCAGGCACCGTCAAGCAGCTGAATGTCAGGGCTTCAAAGCGCAGCCGAGGGCTCTCTGCAAGCACTGAGGGTCAGTTGGTGGTCGGGGCTTGAAAAGAGTGCTACACAGCCAAAACACTGACAGTCATCTGGGATCAGGAACTGCCTAGCGCTGATGAGGGGACTGGAGAAAACAGCTTGTATTCAAAGCTCTTCTTCCAATGTTCTGAATGCAAGTTGCATTCTGAAGGGCTTCAAAGGACCTCTCTGTAACCAAGGATCAGCTGTTTTGAAGGCATGTTCCCAGCAGCGATCAGGTGACTGGCAGGTGGGTGTTCTTGTCGCCTATCAAATTGGGCGACAGAGGATAGCGGAGATAAAGATCTGGCCTGCCAGCCAGATCCAGTTCCCCACTCTGGTTATGTGCACTCCAAGATGAATCCTCAGTAGAGGAAAGGTTCATGGGAATATACATTAGGATGTTGCATAGTATTGTCAAATGTAATAACATAAAATGATTGCATTTACTATGCTGCTTATATATTTCTAATACTATTTACAGAACTATTTAGCATGATTGACATCAGAGAATAAATTATCATTATTATTTATTACATTTGTATACTACCCTTCATCTGAAAATCACAGGGCAGTTCACAACATAAAAATAAAAGATGAGAACACAAAACACATAATAAAACAAAAGCAAAAAAACCCAAAACCAATAACTATTAAACCATTAAACACATTTAAAGGGTCATATAATGTTAATCAGCCAAAGGCTTGGTTTTTGGCTGGTGTCTAAAGATAGGTAATGAAGATGCCAGGCAAGCCTCCCTGGGGAGAGCATTCCACAAACAGTGAACCACTGCAGAAAAGGCCCATTCCCTTGTTGCCACCCTCTGGACCTCTCACAGAGGAGGCACATGAAGAAGGCCTCAGGTGATGAATGCAGGGTACAGGTTGGTTCATATGGGGAGAAGTGGTCCTTGAGGTCTTGTGGTCTTGAGCTGTGCAAGGTTTTATAGGTCAAAACCAGCTCCTTGAATTGGGCCTGGGGGAAAATTGGTTGCCAGTGCAGTCGGGCCAAGATTGGTATAATATGCTCAACCGTCTTGCCCTGATGAGCAACCTGCTGAATTCTGCACCAGCTGAAGTTTCCAAACCATCTTCAGAGGCAGCCCTACATGTTATCGCAGTGTTGCAGTTATCTAACCTAGAGGTTACCAGAGCATAGATGATAGAAGTTAGGTTATTCCTGCCCCAATAGGGGCATAGCTGGGCCACCATCTGAAGCTAATGGAAGGCACCCCATACCACCGAAGCCACTTGAGGCTCAAGCATCAGCAAAGGATCCAGAAGTACTCCCAAGTTGTATACCTGCTCCTTTAGATGGAGTATAACCCCATCAAGAGCAGGCAACCTCCCAGCCATCTGTTCTAGGAAATCACCCACTAACAGTGCCTCTTCTTATCTGGATTGAGCTTCAGTCTGTTGGCTCTCATCCAGTCTGCTACTGAGGCAATACAATGGTCCAGCACTTCTACTGCCTCACATGTAGATTTAAAGGAGAAGTAGAATTGTGTGTCACCAGCTTAATTTCTGACAATGTACTCCAGACCTGCAGATAACCCCACTCAGTGGTTTCATAGAATCATTAAATCATAGAATTGTAGAGTTGGAAGGGATCCCAAGGGTCATGTAGTCCAACCCCTGCAATGCAGGAATCTCAACTAAAGCATCCATGACAGATGGCCATCCAGCCTCTGCTTAAAAACCTCCAATGAAGGAGAGTCCACAGCCTCTCAAGGGAGACCATTCCACTGTCAATATTAAATAGCATAGGGGATAAAATTGAGCCCTGAGGAACTCCACATTAAAGGCTCCATGGGGCTGAAAAGCACTCCCCAAGCATCACCCTCTGAAAATGGCCATCCAAGTAGGACTGGAACCACCACCAACTCAGACATGTTATCCAGAAGGATACAATGGTCAATAATATCAAAAGCTGCTGAGAGGTTGAGGAAAATTAACAGGCACATTTTCCCTGTTTCTCCCACACTTAGGATTCCTCTGTAAGTCTCTTTTTCTCATTGTTTCCTTCTTATCAAGAGATGGCCGTGCAAATACATTCATGTACCACACTACACATTTTGGGAGACTGAGTGTTGGCATAAATGTAAACCAAAATGTTTGTGTTGAGGATCTGTGTCTTGTGCTCGTTTTCTCCTGCTTATACTCCATATGAAAACATCTGTGCTGCCAGCTCACAGCAATCTCTCTCTCAGTGCCAGGCTCCAGCTGATATGACTTTGTGTGCTTTGTTTCAAACTTCCTCCCAATCACAGAAGGTGCTTCGAAACTATAATTTAAAGATTATTATGATAAATGGTTACGTACTCACATTTTAACGAGCCATTCTCTCTCTCTCTCTCCTCCCCACTGCCACCTAATTTTTCACTGTGGAAACTAACATTTTAACAAAGTGGAATGTGTGTGTATAGTGTGAGAGTAGGGGGAAACTATGCTAATGGCACTAAGCTCAGGATACACTGTGCACTCCCCGGACTAGTGCCTGGATGCAGTGGTGAACTGGATGAGGGTCAACAAATGGAGTTTGAATTCTGGGGAGAAAGATGCCTTTGGGGTGGGTGGTTCTGATGTCCAGGAAGTTGGTCAGTTGTCTGTTCAGAAGGTGGCACTCCCTCTGAAGGAGCAAGTACAGAGACCAGGTTCAAGGCCCATGTGCTAATCCATAAATCACAACTTGGGCTCAAAGTACCTTAAGGACTATCTTGATTCCTTATGTTCCTCTTCAGTTGCTGAGATCCTTTGATCTCAGCAACACTCATGAGTTTTGATTCACCTTCACTAAAGACAGAGCATTTAGTTCAGCAGCTCCTGCCCCTACCAGTAGAGGTTCTTCAGAAACCATCCCTCCCTCCCTCCAAACATCTTTTGAGAACGTATTTGTTTACAACATGCTTGTACTTTTTCTTTTACCCAATGTGTATTTATTGGTGTTTATTATTGGTGTTAAATGGATCTTTTGTTGATTTTATCCTTGTACTCTACCCAGCTGTATTTTTATGAAAGTGGGACTTATAGATTCATAAATAAATTAATAAGCTAATAATTTTAATGAGAGCAATTCAGTTGTTAACAATTGTCAGTGTAAGATCCTCAAATGGGTATCTGGTCTATAAAGTTAGATAATATGCAAGTTAAATAATATCCAGTGGACTACAGGTATGGTATTATGTGGCACAATGGTATTTTATCACAGTGAAGTACTCCTAGTTCTTGTCATGCATGTTCCAGTTGCTTTATATTCTGTTAAAAAGTGCTCTTAGCAAGCCAATAGATTTAAATAAGTTAATGGTTTCCTGGATGAGTCTTCTTTTAAAAGACCCTGAGAAGACAATGTAATACATATCAATAAACATATAAGATATTATCTCGGGCACTGCACCTTCACAAGATACTTTTACGGCTGGGGAAACCTTGACTTACAGAAAAGCCATCATGCAACACAGCTGAAGTTATTCATCTAGAAATTGCAGAACATAATTCTTAACTCTTAACTTCCCATCTGTGTGCTGTACCATCTCTCTGTCTCTCATCATATTCAGCGTTCAGCTTGGCTATTTGGTCCATTCATGCACACAGTATATATGCATAGTCAGAAATCTTATAAAATCTGGTATACAGTGGTACCTCGAGTTACATACGCTTCAGGTTACATATGCTTCAGGTTACGCTCTGGTGGTGCGGTGGCAGCTGGAGGCCCCATTAGCTAAAGTGGTGCTTCAGGTTAAGAACAGTTTCAGGTTAAGAACGGACCTCTGGAACGAATTAAGTACTTAACCCGAGGTACCACTGTATATATTAAGATGCTACAAGTAATTATCTCAGTTGCATTTTTCTTTTGCTGAGTTGCAGAAGCAAGGATATCAGGGAACCTCTTTGACTTCTTCTTCCCCATACTCTGTGTACCTACCTGTCTTACAAAAATGTTTATAGCATAATCCAGGGGTGGCCCATTGAGGCGGGTGAGGCAGGGAGAAAGTTAGCTATTGGTAGGCGGAGTCAGGGATAACAACAGCCAGAGCTAAAGTAGGAACACTGCAAGACTGCAATCCTGTACACAGTAACACAATCACGTGAGAATAAGCCTAACAGAACTTAATATATTTATATATATAATTTAATACTTAAAGACGGTTTACTAAGTGGTTTACAAAATAAGAAATATTTGGAAGAATTTAGTGTCTCACTAAGACAAATGTTCCATCAGCGCAAGCATTTCAGCTTGCCAGAAGGAATGACGCCCCCCTACTCTACCCCATGTGATAATTTGGAGGTTCCTCTGACCTCCCCCCTCCCAACCCAATGGGGGGTGCAGGAAGAAGAGAGGTGAGAAAGCCTTGTGGAAGTCTTTGCACAGACATTGTGCACTCATTAGGTGAATCCCACCCAAGATTGTGCCCTACGCTCTCTATGCAAATTCCACGCCTACTGCCACTTATGTCTTGCTGCATCTTTAGGCATCTAAAGTTGCGGTATTTACACCAATTCCATGTGTTTTGAGTCTTCACTCTTCGGGTGCACAGAAAAATACAGTTCTTTGTGCTAGAATTTTACACTAAGGTGAAGATTTTATTTTATAGTCTTGAATCCAGGCACTCCAGTCCATTAAAGTTCTTGATAATCATCTAGCTTATAGCCAAGCACTTTCTTATAACATCATTTTTCGCTTTCCAAGAACAACTCTGCAAAAGGTTCTGCAGTTTAATTTAAAAGCAATCTGATCAGAAAAGAAAGGTCTCTCTTTTCGTATACCTTTGTTATTGTAGGTATCCTTATTTAGTGAAAATGTTGAGCTGAATTCAATGGATCTTGAAATGTTCTTGAAATTGAGGGTTGTTGGTATTGTATAGTGGTGAGGCTATTTTTCAATCCCCATCTTTGGGCTTCTTATAAAGAAAGGGAGACAAGTGATGAAAAAATAAATTTCAATGAGAGACTGGAATTGTCTTGATAAGAGAGTTTTTATGTATTATTTGATAGAATGCTTAGTAAAGATAATGGCTATAAACAGTAGAGTTAGAATGAAGTTTCAGCATTTAAAGTGCTTTGGTTATGGCAACAAAATCTGTATAAAGCATTTTCGTTCACTAGTTCTAATGCTGATTAATTCAGCATTACACTCATTCAGTTCTCTATAGCTTTCTCATTTAAACAGAAACATTAAATGGGCAATGATTGTATATTAAATTAATGTAACAGTCTTTCTTCAGTCCTTATCTGCCCACCCAGGTGTTTATTAAGTAATAAAGACATTGGTGAATTTAAGTTTTAATGATATAATCCTACCTTCACAAATACAAGTGAAGGCTTATTTCTTATGAGACCACACTTACGACAGTGTCAATATTTTTCTCTAATAAGTATCTGTCTATTCAGCATAACCTAATAAGTACCCAACCTAGAAGTTTGATTAAGTTACAAGTCATAGTACTAGACAGGTACAAAATCAATGAAAAACCAGAGGAATCAAAGCTGTCTAAAATGCCAGTTGTAGCTCATTTGCTTACAATTTTTGAATGACAGAACTACAACAAATTTTGGAGAATGGAATACTCCTCTCCTTGTTTTCAGCCTCTCCATTTCATTTTCTGCCCTACTACCATTAAAACAACAAGTCAATATCACATGCATTCTGTGCATGTCCAGTCCTCATTGGGCTGGTAGGGGGATTTTATTAATGGAATCCCTTTAAAAAACCCAGTAAGCCTTGGATTTTCAGTCTAGCTACAGCCCCCCCCCCCCCCAGGGAAGGTTCTGAGCCAAGAAAATAGTAGTGGGATGCAGGAGGAAGATCAGAGGAAGAAGGGGTGCAGCTAGGTTGGAGGCTGAGCAATCAAGTTTTAAGTGAGACTGAGGCAGCTGAGGAGGAAGAGGAGACTGAGGCTGCGGCAGATCCCCAGCCACCTGCTAGTTCCACTGTTTCCTCCTCTGTCCCCAAGAATGAGAAGGGTGTTACATGTAGCAGAACAAAAGGCACAGAGAGCCCCTCCTTGAAGGAGTTTGCGACTGTTGGGTAGGCAGCCGGCTGGGGAGGAGCCTTAGGAGGAAGTGGGAGGCTTAGATCCTCAGTTCTGTCAACGGTCTCACCAGGCTAGTTCTGCCTGTGGAGTTCTCTGTTGGGTTTTGTTTCTCTGAATAAAGAATCAACCTCATCCCTGAGTTTCTGTGCTGAACTGCAGCTGAACCATCCCTGACATCTGGTAAGGGTGAGCGAAGCCAGAAAATCCACCTGCGAGTCCCTCCCAATAGTAGTTTTAGGCACCATGAGTTTTGTCAGGAGTGGGAAGGGGAGAAAAATGCCAGCTGTGGATCACCGCCTCCCTCCGTTTCTTTTGTGATTGCTTTCTGTTCTGTTGTCACTATGAACCAAGAAGTGGGAGGCCTTTGCTGTGGATGCTTAAGGACAATTGTTCATACCATTCAGGGTGAGAGCCTGGGTGGATTGGAGAGTGGGGCCGAGAGTGTAAGGTGTTAAGTTGCTCAGAAGCCATCGAGTGGGGCCCTCTGTGTGTGTGAGAGAGAGGGAGTTGCCATAGATGAAAAATGGGCTGGGAACTGTTACTATAAGACCTTTGGTTGTTAATCAGTTTGAATGCCCTGTGCTTGTATTTGTTAGGTATTTGGCTAAATTGGAAATGATAGCTTTTGTCCTCATTGTTGTTTTTCTTGTTTGCCTTAGGGTAGAATTGCTAATTTGTTCACTGGACCTGTTCATATGATTTTGGTATACTGTTTTTGCTCCGTTTATCTCTATTACTTTTGTGCCCTGCTCTGGGATTGAAAATATTCAATGAAGAGTGGGCTACAAGCAACTGTAATTTAATAGATAAATGGATTCACTCTTAGTATACATAAATGGGGCCTGCATCAAAATATTAGAGTGTGGAATGTTCCTTTGTCTGCCAGCCAGATATGCCTTCTTCCATTCCCGACCACCCAGGTTTTCTGAGTTCCTCACCCACTCCCAATAGTCAGCCACATCCTGTGGTCACTCCCCAACTTAGATGTGTGTTTAAAGGTTTTTCTGTTTCTGTAAACCTTGGAGTTCTGCCAGACCAGTTCTCACACATGAATGATACTGTTTTGGCTACATAGGAACTTGCACTCATAGAACTGAGTTCACTATACTTTATGCCTGAGCTAGGTAACCTTTAGGATCCTCTCTGGACAGTAGCATTTATACCTGGTACAACTGTTACCACCCTAATCCTCTCCATTATGCTGGATGCTTTAAGGGTGTACCACCACCTGGAAGGGACATCTTTGTAGGCGGAGGCTGGGCTACTAGAAACCCAGCATGGACTTAAGCTGTAAAGAGGCCGCAAGGACTTGACAGCCTTATGTGACACTACACTCTGTGAGCCTACAGACAAACTGATGGCCACAACACAAGATTCCAAACCTTATACAGTTGCTTCCAGACCTCCAGGAACAGCAAGAACAACAAGCCTAAAGCCCAGAGTGGTAGACAGTGTGCCTGTCTTGCAATCCAAGACATTCCTGAACCTACTCAGAAAGTGTAATTCATTAGACTATAATTTTTGCATGAAACCTAAGTTCTGCTGGAATCAGTGAGGCAAGCTAGTTGATTCCATTGATTCCAATACAACTGAGATGCAGCTGACTCTATTTGGATAGTGGTGGTGATGATGGTGATAATTTCAATTCAAATTTCCTAATCCTTACATAGTAAATCATAGTTCTACCCACTACATATTAGCTTTACAGATCTTAGAAATGATACTGAGTTCATACATGACCACAGGTTTAAGTACCTACCTCCCAACTTTAGCCATCCACTATGCTATACCAGCTTTTAAATGAAACCTGAGACCCAAGTATAGTCATATTTTGCTACTGTGTCAAATAGCTCTCCAGTTAGTAGTATTTATATGTATGATTATACTTGTTAACTGTATTACAACAACTATTCTTTGTTGTTACTTTACTATTTGGACCAGGTATGGGGAAACGTGCTACCACCACCCCTGCCAGATGTTGTTGGACCTGAACTCTCATCGGCTCCCAGCCAGCATGGCCAATACTTAGGAGTATCAGTTCCTGGTTTAGACTCTTTTTTTTTAGGTTTCACACTATCCTCTTAAAAAAATATAGCCAGATGCATTGCATGGAAGGAAAGAATAAGATTAATGGGGTCTATGCATTAAGTCTGGCACGTGTCATACTGTAATGTCTCTATTAAGCTTGACATATTTGAGTAAATAATGTTCGCCTTAGAAAGAACTGGAAAACCAGAGTCAGATTAGGTGAGTGCTTTAATGAATTATTGAGATAGAGCAGAATCGTGCAACAAACTAAATGGGATTGAATGACAAAGTACAAATAGATCACACTTGCAAGGTTTGCTTTTAGAACCGAAAGGCATTGATTTGGCAAGGGAGAGAAAACGGAAAAAATAATAATTCCAAAAGTTCCTCCCATGTGAAACAAAGAGCTATGTGCAGTAGATGTATTTCTACTTCCCATCCCCTCCCCAAAGTAGTCTTTCATCATGAAACCTCACAGTGCTTGAGAATGCAACTTATCAATGTCAGTCTTAATTTCTTCCATCAACCCTTTTGATAGAAATTGAGAAGAATCATTTAGCAATCATCTTATCACTGTTGTAGTGTTTGAACCATTCATTTTACACATGATCAGATAAAGGAATGATATTTGCTTTATCTCCTCATTTGCCATCCAAAGAAATCTATAGAACCCCTAAATGTCTTTGCAGGCATATAGTAGGTTGCCAGCTGTGAAAACACTGTCAGATAAAACCAGTAGCACTGAATCAATTTCCATTCTCTTTTTTGTGTGGGATATATATATATATGGTTTTCTTTTTTTAAAAAAAGGTATCTATTCTGAGGTGTTGCAGTTTGATAAGAAGAATGGCAGAAGATCAGGTTTTTCAGCAGGCATTTATGTGTGCACAATGTTACCTGTAATCACACGTCTTCTAGCACTTCCAGAGGGAGGCTTGTTTCCTAAGGCATCCGAGAGACAACTTGGTTTTTTAAAAAACGTATTAGACCTAACAAGAGCATGTGTATACACAGACATCATTTTTTGTAGTCAGCGCTTTATGGTTTTTGAAGAGAGGACTAGAGAACTGAAATGTAACCGAAAAATTGACACTGGAAGCATACTTGCCAGTACATTTTTCATGGAAGTAGTTGAATGCCTGAAAAAAAGCATCTGTTATATGTCTTTCCATTTAAAGAACTATCCTCCTTTTATCAACTTTTTAAAGGGGAACATTAAATAATGGTTCAAAATCAACATACAGGTCTGATTTTGAAAAGAAATGCAGCATAATATCTTCTTGCTTTAAAAGTCAGCCTTCATTTAAAAAAAAAATCTTATTTATTTAAATCATTTATAGTCATCCTTTTATCAATTTCAATACAGTTTACAAAAATTGTACATATTCAGCAGATAAAAGCACAATTAATCTTTATGTGATAGAAAATTAGTCTCCACTCTGGGCATCATCTTGGTTATAGGAATGATTGGATCTTTGCTAAACTCTGAAAGTTCTTCGGATAGACATAGTTAACAGGGACTTGTTGAAATGGTGTCATATAGAAATAACTGCACTTCAGGCATATACACATGTAATAATAAATCGTTGTAACTTGAAGATTATATAAAACCCTGTCCTCCCTGAATAATAAGAATCTACCATGCATTAGTATCTTTTAAATAATGTCAAGTTACTGTTCGTCACAGTCTGGCGGAGACAAATAATTGCTTTCTGCTTCTAAGAGATAGTACACATGGCACTTGTCTAATTGCCAATTTTTCTGCAGCATTACTGTGGCATGCAGTTTAGTTATCCCTCCACTAAGGAGAACACAATAGCATTTGGCTCAACTTCCTTGTTAAACAAAGTATTTAAAAAAAAAAAAAAACTTTTAACCTTCCGTTTATGTAAAGCTAAAATACTGTATTGTGATATCAAGGATTCCAGAAAAACTAGTATCTTCTTTAAGCTAGATGCAGATGATATAGTGACTAATGTCTGGAAATATGTATGTGTATTTCCTAACTGATAAACACTTGAAGAGCTGATTGTACATAGTAATGTGATATAAGTCAATGATATTGTACCAGTTTGTACCGTTTGATTATTTGAACGTTGGGTAATTGAGCCTGTTTTGCTTTTTCTCAAAAAGGAAAGCGTTTCTGTTTGTTTGCAAGATCCTATCCACAATTAAGTTCTATTAAGTTCAGTGAAATATATGTGCTTGCAAGTAGTTTTGTTGCCTCCTTCCCCCATGTTTTTGGCCAATAATAATGGTGGAATATGTTCTCTATGCAGTGTTGTTGTTTCAGGCTTCCCTTCTTCCAGGATTTCTGTAGTTTTAACTGTGGCCTGGGTTGCACGTCACACTAAGCCAAACCACTGCTTAGCACAAATGTGTGAGAGCTCCTGGAGAAGAGATTGCAGACATTTTGCTCCTACCTGGTAGTTCTGCTGCTGTGCTGTGCTTGAGCAAAGTAAAGGCTTGACCTACTGTGTCATCCAAAACTAGACTCGTGGCTTTACTCTCCCACAGGGTAAATATTGGTCACACTTCATAGTTTAGAGAGAGCTAAACCACAAGCCTGCGTTCAGAAGACACACTAAGCATAGCCATTGCTTTGTTCAAAAGCAAAATGATACTGATCTCCTCTCTGGGAGCCTGCACATTTGTGCTAAGCTAGGGTTGGTTTAGTGTGACTGCAAACCAGGCTTTTGTGTGCCAAATATACTTTTCAGTTAGAAACCACATGTTGGTGGCATCCATATGTCTCAGGAAAGAATGGAGGAGTGTGCTTTTGGGGGTGAAGTCAAACTGTTGGAGGGTTACAACACCTGTAGAAACCGATATAGGAGAGAGATGTTTTGTTGCAGCTGGGGTGGATGAAGGTTGTGCACATGCAGATGCAGATGCACAATGGTGTTACTTTTCTCTGCACTCCTCCCAGCAGTCATTCCTCCTGTGGTCACTGCTGTGGATACACAACCTGACTGTCTCTAGGCACTGCACTCGTCTGCAAGGGATTCCCACACGACAGCAACATCAGTATGACATGTAAGCGTTTTTTCAAATGCCAGGGTGCTCCAGTGGCCAGGTCACAAGTATCTGCTTTTAAAGTTAGTCTTCTACTTTAGATTTTGCATGTAAAATGATATGCTTCATGAGAAACCTTAATGCTTAGGTGGCTTTTTACAGTATGCTTCCACTCTTGAAAGGGTCAAGGTTTTTGTAATTGTTATACAGGCCACCCCGGATTTGTGCGGTGGTTGTGTCCTAGGTCTTCACATGCATCAGTGGAGCGTGCATAAGCCCATTTCACCACATTACATCCTGCTATGCCCTGTTATGCCCCCATCCCATTCCCCCCCCCCCAATTACACCCCCTTTCCAAGCCACTTCTGGGTCACCATGATGCGCAGTCATGGTCGCACATCAATTGGACAGGCGCAAATTGGTCATTGTCTGTACATTGGATATAGATATTGATGTAGACAAGCTTAAAATGTGAGCCAGCTCACATTTCATTCAGGAAATGAGTGAAGGCCATTTAGATTTTAGAGTAGATGTCCACCAACATGTAACCTGACTCTGATAGGAACATAGGACACTGCCTTATACCAAGTAGGAGAATTGGTTACTCTAGCTCAGTAGTGTCAATACTGACTGGCAGTATCTCTCCACAGTTTCAGACAGGGGTCTTTCCCAGCCCTATCTCTGCCAGCAATTGAACCTTGAACTTTTTGCATGCGAAGCGTGTGCTTTACAACTGAGCTATAAGGTTGCACTGTTGAATCCTAAATCATGTAAGACCCATCAAGTGAATTAATATTAATTACCTACCAATTTTCATTCCAGAATTCTGTCTCCAAAGCTCAAACTAGCTTTTATATTTCAGACATTTGTTGCATGGAAAACACACTTCTTGAAATAAATCAGTATTCGAATGTTGGCTTTAAATCATCACCATTTGTTACTAACTGCTGCTTCCTGCTTAGCTACCGCTCGCTTCAGATTCAGAGATTAGAATGTCATTTAGTCTGGGGGAGGTGAATTTGTGTTCTGAAAAGGAGGGGAAGCCATTTCCGATGCCATATTTGTATTCATTTATTCTTTTGTGTCGGGCCTGGCCTATGCAAAAATCAGAAGGTCATTTCTGGCAGATTGTCCCATATATATTGTGGCTGATGTATTTAGGTCCTGTAATACTATTGCCAGAGTAGACATGGGGACAAGAGTTGACATTTGCATTTGTTGTAGGGTCTGATCCTTGTTTATTTCTCTGTTGTGTTGCCTGCTCTTGCTGCTGAGTAGATGTTTTTGGTTGAGGATGGGGTCATCGGTTAAAAAAAAGAGTACAGAATTGTCACCTAAGGACTGTGAGTAGTATCATTGTCCAGGATAAGCTTTAGATCTCTGATGATTTGTTGTAGTGGTTTTAGCTGGGAGTCATAGGTAACAAGAAGTGCTCTGGGTCTGTTTCATGTTCCTTGATAGAAACCAGACAGAAGCATGTAAATATCTGTAGTAGGTTTCTGAAATAAGTTGGTGCTTGTATGTCCATTATGTAGTTGCACAGTAGTGAACAGAAAGTGGATGAACTATATGGGCTGATTTAGGCTCAGATGAGTAGTGTTAAGTAGCTGAAGTCTTAGTTGAACTATATTTCACCCTTTTACAGCCATGTCAAATTTACACCTGACAACTGGGGGTCACACTCTGTGCATCTGAAGGATCTGGTCTGTGAAAGCTTGTGTTATAATAACATTTGTTAAGCTCTTTAAGGTGCCACAAGACTCTTTTTGTTATTTCTGCTGCAAGAGACTCACAATACTTTCCCTGTGGAAATTATTACTGAAGGTGGTTTCACTGCTTCTCAGGCTTGTACATGATTTGGCTTTAAAAAAACACTATAAACAACTGCTTCATTCAGCTTTGACTAATTAGATCAAATGATGCTATAGCCCTAAAGAAATAATCCACTTTAAAACTGACATTGATTTGGCAGATATATATTAGTGTGTGTGTTTTTTCACTTGTTTTAGCATTTCCGAGAATGGAAAGGACAGGCAAATAAAGAGATCTGCTCTGCCATCTGTAGTTTGAGATTGTCTTGCCAACAACACATGTAGCTTAAAAGTGTTCATTAGTAGCACACAACAACAAAAAAGGCTGTAAAAACCTATTTGAATTGGAGGTGCTATGAAAAAGAGAGACTAATATTTGGAAGTTAGAACATTTAAAAATTATTGGGCCAGCCTGGACTGTTATGGTCTCCACATATTTTTTTATAAGGAACAGTTCAGTGCAACTTTGAAGGTGTAGGCATGTCCCATTCTCACTTATGGCTTGCAGAACAAAATTACTAATATTACAGCAAGGGCTGAACAGAGGAACAGAGTGGATGGGGTCCATTAATTAAATGTAAATCCAAATGATGTTGCAATGTTTATTTTTAATAATGTGTACTCTGTTCTTCTGCACAGCAGTAGTCACTCATACGCACAGCAGTAGTTAAAAATTCAGCAAAAGCAAAAGCATGAAAATTGTCAACAGAATCAATAGTTTGTTTAAAAGGGAAACTTTTCAATTGAGTATACTGCTGCAGTGCACTTTATATGGGGATGCCTTTGAATATGGCTCAGAAATGAAAGCTAGTGCAGAATGCAACTGAGTGTTAGTTGGGGCAAGACACTCTGAGCCTATTACTCCAGCTGCAATGGTTGCCAATTCATTTCTGGGCTCAGTTCAAAGTGCTTTAAAGCCCCAAATTGTTTGAAACCAAGTTAAGTGAAAGGACAGTGTGGATCCATGTGAATCCATGTGAACCATCAGAAGTTCTGCTTATGGATCCACCAGTGGATACAGTTGGATGGGTGGCCACATGAGATAGGGATTTTTCATTGGTGGCACCCTGTTTATGGAACTCCCTTCCCGGTGAGTTTTGTGTAGCTCTCTCCTTGTTTTCTTTCAGAAGAGCCATAAAAAATCATTCCGGTCAGCTTTTGGTTAAGATGAGCTGGGGTGGCTCATATTCAGTGTTGGAAATGAGGGTGCTGGCTATGGTATTTTTATGTAGTCTTGGTATCTCCTGATTGTCTGCCTTATATATAAGGAATTAAATTATGTATTCATTTTAATTACGTAGTTCATAATGTTTTATTGTGTTGTGATTTTTATTTTGAGCCACTTTGGGAGGAGCTGTGATCCTGAAAAGCAGCATAGAGGATGTCAGTATAAATGAATAAGCAGAGAAATAGAATTGGTAGCAGAACACAAATAAGGGAAACTAACCTAACTTTTTGGAGCAGAGTTGCAGCGTCACATACAGGGTGCCATGGCAGAAAATGCCCTCTCTTATGTTGCCACAGCCTTGGCTCAGAAACCAATGCATTGTTAAAGGCGTGGTTTTTAGGCAAAATATTTATATGGGATCATATGAGGAGAACTTCTTAAGATTCACAGTTTGAAAGAATGAAAACAGAATTTGAAAGAGCCTTGCTTACTAGGGCAGAGTTAAATAACTAATGGAGAATATTATAAAAACATCAATACATAGGAACATAAAATTGAAAGGGAAAAGATTTGTTACATCATTTTGAGTATCGTCAGCCAATATGAGATAGCTCACCGCAGTATATTCTGAAGTCCTTTATTCAGTCTAATTTGAAATTGCCCAAGCAGTGGAACTTCTAACTTTTCCCTTGAGGGAATCTGCCACAATTTTAAAGAGCTTGCTATCGGGAGATGTTATCAGACATTTAGCCTAAATTTTGCTCAGATTTAAGCCAGCACTTCTAAATCGGTCTCTTGGGTATTTACTTTTTAAGCTACATGTAAATTGCCATTACAATCCTTTTAACCGCTATTTGGAGATACTAGCTCCAGGACACATGGGTAATATATTTAAGTGACAGAGGCTGTGTTCATGTGAACAAAAGCAAATATCATTAGGTCCTTCAGTAGGAGTTAATCGGAGGTCTGTGCCTTCCGTTTGGTGCTGTTCATGCTTTGTGTACGTAAATGCATTCCTAACTTGCCCTTCACCCAAAAGAGAATATAGAAATGATGTGAAAATATAAAGAATTAATCTTTACTTTAGCAAGTTTTCACATGTGAAGGGTGGGATTATGTTTTGCACTGAGCACACCCAGGATAAAAGCAGGATGCCACATCCTACAAGCCATATGTTTAATGTAACATATCTGGTGCTGAGGTTTGTTTGTTTTTTGGAAAGGATATAATCTTGTTGGTGTGTAATGTGGTTACAAGAGAACAAGCTTTTTCAGTGTTTGCATCATTAATGTGGGGGGGCCCTCCCTTTGGAGGTTTGGCTGGCGTATCCTCCTTCAGCACAACTTTAACTACCATCTCACCCCAGATCTAGCTACCTCCTTAGGTTTCCAGCTACTAAGGTATCTAAAGGGGTGTTTTTTGGTAATGTGCTCCTCAGATTCTTTTTCCCTCATCACTTATACAGTGGTACCTTGGGTTACAGACGTTTCGGGTTACAGACGCTTCAGGTTACAGACTCCGCTAACCCAGAAATAGTACCTCGGATTAAGAACTTTACTTCAGGATGAGTACAGAATTCATTCGGCAGCGGCAGCGAGAGACCCCATTAGCTAAAGTGGTACCTCAGGTTAAGAACAGTTTCAGGTTAAGAATCGACCTCCAGAATGAATTAAGTTCTTAACTTGAGGTACCACTGTAGTCTGTTCCCATTTCTTTTACCAAAGTTTGTGGCCCTTTTTGTTTTCCTCATTTGGAGGATACTTCCATTTTCTGAAGGAAGCCTTCTTGCCTCTAATAATTTCCTTAACTCTGTCTGTTGACCACATTGTTGTCCTCTTGGCCCTCCTGGTACCTTTCCTGATCTGCAGTATACATATTAGCCGAGCTTCTATTATTTTGGTTTTGAATAACCACCAAGAATTATTGAAGGATTTCAATCTCTTCCTTTCAACCTCCTTTCTACCAGTCCCATTTTGAGGAAATTTCTTCATTTGAAGGACCCAGTGCATAAGTCATCATTTCCCACTCCATCACAAACCCCATAAATGTAGATTGATGATAGGAACCAAAATTATAGTTCCATTGACAGCCATAAGCAGGGATCCAACACAAAATGTACAGAGGGAGAGGGAGGAGGGAGGATCTGCCGTAAACAGAGTTACAGCATGTAGCTGTCTTGACTCTAGAATTCAGAGAACAAAAGAGGCTTGGGCTGGAGTTTTTCTCCCTTGGAAATAAATCTTTTGAGAATTGCAAGCTCTGGTTGTGAAAGAGTGTGCTGCCTTTCTATATGGCTGCCTATAGCAGTTTCGGTTTCTTTGTCTACATCATTCCCTTTTGCCACTAGACATTTGAATTCATTTCTGTAAAGCAGTGGTTTTCAGTCAGTGTGCCATGGGACCCTGGGGTGCCTTGAATGATAGTCAGGGATGCTGCGGGCAACACTGGCCTCTCCCTCTTTTCTTTTCTTCCCTCCCTCCTCTGATACCCTCTCACATCTCTGCCTTCCAAAGGCTTGCACAGCTTTTATTGCAGCAGCCCTGGCTATAAGCTCCACAGGCAAATGGTACTTCTGGGAGGCACCTTTATTGGGGGGGGGGGCAGAGAGAAGCTCAGAGACCAGGGACAGCAGCAGCAGCTGCCCGGAGGACTCCCAGGGAGAGGGGAGAGAAGAAGAGGCTGAGGGAACCCTCCACAAGCAAGGGTGTTCAAAAAGGGGTGAGGGACTGCCAGCTCTGCAGGCAACAGGTGACATAACTGGGCTCCTGAGTCCCACAGGGGTGCCGCAGAAAGAATGTAGTTGGTTAAGGGAGCCATGGACTCAAAAAGGTTGAAAACCTCTGCTGTAAAGTCTTCTCCATTATCAGTGCTTTAAGGGGGGATTTGAATTAATTGCCTTCCAGTTCTGGAATATTTATATTTCTGATATTACATGTACTGTGCAAGCTGAAGAGGTGGGCATCTAATTTGTACAAGTAGAAAGATTCTGTCATGTATTTGTTTTCTTCACTGTACAAAACTAATGACCCTGCTGAAACTAGAAATGAGGATTAAAATGGTATTCAGCAAAAGGAAAATAAATTAAGCCAAATTGGACATAGTGAAGACTTCTGTTATAGTAGGATGCTATGGTCAGAAAATATATTATTGTAAAGAGGGATTCATAGACTACAACATCATGTGGTCTATAATAAAATATCTGAGGCCTTACCACTCCACTGACAGACATGGAAATGTCAAAACAAAACTCATCAATGAAAACAAAAGGCTTAGGAAAGCAGAATATTTTCTGGATTGTCTTCCATCTCCACCTCCCTGCAATGTTAGTGAATACATATAGATCAGACCATGTGGTGAGCATGATTAGATTTGAATGTACCTGCAGGGCTGTTATGGTTGCCACTGCCAGCACCCTTTGGGAAGAGTTGCTTTTTAAGCCTAGCTTAATACTCTGCACAAAAGAAGCAAGCTGAGTCAACTGATCACACACTCTTGAGCTTTAATTCCATGTATGGGGGCTGTCCGTGGTGCTGAAATGGCAGAAGCAAAATTACTTCCAAAGTTTTTCCAATGCTTTCTTAATCTCACTTTTTGTAAACTGAAAATGTTTGCCTACTCAACAAAATTTTATCTGAAGTTAAGTACATGTAATAGCTAGAGGGTGTGTTTACCTTTTTTATTTCTTTATATATATATTTTAAAATATTTATATTATTGGTCCTGAAAGAAACCCTATGATTTAAGATACTCACTTCTACCTTGACATTTATTCTGTGTAGCCTGTAACCCCATAGAGTTCCTATACTGCGTTGAGGTTTCTGTGCTATAAACTAGTGAGGCGCAAATGAATTTGGATGCCCATACTTGAGTTATATAACAGGGAGAATATTTCTTGCTGAAGTCCCAGCTATTGAAGACTGGCACATCCACAAATAATTAATGAACTGGATAAACAGGCAAACATAATCACTGGTAGCAGCTAACTCTTTTGGATTGAGATGCCTTCTGTTAACTCAGTGAACATAATCATATATTGTTGTGGATAAAATCAGCCCACGGCAGTGTGTGGAGTCTAAACAATAATAGAAAAAAGCTGTGATGAAAGTCCCCCTAGAAAAAAACAGTTGTAACAAAAGGTATCATCTTACCAACTGTGTTATTCTTTGAGCTTTGTGTACAAATGCTCCTGATTAAACTGAATTCAATTGCATACTTAAGCACTTTGCTTAAGAAGATTATGAATTGGGCCTTTTATAATGTATGTCTCCTAATCAAACAGACACAAGTTAGTCATGCAGCTATGATTAATTCTGTGCTGAGTATTTTATTTCAGTCAAGAAACAGCAATTTTTTCTTACGAATGAAAAAACAATCTATGCCAAAATACTGGAAGGACCCCATTACCATAAGCATAGTACTTCTTTGGTACCAAATATGTTTCAACCTACGATCCACTGGGTCTGTTCTAGACCAATATTGTACATTATGACCAACAGTGGGCCTCTAAGATTTCCAATGTTTTAGCTAGAGATGCTAGAGGCTGAACCTGATGCCCTTTGTGGGTGAAGCCGTTTTCCCACCGCTGCACAAAAGTTGTTTCTTCAAGGTGTCCTCTTTTTTGTAGTTTTTGTCAGGTTCCCCAAATTACACTGTATTCCTCTTTCTTAGAATCCTGCTGCCAAATGAGGACACTGGACAGTGGGATAGGAACCTTCCCTCTTCCGGACTCAGGAAACCGCTCGACTGGACGACACGTTTCTAAACAAGAACTGGATTTAGAAGCTGACGTTTTCATATCACCTGCTCAAGCTTTCCCTCTGGCTTCTTCTGAGAAAGCCAAAACCCTTGAGCGAGAAGTGCCTTCAACAGCTAATAAGGACCAAGGATCTGTGGAGAGCATAATAACACATTCAACATCAGATCCTGCCATGACTGCTAAGGGTGTACAGACTTTTCAGAGTCGCCTTCCAAAGCCAGCTTCTGCAGGTAAAATGACAGTTGTACTGGAAATTAGATCTTTTGTGCCCTGGTGCCTGTTCCCATTAGTGGAGACCTGTACTAATGACATTGGATGAAAGACATATGAAATGTACAGCTGAAAAGACTCTTCAAGTCACTGCAGAAGGTTAACAAGCTGGAGACTGCACTGACATGGAAATCTTGTTAAATAAAATACTAATCTATAAAAAAAAATTGCTGTATGACACACCATGTCTATAAGCAGCCCAGTGATAAATTTAAAGCATACACCAGGAATGTTTACCAAAAACAAGTCCAAGAGGTTTCAGAAATGTCACAACTTTTGCTTCCTAAATTTTCTTTAAATATAGATATGACAGTATTGTGAAAGTTAAACAGCAGTTGCTTTGCTAATAGAATGTGGTGACTTCTGATAAATGTTGGAATGAAATTTTCTTCCAATGAAAGGACAGATCCCCATGATTACTCCTGTAATATGATGTTTACACTTTCAAGGTTAATACACCACAGTCCCAGGGATTAATGGACAGCTGCCCTCTTGTTGATCAGCATGGGTTGGATCCATATTAAGTTAGTTGAACTTTAGTGGTATTTAAGTCCTGATATCTTTTTACATAGATTTAAATGGAACCTAAGTGCAACTAACATTATCCAGCTTGATGTGTCCAAACCTTTCATGCAATATAATAGACATTTTATCATAATCAGGCTGGCTACTTACAAGAGATGCAAGCTGTGTCATGCTTAGCTTATATTAAGACACTGACTGCTTGTTAAGTGTCGTTGTTGAGAGTCCTGTTTAATTAATGGCACTGTTAGGGTGGTTTAGAATAGAGGTGTATTTTGTAAAGCATGGATGTGCTTACCTTATTGACTCCAGAAAAGTGTAGCATGGCAATGACACTTCAAAATCATGTGCAGAGATACTAGTGGACAGTACAGTTTTCAGACATTGTCCAGGGATACATACTTACGACATAAAGTGTTAGATAGTGGTTGCTCCCCTGGTCAAACAAGAGCAATTGCTAACCGTGAAATAAACATAAAGCTTGAAGCAACCTAACAATAAATGTAAGTTTTTGATAAATATGAGTACAACACAGGGATATATCACTATACTAGGAGCACAAAATGCTGGAAATCCAGCTAGGGAGCATGTGCCCTTATATATAAAACATATAAATCAGTAACAACATGGAATAGAAGTGGCCTACCAAGTCCCCAAATCTTCCATTTGTTGTTCTTCGGAGTACTTTTTATTATATGTATCTCAGCTCAGTATAGTTCCTAATGCATAAAGCTATTCATTTGTTGCATTATGTATGGGGTTCAGGGCTGAAAAGATACCTTTAGAATGAATGCTTGAAGCACAGCAGCGCTTGTCTTTGTTGTTATATTGTCTATTTCCTCCTACTCCCCTGCATTCCTCAGTACCAACAGTGGTTTGCCTGAATGCTTACCATATCCCTGACTTTCAGAACTTCACTCAAGGCACTGTTGTGATTACGGAGATAGCAGCTTAATTTAAGAACTGAGGGCTAGAGAAGGAGGGGGAAATCTATTCCAATGTTGACCTGATGGTACTTCAAAGTGGCTTCTGAATGAAATACAGGCCAAGATGCTCAAGGCTAGACACCCCACCCTCATGGTTGCCTGCAGGCCATTCTCAACACATTCCTCATGTTTCCTCTTCTGTTCGGCTCTCCAGCATTCCTGTGGAAAGCCCGCCCCAGGGAACCAGCTTAGTAGATAAATTTAGGGCAGAGAGTACTAACAACCCCTTTTCTTCCCTTCATGCTTTTACTAAGCAGTGGCAGCTCTGGGTAGCTCATAGAGGAGCCAGTGACTGTGGGAACGCTAAGCTATGCCCATCAGCTGTTCAACCATGCTGTATTTTTCATGCATGGATAATCCCACCCTTTCCTCAACACTCCAGACACATAGGACACAACACTCAGGGCCCACAAAGGCTAGAAAAATTGATCTGGACAAGAATTCTTGGAATGGACACATGAAAATGAAATGTAAAAATCTCATTTCTGCACACAAATATAGCGCTGAAATGTTCTGATTGGAAGAGGAAAGCAAAGGAGAGTATCATACTTTTCCGTGTATAAGACAATGTTTTTTATTTTAAAAGTATGTTAAAAGTTGGGGGTTGTCTTATACACAGATAGTGCATAGAGGGGCTATGGGATTGGTTGCTGCTGCGAGCCTAAAACCAGTGGTGTGGTATTGGTGGCTGCAGCAACGGCTGGTGTTGATTTGCTGTTGTTGCGGCAATAGGGCGGGCAATTGGCGGCCTCTGCTGGCGGTGGGACAGACGGGAGGTGGCTTTTGTGACGCATGTGAGTGATAGCGTAGGTCAGGTGGTTGAGTGATTTTCAGTAATACCCCCCTTAAAAAAGCTCAACAACTCTGGGCAATCTCACCCCATTTTCTTAATATGTAGTCCCCCAAAATAGGGGTCATCTTATACACGGGGGCATGTTATACACAGAAAAATATGGTAAGTTATCAGCTTTCTCATGTACGGTATATCTTTCCCCAGTCTCTCTAGAATTAATGTATTTTATTAATGATCAGCTGTATTATGTTCTGCCTTATGAGAACCATGTGTCAAAATCCCATCTTTTCTATACATTAGCCATGTGACTTCTGTTAGAGATGCATTAGTGATTAGTCAAATGGGGAAAGTAAAGGCTTGTGATAATGAATTAGATAAGGCTAGCATTGCCACAACCCCAAGGTAATTTGAAGCACCTTGGGGTTGATCCAATATAATTATTATCTTTAGGAACCCAAAACCAAGGTACCAATCCATTATTTGAACATTAACTGAGGCCATCATTTTATTAATTGTTATTGTTAATAAAACAATATTTAAAGTTAAACTGAGAAATCTTTAAAGATAGCCATCCAATCCTGCAGCATGCAAAGAACACCCAGATCTATGCAAGGATGACAGATACAAGTCCAAAGCCAAGCAATTATATGGGCATTTAGGACAAGACCTGTTGAAACATTCTGTATTCCCTGGATCATTTGAAGATCTGGACCAAAAAACGTATCTCCACTGGAAGGACCAGCCCAAGACATTTTGCTGCCTGAGGCAAATGACAAGGTGGTGAAGCTTGCCTTGCCAGCCTGTTTAAACATGGTAGTTGATGTAACCTGTGAGACATTTGGCAGGTTCCCATGTCCCTGCCTCCATGTTAGGACCAGGACTCACCCACTTACTCTTCCATTAGATGGGAATAAAATGAGTCTGCTTAGATTTTGTTAACTTCAACTCGACTAAGTTCTGAATCAGGCTTTCTAAGTGCTTCATAAAGGAGAGGTGGCGGGGGAGACTCATGCAAAAGGACCACCGTAATATGTTTAGCCTGCATAACTATGAAGCAGAATCACTCTCTGCCCCCCCCCCATCCATGTGAGAATTAAGATTTGGCTGAAGTCTATGGCAAGTGTACCAAATAATGTTTTGCTAATGTGTCAATATTTAAATTGAGCAAAGGAGTAAATAGGCAGCATTAAAGATTCTTGTGAGTTTATGTGAAGTATTCTAATTAAACATGTTGGAATTTAGTTGATTTAGCAATATTCCCAGTGCAGTTTTGCACCGTAGTTATAATGGAATGCAAACACACAAATTGTACACCCTTCTTTGGAAACTCCCCTGCTCATTTCAAATCAAAGCAAAAGAAAAGATATTTTTAATTCACGTTAGTGTGTGTGTGTGTGTGTGTGTGTTAAAAAGTGTATTGTTAATTAATAGCACAACTAAGGGAGATTCAGAAGAGAAATCTTAGTTATAGATTATATGCTACATGCTTGGATAGCTACATGTGTGACCTCAATTCAGCAGTGTGCTATGCAGTAGACTTCATGATTAAACACTGTCATTATAACAAATTGAATAGAAACTGCAAGCACTGAATTGCTTCATAAGAAGTCAGTAGCAATAAGATTGTCCTGAACTTAATGCTAATATTCACTGCACCAGGCTTCCAGGGTTTGTTTCTTAATTAAATTGTCTTGAAGGAATGTAAAAAAGTAGTATATAGCAGATTGGGAGGTCAACTTTCCCATTCTCAAATTTTATCATCTGACCTATCTCCCCCATCTCCTGCCTCCCCCTCTCTCATACACACACACAGCAATTATCAGTGAATTCTACAAAACACAGTGGATTTACTTGCATGTTTGTTCTACACAATACTGTTTCAAAAAGAAAGAAAGAAATGAGTTGGCTGAAAGCATTTGTGCTGAGATATTTTTCTTAAAGTCTGCCAGTTTAAATTATTGGCCCATGGTCAGGGATGATGGAAATCATAGTCCAACAACATATGGAGGACCACAGGTACCCTACTCCTGATCTAGGTCTATCTGTATTTACCCTTCCTGCCACCCAAACACATTGGGAACTGAAAGAAGCTGTGGGAAATGGAAAGAACGGTTTCTGAACCCTTCATGTCACAAAGACAAGGGGTGGCATTGAACTGTCCACCCAGTGCCTGGTTGCACCAGCCGTGTTATTTACTCATGAGTTATTTACATGGAAGTGCAAATCCATTTTACTGGAATCATAATTGGGACCTGTGTGAGATGGGGCTTGTGTGGGATATGTTGCACAATCTATTCTTCATTACTGCAAAATAAATAAATAAAATTTAAAATTTAATTTTTTTAAAAAATGTATACATGAAAACCAAATCCAATAGAGGTTTTCTGAGCTATTTAAGGGATGTGGCTCTGGAGACTCATTTCTCCTTTTCTGTCCAGTGGATGTCTCTTCCCCATTTACTGGGTAACCATTTCCGATATTGCTTTCCTAACACATTAAGCAAAACTCGTCTTTATAGAAGTGCAGTGCATTCAGGGTGGATCAAGTGAAAGAACTTGACCCTTTCATGGAAATGGAATCAAACGCTATTTTTCACACTCTGATGTTCAAAATCTTTTGCTGCTACTTTCTCTTACCCAGGAATAATGAGCCCTGTGAAAAAAAGTGGACAAGAAGAGAGTTCTCTGACTTCTGTATCATTAAAGCATTCAGAAAAAGAAAAATGTGGCAACAAGATGTTTCCGGATTGGAGCAGCAAAAAAGCTATTAAAGCCAAGGTACAAATGAAAGAGGCAAACCGGACACATATATAATTTCTTTAAGTAGCTCAGGCAACAGACAATGGGGCTATAGTTTCGTTTTGCTCTACCTACATGTGAAGTAGGTAGAACTGTATGCTTTGCATACAGAATGTCCAAGCTTGAATTCCCAGCATCTCCAGATAGAACTGGGAAAGACTCGTGCCTGGAACCCTGCAAAGCCACGTCCAATCAGAGTAAACAGTACTGAGTTAGAAGGACCAATGGTCTGAGTTGGTATAAAGCAGGTTCCTGTGTTCCATTTTCTCATGAGTGTGACTGACCCAGGCCACCAATGGGAAACAAGTATCAACTACTGTAAATTTTAGATTTTGGGTACCAGGAAGAGTAGTAAAGTAACCAAATTGCTAAGTACTTTGTGTAATATTAGTCTAACAACCTAACAGAAATAACTTCATATTCAATTATCACCTTCCATCTAATGATGTATTGTGAGTATTCGTAATTAATAATAAACTGTGTGTGTTTTACCCTTTAATTTGCAGACTGTATAAATAAATGGTAATTATTATTAGGACAACAATAAGTTTACAGAGGAAAAATCTGTGACATAAGAGCTTATAATATGTCTCCTTAAGAGATGAAGCCCCCACACCAAACTTTTCTCTTTTTTCAAATTATTTTTATTTTCCAAATTGTTGCAGATCAAACCAAATTCATTTAATTTAATGCAATTTTTCCCCTCTTGCCCACTGATGTTCATCCATCAGTATCCCCATTCCGCCATATTCCTGTTAGGAACATAGGAAGTTGCATTCTATACTGAGTCTGGCCATTGGTCTATCTAGCTCTTCCACCTAGAGATGCCAGGGATTGATGCTGGGAAACACAGGTTGGAGGATATTTATTTGCTGAGATAATGCCTTGCTCAGTCCTCAAATGTAATGGCAGGTAAATGTTCCAGTCTGAATTCTCCTGGTCTCCTGGTATGCCCCACAGAGAAACTTACGGTCTTCAAATAAAAACATCTTGAAGGTCCCAGGCCACAGAGAAGTTAGGCTGGCCTCAACTAGAGCCAGGGCTTTTTCCGCTGTGGAACACTCTGTCACAAGAGACCAGGGCCCTGCGGGACTTGACATCTTTCCGCAGGGCCTGCAAGACAGAGCTGTTCCATCAGGCCTTTGGCCAGGGCACAGCCTGACTCCCTCCCTCGGCAATCTTCGCGGAGCTCTGGCCCAATGGTTGCCAGTGGCTTGAATTAATTTAATTTTATAATGAATGATTTTAGAGTGTTGTTTATGCTGTACTTTTGTACTGTTTTATTGTTGTTAGCCGCCCTGAGCCCAGCTTCGGCTGGGGAGGGCGGGATATAAATAAAATTTATTATTATTATTATTCTTGTTTGTCACCACTCATAGATCACCTTTTCTCAAATGCTTTGTTATGACATAAACCTGAGAAGAATCTATGCATATACCCAGGCTGGATTTCTTGAAAATAGGGACTGTGAACATAGATTATGCCTGGACAATACTTGCTGGAGGATGAAATCTGTTTTCAGAGATTTGTGACATTTAATTACATAATCAATGCCAAATTGCAGCAGCTAAATAAATAGGCTAGACTGAAGAGAGATGAAATGGCTCGCCTATTGTGCTGCACTCCAGATCCTTTGTATTCAGTGTAATGTTTTTTTCTTCTGAGTCATGGATTTGTCCTTTAATGTTGCTGTGTACAGGACAGGGCGCTGAGAGTGTGCACTTACTCTGCTAGCAGTAGCAGTGATACCGAAACAGAGCTGGAGTATGAAACAAACGATTTTGGAACCGGAGGGGAAAAGTTGGTAGATTTAATGAAAAACAACAAGCAAGGTAATTTAAAATTTGTACACAGGGATGTATTGATCCCACCTTTGTCATGGCAGCTGTTTGTGTTTTGCTTGCACTATGTCTACGTTTTCTCATCTCTTTCCAAATCTCATTTTCCATTATGTGCTTTTTATTGTATATGTACATCAATTTTTGCCTCTTATGCTATGTTTGACACTAAAAGCCAAACTATAACTTTTTTAGTTGTAAATCCCTGTGTTGAAACTAAAAACGTCTTCAGTTGGATTATAGCTTCAATAATATATCTCTTTGTATTTATATATATTGCATTTGTAGGTAGTTTAAAATAACCCAATGAGCCATGAAGTTAATTTCCTCACCTCCATGTTATGTAGCTCACACTGCTACATACAGTTAAAGCTGTTTCTGGTTCTCCCCTCACAAATAACCATTTTATCCTCACCCATTCCATTTCAGTTAATACCTGTCGATTGTTACTAAAATTAGGACAAAAATAATCAATGTGATATTTTGGTGAATTTGCTGTCTCTCTAGAAATGTGCTAGAACAAGTGGTAGACAGATATGCACACAGTTTTAAAGAATGTAGGATTTTATCCTCTTTTTTAGTGCAAAGGTGAGATTAAAATGTAGATCAGGGGTGAGTGGGGAACTTGTTGGACTATAACTCCCATCAGTTTATGTTGGACTACAACTCCCATCAACTGACCATCAGCCATACTGGCTGGGGCTGAAGTGAATAGGAGTCCAGCAACATCTTGAGAACCCCCAGTTAATCATCCAGTTCATCCCTGATATGCAGTGTGTAGGCATTGACTACAAATCCATCCCAGAGTATGAGTATGAGTATGAGAACAAAATTTGATCCAGATCCAGCAAAGCTGCTGACTGTGTCATTTTCCTTTTCTTCTTTAATGAAAAAGTTCATGAGGACAGCAGATTGCACTGGGTCTGGGAAACCTTTTTCAAGCCAAGGGCCTCATTCTCTTCTGGACACCCTTCTCGGGGGCGACATTCCAGTGGTGAGTGGGACCAGAGGCAAAAGTGGGCACAGCAGCAAATAGAAACTTTACGTTTGAACATTAGGCTAGATTTACACCCAATCTCACACTCCTGTCAGACTTCCATCAGACAAACAAGAGTTTAAGGATGCACTCCAACTAGGCCAAGGAGGGTATGCGGCAGGGCCAGTGTTGGCTGGGGAGGGTGTGTGGGATGAGGAGAGTCCCAAGGGCCAGATAAAGAGACATAGAAGGTCACATTTGGCCCAAGGTTCCCTAACAGTAGGGTATTTTCACCTAGTCACCATGTCACCTCATTGCTTACTGCTTTTAATTGTTCCAGAGACAGGTCCCAGAGTCTGTGGAGTGGGCAGAATAAAGCATGGTTGAGCAAGTACTATTACATGAAATTGTTTAAGTTCTGTGACTAACCCAAAGACATATACAGAACTTCAGTGATATGCAGATTGCAGACTAAACTGTAGTGAATAGATCTGATCAAAGGAAGACTGTTTTGAGAAGAAAGGAAATGAGGAATAATTATTTTACCTTATAGCTAAAACAACTGCAGTCTCTTTTTGAGATTCTGCAGTGACTTAATGACTCCTGAAATGTTTCCAGAATCAATATTCTATTTCTCATTTGAGAAATAACAACGTATTTGCAAATATTGTGATGTTCAAAATGCACCGACTGCAGATATGGATCTCTATTCGGTGCTCTTTCAGGGGATTCTAGGGTGTGAACAGTCCATAGTGGTACACACACACCCTTCAACCCAGATGCTGGGATCAAGACTTTCTACTATACAGCATCTTGTTGATGCCAGAATCAATTTCAGGATGGATGGGTGACTGGATGGATAGACCATACATAATGCTTTTGAGTGGTCAAAGCTCTTCACTCAGATTGTCTTGTAATTACTACAACAACCCTGTAAGATAGATCAGTATTAACCTCATATTTTCAGATTGGAGGCTGTTTGAGAGAGAGAGAGTGGCTTTCCTAAGACCTTGACAAAAGGAAAATTCAAACCTGGGACTTCCTGGTTTTATAGCTCTATCTTTAGGTTGCTGTGTTACTCCCAGTTCCAAACCAACACAGGTCGCTCTCTCTCTCTCTCTCTCTCTCTCTCTCTCTCTCTCTCTCACACACACACACACACACACACACACACACACACACACACACCACCCATGGTGCATCAAATCAAAACTTGCTACTCAACATATATTCATACCCCCAAGCATTCTTGTATATACAACAGAGCTTGTAAGCCAATCAGAGCTTTTTAAAGTTCATTCTATAATGAATGCAAGTGAGGAATGCAAGGTTGGGAATTCAATGTATCAACTATTACTATGCAAATAAACCTGCTTGAGTTTCTTGAGAGCAGACACGAGGCCCTGCTGGAGTGCCTGCTTTGTAGCCCCCTTCCACACTTAAAAAAACCCCAGCACCTTACCTTGGGGGAGGTGGTGGTGGGTGATTCCATATTTTTCTGTCAATGATCCTAGGATTCATGGTCAGTTCTCAGGGACTCAGCAGAAAAGATGGCATTACAAGCAGTGAAGGGACTTCCCACGGCTGCCACCCCCAACTTGCTCTATGTAAGCTTTTGGGAGGTTTTATGGCCAAGGGTAAGGAGGAGGTAGAGGTGTCAGAGAGTGCTGCAGCTGAACATTCAAATGGTTCTGAGTGCTTTCAGGCAGAGTAGGGGTGCAAATGCCATCCCTAATACAAGTTTATGTAACACTGAACAACTATCTGCAGGCTAGCTCTGCTGTGTGATTTTCTAGTTTAAACTGTAAAGTCTCTAAAATTAATTTCCCAATTATCCAAAACATCCAGTACATGTGACTGATGTGCACATGCACATTATTTTAAACAAGGTGCAAAAAGGAATGGTTATCTGATATGATTTCCTTTCTCTGTTAAAGCATCTCTATACATTCATTAAATTGCAGTGCAAAAATAAATAAATGCTGAAGTGACTGTGTGATTGAAGCCGTGCTCCTTATTTGTGCTGTGATTTAATCAATGCACATACACGCTTGTGCACATTATTACCCCATAATTGGTGGAGGGGGGGAGGAAAGAGACATGAACTGAAAACTTGCAGCAGACTGCAAATGCACAAGTGTCTGAAGAAAATCCTGAAATACTCCAGTAAAAAACAACACATAAAAATGGTTTCCAGAGCAGTAGCCATATTAGTGTGTTGAAGCAAAAGTGACAAAATAGTTTTGTAGCACCATGTTCTTTCAGGTGCCCCAAGACTCCGTTGTTTTTAAGGAGAATGGCTGGCTAACATCATCACATTGTTGCTCTGCAAATGATATTTTAGTAAACCCAAAAGAGATATTTGGATGGGAATAATTCTGTGGGCATTTTTCATGCCACATACATTTGAATCTTCCTGCAATATCCCTTCAAGCTTCCAGTCAAAAATTATAGTGCTTTGCTGCAAGCTCAGAAGCTGTTCCTGCTGCCTCTGGTCACTCACCTTCCTTGGCAGCACCTCACTTTCATTCCATCAACCAGAGCGGAAGAAGGAAATTAGGCTGCTGGGCTGTTCTCTCTCTCCCCCCACCCATTCCCTTTTCTCTTTCTAGCTCAGCTACTAGCCTCTGCAATTATGAGCAGGGACAAGCAGCCAAGCCAGAGAAAAAAGAGAACAAAACAGCCTCAAAGCACCACTTCCCTTTTCCTTCTCTGATGGCTGAAATTAAAATGAGCAACTGCTGGGAGGGTGCTTGGGCCACATGACTCTTGTTGCTTGTTGTGTGGGGCAAAGAGGGGGCTGGAAGGGCCAGGAGTGCCTGGAGCAGCTGTTGTGATTGACAGCTGTAATAAGTGCATGGAAGGTTAGGCACATATGGTGACTCGTTTAGAGATTACTGTGTTTCAGCAGATCACCAAATCAGGCCTTTAGTGACAGACTCTTGTCTCTGACCAAAATGTATGTCTTTGTCTTCATAGTAACCATAATCCTTGTTCCTTGGTAGTATTTTAACACATTTGGGAAGACATGGTACATCAGGAGTCTTCTATACTAAACATATTTCCATCAGGTCTCACTGAATTTAGTGGAAACAGCTTTTAAAAGAAAAGAAAAAAATACTAATGGTTAGGACCAGGCTGCATAATCTTCGAGCTGGGCCAGATAATGTCTACTCTCCCAAGCAGAAATTCAAGATTTAAACCTACTTACTAATATATGAATGGAACTTGCACAATTAGGTAAACTAAAATCTATAAAAATGAACCTTTGGGCAGAACAATTCTACTAGATTTGGTGAGGGGTGTGTGTGTGATTGAGTGAATGAGTTGACAGAACCTGGGTTGCCAATGCCAAGGAAGAAGCTCTGTGTGTATGTGTATGTGGAAGGGACAGGGTTTTTTCTTTTCTTTTAGGGGACCTTGCATCAACAGTCTTCCCCCCCCCCAAAAAAGAACCCCCAGAAAACAGTATTGTTCCTTGGTAGTATTTTATAGTATAGTATAGTATTGACAGCAGGGACGCAGGTGGCACTGTGGGTAAAACCTCAGTGCCTAGGACTTGCCGATCGCATGGTCGGTGGTTCGAATCCCCACAGCGGGGTGCGCTCCCGTCGTTCGGTCCCAGCGCCTGCCAACCTAGCAGTTCGAAATCACCTCCAGGTGCAAGTAGATAAATAGGGACCGCTTACCAGCGGGAAGGTAAACGGCGTTCCATGTGCTGCGCTGGCTCGCCAGATGCAGCTTGTCATACTGGCCACGTGACCCGGAAGTGTCTGCGGACAGCGCTGGCTGCCGGCCTATAGAGTGAGATGAGCGCACAACCCTAGAATCTGTCAAGACTGGCCCGTACGGGCAGGGGTACCTTTACCTTTACCTTTATAGTATTGACAGCAGCCCCAACACACTATCAGAAAATCTTACTTTTGTCCTTGTGGTCACTGGAGCAGCAAGAATGTAGGAAGTACAATGTGGAGGCTTCCACATTGGCCATAAGGAAGCCTCTGAGTTTAGACCTCCTGCTACAGCTGTGTTTCTCCTCCTCTGTTTATGGAGAGGGGGATATTAAAAAAACCTTTGGACCCCAGGACATCATCCCAGGAACCAGAGGACCTCCCCCTAAATAGGTTTTTAAAAATACTCACATTCAACTTTACTAGATTTCATTTCTAAATGCTAAAACTGAATGATTTTCTTCGTCTTCAGTAAATAGAGAATTGATATGTAAGAATAGCACATTATTTAATGTAGATAGTGAAATTCATGGTGGCCATAAAAATGAGGTATCAACTTAGCAGCCAGTCTCTCTCTCTCTGCCTCTCTCACTTAAGCATTTAAGATTAGCAAGATGACCAACTAAAAATGTAATTGGCAGGAAGAAAAGAATGTTTAAAACTAGAAACTAGGCATATCCTCAAGGTATGTAGGGCAGATGAGCCACTACAATTAAGATAGAAATTTAAGCTAAACTAACACCCAAAACACTATATTAAAGTGAAATTAGCAATTTCACTTCAAGGAAATTACCTACTATTTAAAATAGAAACGCTTATCTCATATACTTTCCTTTCTTTATTCCTTTTCCTTTTTTCTTTTTTTTTAAAGCATGAATCATTAGCTTGAATTGTAACCCAGAATCACCTTGCTTTTGTGAGTTTAAATCACACCATGCCATTCATAACATTGGATGGGGGATCATTTTGGATGTTATAGCCTTAGCCCTAATGTTTCCACTTGTCTTGCGCCATTTTTCACATTGAACAAACACACAGCATGCCAAGCAGTGTGTAGGCTTTTTTCTCAAAGAAATATACAAAGCGTGTGTGCTTTTTATTCTTATTTCAAATCTGTCCTTAGCTGAGCAAGAAGAAAATAGTGTGAGAAAGTCCTTTATGGGGAGGCCCATGTCTATCTTGGATATATACCAGCACAGTCTCTGTGGCCATTATGGAGAGGATGGACCTGAACAATTAGCACATTACAGTTTTATTGAGCAGCTGAATGGAACTTCCACTAAAGATGGCAAGAGCAAAAAGATCCCTAGTGTGAGTTTTCTCGCTTTCTTTGATGCTATTACCTCTCTTCTTTCTTGAGGGATATGTCTGGTTTGCTTTCTTTTTCTGCACGCATCATTACTATTTATGGATGTCCAGATTGAAAATGTCACATGGACTGCAGGGAAGAGTAAAAGGAACTTTTAAGCATTTTCTTTCCTTGAGGCAAGTTACATATATATATATGTGGCAGCGACTTTCGTAGCAACATCCTGCGAATGCCGAACATTAAAGATCGGCTGGCATTCAGTGTTGTCAGTTTTTACAAGCGGAAATTTGGAAGGTTGCTTATAGCTGCTTTGAGCCATTTTGCAATAAACCACAGTGCATCAAATAATGCGCTATGACTATAAACAGCACTGCTCTTTAAAATATATGCAGAGTGAGAGAATGTGCGTGCACAACTGAAACCTCCATTAAGATCCAGAGTCACTTGGTTTATTTTTTAAAACAACGAACAGATTAGAGAAATGCAGTTACATATAGCCCAGGTTTTAAGATGAGATTATATAGTCCAGCCACATGCTCTGAGCTTGTTTATATAGCGTATTTTTCGCCCTATAGGACGTACCGGCCCATAGGACGCACCTAGCTTTTTGGGGGGGAAATCAAGGGGAAAAAATTTATTTCCCCCCCAGGTTTGCACAGCCATACCCAAGCTAGAAGAGGGAGACAGAGCGCTCCGTCTCCCTCTTCTGCCTTCAGGGACAGCCTCTCTAGCCTCCGTGGGGCAGCGGCTTGCCCCGCTGTCCCTCGAACTTATGGGGCTGGCGATGGGGAGAAGCAAGCTTGCTTCTCCCCCCCCCCCCCGGCCAGCCTCCAGATCAGGTCGGGGAATAGCGGGGTGGCGGCGCTCCGCCTCCCCACTATCCCCCGAGCTTGTGGGCTGGCGGGGGGGGGAGAAGTAAGCTTGCTTCTCCCCCCCCCTCCGCCAGCCTTCAGATCAGGTCGGGGAATAGCGGGGTGGCGGCGCTCGGCCTCCCCACTATCCCCCGAGCTTGTGGGCTGCAGGCTGCTGCCCGCAAGCTTTGCGAGCCGGCGGGACCTCCCACTGGGCTTGCAAGGCTTGCGGATAGCTTCCTGAAGCCTGGAGAGCGAGAGGGGTCGGTGCGCACCGACCCCTCTCGCTCTCCAGGCTTCAGGGAAAGCCTGCATTCGCCCCATAGGATGCACACACATTTCCCCTTCATTTTTGGAGGGGAAAAAGTGCGTCCTGTAGGGCGAAAAATACAGTAATTAATGTATCCTCTGCCTTTCCTCCAAGGAGCTCAAGACAGAGTACACAATTCTCTTCCCCTCCAGTTTTATCATCACAGCTTTCCTGTTAGGTAAATTAAACTGAAATGCAGGACCCAGTTCACACGTAACATCAAGCCAAACCATGGCATAACATGAATGAACAAACAGGCCAGTTCCCAGAGCTAAGATCGCAGCCACTGTGCTCTTCTCCTAATGCAGCTGCTGCTGTGTTACCAGGGGCTAAGCCATAGTTTGTCTCATTCCATGATCTGTAACCAAGGTTTGTTCTTGGCTTACTGCTTGTGGTTTGTCTGGAGCAGCACAAGCCACAAACCCAAAGATCCTTAGAGCACCTGGTTGTCTCTTCCTGTTGGAGACTTCGGAAGGGACCTTTGCCAGTTGTGCGTACATGCCTTTTTCATTGCAGGACCTGTACCTTATTCCCGACAGTCCCTAACCACAGTCTCATGTTGTGGTTTCTTTCCTCGCCTTTGCACTTCTTCCTTTCTCTCCCCTGGCTCTCCACGGGGCTTGCTAACTAAGGCCTGCTTCCTTTCTATATACTTTTCTCTCCTGGTAATCCAACTCTTTCTCTCCTGGTTTCACTTTCATTGTTCTGTAGCCTCTCCATATCCTATAAACTCTTCAAATGCCCTCTCTCTTCTCTCTTTATTTATGCCTGGGACCTCTCCCTGATGTTTCAGCATTCTGCCGTTTTCTGCAGCAGCTGTGAGCATCTTTGTAATGCCCCACAGCTGCTGCCATCCTGTTACCTCTGGCTCACTTGCATCTTCATGTGAACTAGCAGGGAGAGCAGTGACAAGGAAATTAGCATCACCTCCTGCATCCTTCTTATACACAGCTTAGTACCAGGTAGCACAGCAGCAGGAGGACATGGGAGAGGAGCACAGCAGCTATGATAATTGTTCCAGGAGCTGGCACATTTGCTTATTCATGCTAAGTCATGGTTTGGCGTAGCTTTATGGGCACACTGGGTTACTGACTGGCCCAAGGTCTTCCAGTGAGCTTCACAGTAATTTGAACCTGGGCCTTCCCAGTCCTAGCCTGATATTCTACAGTGTGGCATTTTCCTTAGGCTTAGTACAATGTTTGAAAAACGACTGTCAGCTGCTGTTTCTTCTGCCCTTGCTCTTTCAGTTTTTAGCCTCACGTGCCCTGCCGAAATTATGGCCAAGCAAAACTACCTGGGGTTTTTTATTTTAAAAATCAGGAAATTAATTATTATTTTTAATGAAAAGCCAACTAAAATGTGTTTGTCAAAGTGTTTGTGTTGCCTTGTTTATGTGATTACTGTTTTCCCTTTTACTCACACTGTTTTTACTGTAAGCTTGCTTAGAGTTGGCTGTAAATACTGGATTGCTTTAGACACCAGGCTCTGGTTTGTGCTGGCGTTTAACTCTGAAAGTCTGTCATTCACAAATGTCCATCAGCCTTGTGTCTAGCAATGTCTGGCAAGTCTAGTTTAGTAGTCATGGCAATGTGCATAATACAGAGGGGGAGAAATTGAGGAAGGGACACTTCTAGGTGGAACAGAGAGTTAGTTGTTCCATCACCGAAAAAGTAAACATTGAAGTGGAAAGACACAAAAGGTACATCAATACTTTTAATATATGTGCAATCAAAGACAGACAGACAGTCCTAACACCTCTCAAGCCAAAACAGAATAAATGCCATTTTGAAAAGTGTTTCGTTTATGTGGAAAAACATAAAGTAGCTTTACTTTTTATTATTAGTTTTTAAAGAATGATGTCAATACAACTACACCAAAAAGAATAAAGGAAAGGAACTAGATGTTCCACTGCTAAAATGCTTAGAAATCACAATTATCTGAGGAAGATAAATGCTATGAAAAGCAACAACCTTGGTTTGTGGCAACTAAGATCTCAAGCTACAAATGCATGGATCTCTTTGGTTTGTTCTATGTCAGATATGAAGAACTGGGGTGGTTGTTGGTTTTGCATGGCTTAAATACAGGGGTACATTTCTGGAATGTGTAAATGCAGCATTGGGTAAATGTTGGTTGAAGGGATCAGAAAACAGTGCTGCTTGGGAGAGAGGCTGATGAGGGAGCAATACACCAATTGTTGGGTTGTAGGTAATTTTTCTCCAGCACATTGTTGTGCAGCAGCATGTAGGGTTGGTTTTTAATATTTACCATCCCGAAGACAGCAAACTCTTGAAAGCTCAATAAAACACATAGGATTTACCTATTTTAGTATTAAACGCTGCAGGGTGACAAATGAGGAGCAGTGCCTGTGATAAGCAAACTGCCCCTGAAATTTTGCACAGGCAAAAAAAGTCATGCCTTCCATAAAGCAATTTAGATCTATAATGGGGTCTGTTTAAAACAAAGTGTTATGCGCCTGTAATCCCACTTCGAAGAAGAATGTGAAGGTTTAGTGGAAGGAAGCCTAGGTGTCAAGATGGACAGAATGAGTTTATTCTGTTGTCAAAAGAGCAGGTGCCATGGCTCTGTGTAAGGTGGCTCAATTAAATAGAATCTTAAAGCATGAATAAAATAATAAAATGGTGATTTCAGACTGCTTCCCTAACAAGACTTTTTGGAGGGAACCTCTGCTAAGGTGTCCAATTCCCTGTTTGGTTTTTTTATTTGGCAGAGTTCCTACATATTTTGCTGCTGTGTAGCAGGAGCATTTTTCTTTCCATCACTGCACTTCAGTGTCAGGAGAAGCTGAAGGCATGGCTGAACTCATGTTAAAAAGCATAGGAAGCCTGCCAGAAAACAGGCAGCACTTTGTAGTGTAGCATAATAAATCACAATATATATCATATTATTAGTGCAAAGCTAATGTACTGAAGCCAAGATTGTATATAATGTATTATTTATTATACAGTTGGGGGAAATATCAGTCAGTCTATTACTAGTTTGCTATGTACTTTGCAGTGGGCCATGACCAGGATGGTTGCCTGCTCCACCTTCTTCCTCTCTCCAGGGGGGAGAAAAGTCACTACATCCCACTGACACACATGCACACTGAGGTTTAAGCAGGAGGGCAGTCAGTGGCCCCAGCATTATGGCAACAACCAGCTGGTCTCATATTGCAGAGGGACAGCTGGTCTAATTATGCAATTAAGAACCAGTAAAACAGTCTCCAGCAAAAGTAGTACTATGAAGGTTAAACAAAGAATAAGATGTGGGTCCTACAAACCAAAATACCTAATGTGTCAAAAACCAGGATAAAGAGGTGCTTCTTCAGTGTATAGCAGGAGCTACACAACAGAAATTGTGGACACACAGCCATGGCAAGGAAGTTCCATGATTTAAGGGCTATCTTAGAGAGGACCCTTTTCAGGGCTGCCATCTCCCATGTGTCTGAGAGCAAATGAACTACTAAAAATTCTCCTTCTACTGGCCTTAACATCTGAGATGATCTGTAGGAAAGGAGGCAGTCTTCCAGATGTTTGGAGTCTAAGTCATTTAGGGTTTTAATCACCAATGTCAGCATCTGGAATTGGGCCTGGAAGGAAGCAACACAGGACACTGAATAGAGCAAGGAAATGGGCTTACTCGGGGCATCCTGCCCCAGGACCACAATAATTTGGAGCCAGCACCAGGTCTGCTATAATAGTGTGTCTCAGCTTCATAATTCCTTATGGATAAAATGAGCAGATGTTTTCTAGTATGCCACATGCTTAATTCCTATAGCCTGAGTCTTTCCTTACTTTGAAGTGTTATCTACTCTATATAAATATCAACCCTGCATGACCTCAAAAATTCTTAAGCTCTGTGCCTCCCACATATAAAATGTTGGTTTGTTGGCAAATTGGTTTGATGTTGTTGAATTTTTATGGTCTGTAATTCTTAGCAATTGATTTGTTCATGCATGTGCTTTGTAACCCAAGGGTATAGTTGAGAATTGTGACCAGCTCCGCTCATAGTTCAAGCAAAAGCATTTAAAGTTAATTGAAGGGTGCATATTATTGCCCTTACATCAGAATTATCACACCATTGATATCTTTTTTTCTGACACAACAGCTTTGTTATTGATTGTGGTGTTACAAAATTGAGAGAAGAATGTTTTTTAAAAAGCAGATCCAATCTTTGTTTTCGAGGTACCCTCTGTGGGCTTTTGCAGATGACAGAAATATAATGAGGTGTGTTCAGGCATTTGGGGACAGGAACAGAGCACACATGTAAGCCCCAACCCTGATGTTCTGGTGCTTGTCCTTGACCTTCCCCATGTTGCCCCAAAAGGCCTGCTGCAGGAGGCTTCTACTCACATTCACTTGAGTAGATAGAGCAAGGCATTCTCCTTGTCTTAAAGCAAATACAATGAAAAGTCCCTTGCACATCTTCCCTGCTCAGTGCAGAGGCGGTCAGGGACTTGTTGTGCAGGGCACAGTGCATGGGGACATTGCAGGCAGGGCTTGTGTGCCTGCCCCTGAGGGATGTCCATGCAGGTAGCATACCTGAACACACCTCTATTTTATTTACTCTATCAGGCGCCAGTGGTATGGTGTCATTTCCATATAGATTTGGGGGGGGGGGAAGGTCCTTTCCTGTAGAAGAGAATAGTCTTACAGGTGGGTTTTTTAAAGTATAATATTTTGTTACTGTACTGAAATAGAACAGGCATCTCTCACTGGTCTTCAACACTTTTTTAAAATTGCTGCAAGTGTTCAACCTCTTTAAAAAGTGGGGTTTTTTAAAAATAGAAACAATAAAGGAAGGTCACAATGTAGCACTGGTACGGAGAGTGAGGAAAATGTATTGCTTGGCACTATGCTACAGTCCAAAGTACACAAATTCAGCAACAAAATGTGGCTTTTGGAGTGCAGAATAATACAATTTATGTGCAAGTCCAATAATTTTCTTGGTTTGCCACAGTAAAAATTCCTTTGTTTCATGCACATGCACACATGGAATCCTAAGAGGCTATGACTTTAAACAATGTTCTTCTGCAATTTCTGGATATTTCATTGGCGTTAGTGAAATAACAGCATTTAGTCGGTTGCAATATTGACTGTTTAGCTTTCATAGGATTTTCCAGAGACCCCTTGAAACCAAAGAGACATATGTTTGTTTTAATAAACTTGAAACCTGAGGAAGGTTTCAGGAAATGGGGAGAACATATTTGTATTTACTATTTTAAGTATATGTTTCCTCACTTCTGAGGGTATACCCTAAAATACTTAGTCTGATCCCCTGGCTGTGCTGGCAGCCAGCTGGCCTACCTGTGCTTTCCAAAATGCAGTGGCATAAGTTCCAGTAACCTTTCACCTTACATTATTTGTTACTACATTGAGGACTCTGGTTTCTCTTCAGATCGTATAAGCCTTCCATTCTTTTATTACGTCAGTAATTCCACTGCAAGTCTTAGTTAGCCAAAGAGACTTCCGTTCACCTAAATGTAGCTTTCCATTTGTTTTGTTTTTCCCTTCGTGCGGCAGAGTGGTTTTGTGTATTGTGCAGATGATTCATTAAGGAGTTTTGATGCTCATATTACCGTGCCTTGCAATTCAAGAACTAGCTAGCAGAGATGAGCAGATTTTTTTAAAACATACACACTCCACTAAGAAAGGAGATGCTGCTGATTTGGCTGTGGTTTTGAACAGAATTGAAATGGCTTCATTCCCAGATAAACTCAGGATATTTTTTTTGACTGAGTGAATTGATTTGGAATTAATGGCATAAACATGTCTCATTGGGCTTGTGAGACTTCAGATGTATCATATTAGCACAAACTGTTATCCAAATTAGGCCTATCAAAAGGATTATTATATTTGGTGCTACTTATACTGCTTACCACCTTGAAACATTCCAAAGCACTTTGCAAGCACAGCTTGAATCCAAAGATCCCTGTAAATAGTATCACCAGTTTTTCCTCCTCCAGAAGCAGCACCTTTATACCACATTACATGTCACTCTCTGCAATCCCCAAGAATAGCTTTAGGATAGCATGAAGGCTTGCAGGGGTGTGCAGAAATTGACCTGGTTCACATATAACATTAAACCATGATTTATCAAATTATTAAACCATGGGTTAGTGTCATGTATGAACTCTGTCCAGCAGCTTACCGGTAACTATGGTATGTTTGCTGTCAACAAACACAATGTGAAACCATGGTTTATTATTGTCATATGAACATGTTTTGCTGTAATTGTGGCTTGCTGTAAACATACAAACCCAACACTCATCCTTAACTGTGGTTTGTTTTATCACACCACCCAAGACACTCATCAGAAGCAAAAGATAAGAACAACGAAAAAACAAAACAAACTTTGGAAAAACTGACCAGCTTGCTCTGTGACAGCTATTTAGTTTAGAAAAAAGTGATAATTCCATTATATTGATGTGTTCATTGATATGGAAGTTTTAGAGCAGAAACCGTAACATGTTGCAGGCACTAATGTCTTTACATATGTTGCTAAATTAGACATTCTTCATAAATCATAGATTTTTGTACTCAAACTGAAAAAGAAACCAGATATGATAACTCATATGAAAAGCAAGCTGCAAAAGGAGGAATGCATAATAAAACTATAAGTAAAAAATGAATATGCTTTGCCATCTCCTGTGAACCGAGTCTAGCAGAAACACAGTACTGAGAAGAAATATTTCAGATAAGGAGAAAAGATCTATAGAATCCATACACAGCTGGAGAACCCAACATAAAATTTAAAGCTGCATATATGCAGAGGCATGTTGCTCTGGGTAGGAATCACAGATTTCTATCAATTTGTGGGACTTTAGCATAAAAATAAAAGCAAGTCAGGGAAGAATTGCTGGTGCTGTTGTTGTGCGTTGTTCCCACCACTGAAATAAATTATATTGAATTCCATATTCCTTTAACTTTGTGGTCTGTACATAGATCCAGAGTAAACGCATTCTGGTTGATGAGAATAATCAGTCAAAATATATATGTATAAAGAATTAAGGAACTTCCTCATACTTTCCCTGAAAAATAGGACAAGCAGCCCTGTTGGGTGCCCACCTACCTTGTACAGAATGGGTGAAAGGTATGCCACATTGTAAATCTGCAGAACTCTAAACAAAATTCAACAGGCTGCATTTCAGCTTTTGACCTCACTATTAATAGTCCTTCCAAACCAGTAAGGGAAATATGGACATGTAAGCATCCCATCTGTACATGCAGATCCTGCATCTATTAGGGGTGATAATGCAGCAGATAGAGATTGTTTCCACCAGTAAGCCAACTTTTGAGATTTCTGATAGCGGAACACTGATCTATCAATTTGGACCACAAATTGTTTGGTTGTTTTTGTACAGGAGCTTTGCAGAACACCAAATTTTGAACATTGAGGCAAAATTGTTCTACAGAAGTTTCTAAAAGATTTTGTAGAGTTCTGCATGTAGAAGACATACCCCAACAGGGCTCTTGTGATCTTTTTGTGCTGGGTACATATGCAATCTAGGTAAATCCCATTAGTTAAAAAGACTGACCTGTGTTGCCATGGGTTGTTGTCATAAAGTAAGCAAATAGCAGTAATCATCATCCACAATGGGAATAGCCTACTTTTTTGTGTGTGCTAAATTTAACCTCTTGTTTAAATAGGAGTGGACATATAGGACAATCAAATAGGACCGAGCACTTGTACATTGCTAAATCTTGACTTTCCTACTGAAATCTTTTCACATTACCAACTCCTGTTGATGTTGTCTGTTAAAAATTCTTGCACACTGCAACTATCAATGCTTGTCTGATGTACACAGCAGCATGTTTCTCTTTGGTATAATTCAGTAAGCCATTGGCTGAATGGGCTGAAAAAGGCCAAACATATGTGCCTCATAAAGGTATCAGCATTACACATTTCTTACTTTCAAGGTTTAATTAACCTCAAAAATAGCGGTGCATCCTTAAAGATTCCTTCACTTCCAAACAAAAGACCGTAGAACAAATTAGAGGTTTGAAAGGATGCTATGTCAACTAACCATATGTAATTGGTCTTTCTAGTAGGTGGATAAATGACTAAGGAATATATGTTGGAAAAAAGGAAAATGTTGATCCCTGGTTCACTTTAATTGTGTGACATTCATAGCCATTTGTCAAAAAATGACGGATGCAGTGACTGCAACTTGCAGCATCGCCTAAAGTACAGTAAAGTTTCTTCCATTTGTCATCATGACCTCTTCAGTCTTGAAGCTGTAGAAATGAAATTGACGTTTTATGTCCCTTCACATTCCTATTGTTGCCTAGGAGTGGATTATAATGAATCCAACACAGGACTGAATAGAGCATTCAAAGCAACAAATGACAAATATTACTTAGGAAGTTTGTAAGACAGTGTAATTGTTATAACAGTACAAACGTCATTACTAATAAAAGAAAGAGATAAAAACTAAATTGAATGCAATAAACATGGCATTGACTCAATCAAGATAAGAGAAGTTGGGAAGAAGTACTGCTCAAAAACATACCCCCTCCTTTTTTATAATGCAGGATTGGAAAAATATTTTGACTCCAAAAGGAGAATCTGATCAGCCGAGTTAAATTACATGAATAATGCTAACGTATTTCAGGGAATTGGTTTTTTCCTTCTTTATAGCCGAAATGTACCTTCTTCATTTATAACATTGATATGCTCTGCATTACGCAGTTAAATATTATGAAGAAAGGAATAGGAAATTACTGATATACTAATATGAGAGTTATGTTCTCGGCATGATGAGTGGGGAATATGTTACATAGCTTGCATTAATGAGAATTGTGTACAGCATCGAAAATGAACTGCCGAACCATTTTGTATTTCTTCAGTGGCACGTTGTATGATTCTTTCTGCTTCAGATTTGGCCAATCTTAGCTGCTTTTGTTTTCCTCTCTCTTTTTCAGACCACTGAAAGTCAATAGCTGGGCTATAGTTATAGGTTTCAAAATCCTAGAGAACCTGTGGGTTGTGCACAGTTTATTCTTCCACACAATTATAGGTTTGCACTATCAATGAGTATTTATTTCTTGGTTTTTTAATACATAGTCCGAACAACCCTCCTTCAACTTTGCTCTTCTGCTGTTAGGATAGTGTGTCTTTCATAATATTTCACGAACCCCTCTGCCAATACTAGAGAAAGATGTGTTATCACTCAAGAATGCTTTAAGATCGTGGGAGAATGGATACAGTCAGTGCTTTTTTTGGTTTTTTAAAAAAGGAGGTACCAGTATTCATTTCTTGGCTGTGGGTGCTAGCAAAAGATGGATTCCATGGAAAGCAAAAAAATAGAGGTGACAGTACCATCACACACACATAAAGCACTGAAGAAGAAATTGAATATAAACTGAGGATGAAAATTTTATCTCGCATGTAATAATCAGAAACTGGTGGTCTTCCGGATCTAATGAGAAATAATGTTTCAACAGAAAAAGAAACATTCTAAACAGTGAGCTATTGATTGGGTGTTTCAAAAGAGAGAAAGAAAAATTGAACAAGTTATTATGGGGCTAAGTAGGCTGAGAAACGGTATGCCCCTCAGGTGGCATGCTATTTCAAGAACTACAAGTCCCAGAGTTCCTCCTAGCAGGAGGAAGGGACAGGTACCCTGACCATCTATGCTGGAAAGGTTTGACCAATCCTGGTTCACAAATCAACTAGCGGTGATCTCAAAGGAGAGACCCTCCTTGAAAATACTTTTTCAGATAGCATCAATATCTGGAATGAATAAGAGTTCCAAACGTCCCTCCCCTTGTTCCTGCCATCTCCCAAATTCCTTAGTACCAGCCTCCAAAAGACTCTCTGCACCTTTCTATTTAGGTAAAGGTAAAGGTACCCCTGCCCGTACGGGCCAGTCGTGTCCAACTCTAGGGTTGTGCACCCATCTCACTTAAGAGGCCGGGGGCCAGCGCTGTCCGGAGACACTTCCGGGTCACGTGGCCAGCGTGACGAAGCTGCTCTGGCGAGCCAGCACCAGCGCAGCACACGGAAACGCCGTTTACCTTCCCGCTATAAAGCGGTACCTATTTATCTACTTGCACTTAGGGGTGCTTTCGAACTGCTAGGTGGGCAGGAGCTGGGACCGAAAGATGGGAGCTCACCCCGCTGCGGGGATTCGAACCGCCGACCATACGATCGGCAAGTCCTAGGCACTGAGGTTTTACCCACAGCGCCACCCGCGTCCCTACCTTTCCATTTACTTGCCTGCAAATGGGGACGGTGGCAGAGATTGGTAGAAGGTGAAGAGGTTTTTCCCCTTGCTTCCCCTTGAGTTTTTGGACAGAGTTTTTGGCTTCCCAAGTGCTCTATCAGTCTTGATGTGCTGTTTCTAACAGTGTCAAAAAGTGGAGGAAGAGAGGGAGGGAGGGAGGAAACTTTCCCCCCTGCTGCTACTGCCACCATCTCCTCTCTCAAGTTAATAATGGGAAGGATGGAAAGAATGCCTTGGGGCTCATGTGGAAGGGATCCTTTCATTTCATGACACTCTCAGATTGTCTCAAGAAACTTGTTTCCAGTTTTGGGGGAAACAAATCTGTTTATTTCCAGTTAAGCCCAAGAAGAGCCTAGGGACCTTCATGTATCTCTAATAATCAGGGGCAATGGGATTTGAAGAATAGTGGGATCCAATGTTGCTGATAGGATTTACAGGTCCCAGAACATTTGCGAGTAAATGAGTTAGGCCTCTGGTCATAATGCCCTTCATTTTAATACAAATCAGGAATCCAGTAATGTAAGGAGGGTAAACAATGTGAATGAAAAGAGGTTGGTGGAGGATATTGTTCAGTCTTGCAATTTATCAAAACAAACTAAGGTTCATGTGAGAGAACAGCAGGCCTTATTATATACTGGCACCAGGCCAAAAAAGAATATTATTGGGCAGTGGGCATGGAAGCAGTGGCGGGGGGTGGGGGTGGAATACCTGCCTTGTTGCAGGATTGATAGCTATCCTACAACAAAGAGCTATGCATTCCAACATGTTACATCACATGGTCAACAGCCACATGCCTCTGGATGTATTTCTGCTATTGAAGGAGAGGACATACAGCTCCTAAGTAATTATGTTTTAGAAATAGTATAAATCATTCAATAAATAGTACACATGATACACATGTGTGCTCATGCTTGTGTCCATGCATGTACATCTTGTTGCTATGCTATTCCTTTCATTCTGAAACCTTAAAATTCAAGGAGCACATTCCCTGAGAATAGTTTAATATACAGACACGCATACAGATCTAGATATAGACACACAACTATATCATGCAGGTATGGGAATGAGTTGACTTATTCTGTGCTGATCAGAATCACAAGCAATATCCAATAGCATTTAAACAACAGCATTCCAGACAGTAATAGCCCGTCCATTCAAAATATTGCAGGTTTTAGGGCTAGAGAAATGGCATTTCTTCTCTACAGAACAGCAACTTTGAGAGAGGACATGCAGACAGTGTGCAATGAACGTGCCTTTATTCCAAACAAAAAACCTGAACATATGGAAGGGCCTCTAGATATTTCTTTCTCCTTCCATTCCTCATTATGAACTCAGAACTGAGTTTCTCAGCTAATTTGAATGCTGGAGTCAGTAGCATGATAATAGTACACAACATGGTCTTGCAGCATTACTCTCCTCAAATGCATGCCAACAGGCAAAGCAAAGCAAAACTGATGGTTTCTTATAGGAACTTAACCTAGGCAGGTGGTGTCAGCAATTATGCAACATTGCACTTGCTGAGAAACTGATAAAACTGCACAAGACCACCAGAGAATCAGATACTTGGGTGGAGGGAGTGGTTTCCCCTTTTATTATGTATGTTAGCACAGAAAGCACACCACATAAACCACCAACCACTCATAGGATATATCGGAGAGATATTTGGGGTGGATATCTAATGTTAGTATTTCATTCTCCCATTGCTGGGTCAGATGATCCTTTGTTTACTCTTCTGTACTGTTATGTGTATGGGAACGGAAGTCAGTCTGAGAAGCTTCCGCTCTTTGTTCTCTCTCTCTCTTCTGAGGGAACTGTCTGTGTGAGAAGACGCAGCTCACTGCTCCTCATGATGCTTTTGTTTTCTTTGCTGTAAATAAAGACTCATACTACATATCCAGCACAATCTTGCTTTTTGTTTACTCTGCTAATGTGTGTTCACATCTATGTACTATCTATGGATGTGGGTTGTAGTGTTTTATGGGACTGAGTCAGGAGGAATGTCCCAATATCATCGTTGTTGTTGTTGTTGTTGTTGTTGTTGTTGTTGTTTTAATGATTTTTTTACCACACACACACACACACACACAAAATGCAAAAGCCTTCTATCAAAACAATATTTTACACAACAAATCAGCTATTTGAAGCCGTCACAAAAGTGTACAACCTCGCTGAGTTCTGCTACCTTGCTTACCTAGTGGAGAACATTTAGAATTGCAGCTTTTAAATATTGCTTGAAAGTGGCCCAGTTCCACACATATCGTTGAACCATAATTAAACATCAACTGTGAATTGAAATGAATGAGCAGCATACTGGTGCATGCTGCTCATTGGTGCCCAGTTTGCTGCTAGAGCTCACTCATTTCTTTGTCACAAATAAATATTTAATTGTATTTATTTTATTACTTTTATACTTGTTGAAGGGATGTTGTTGTTTTCCTCTAAAGCACCCTATGTTCTTGTGGGAAAGGAAGGTTAAATATACTTAAAATAAAATAGCAGTCTCAATTTATGAAATTATTGATATGTTTTAAACATTCCTATTTATTCTCTTCCCAAAAAAGAGAGTTTAGTCCAGTTCCTTTCTAAACTGAGAGGCTTGGCCTATACAAGGTCTACTCTGAAGTAAAGCCCATAAAGTTCAGTGGGGCTTACTTCCAAGTAAGTATTCATAGGCTTGCAGCTTAATTCTCCCAGAATGATCTAATATTTATGCCATCTTTTGAACCTGACAAACAAATTGGCTGCAGCCTGATGAAAAACAAAATTTCCATATTACAGTAAGGTTTCAAAAATGATATCAGTTTAAGAACTGAAAATGAGGGTTAATGGAAGCCCATGCCATTAATTTTGACTTGAGCCATTTCCCCCCCCCCCCCTCCTTCCTTTCTTCACATCAGGCTTGTCTTCCTTCCCTTGGAACTTGGCTTTCAGTACCCCATGCAATATTCATGTATTGTTGTTGATTGAAAAGCAATATCTGTATCTACTGTGATAAACCAACAGGGGGATGCCATAGAACTAATAGCAGTGAGCAATGAATGACAAATACCATTTGAGATGTCTGTATGTTGCAGCTATATAATTTAGTCATCTTTTAATAACATTTTACAAAGGCTCATAAGAGTGATGTAAGCTTTAGTGGCATATATCAGAGTCCGCCCAGCTTGAATTGCTCTCTATTAATCATTCCGGACACTTCCTAACTGCTGTATTTCCAGTAAGTAGCTGCTTTGGATTACTCCATTCTTTGCTTAATCACTGGCAAGCCCCCTAGAACTACTGTCAAATGTCTGCAGACTTAAAGGGCTTCTTTTAACAACTCTAGGGGTTATTCATAGTAAATAAAAGCCTGAGTGGTTACTTAAAGAATTACTGAATAATTGCTGTCAAACATCTAAAAGTGATCTCTCCAGTAGATATGCACCCAACACAACAGCAAAAATGAAAGGTAACATGGAACATACTGTAAAACAAGACCTCAAATAGATTTCAGTAAATGTCAAATAAAACACAAGTGGGTGGAAATGGGGAAATTAAATAGGAATAAATTACATTAGAGGGAATTTTAAAATTAAAATTGTAACCTCACATTAATAGTACATGACACTTTTTTATGTCAGGAGGGCTTTAAACTTCACCAGGATCATATATCTGGCAAGTCAGGGATCATGCATTTATAAAGCTGCAAAATGGAATTAGAAACACAAGAGTTATGTTTATTAGAATTTCTGGAAAGTGGTTAGCCGATAAGCATAAGGTAAATGGAATTTGGTCACACACTTGCAAGAATTATTTTCATGCTTAAGCCAAACAATGCAGCCATTCCTGAAGTCAGATCTGAAAAGGCAGGAGAGCGGGCCTGCGGGGCTTTTGAAGCTGAGGCAACTCAAGCCTTATAAAGTATCATAAATTAACAGTAGAGCTTTTCACAGACATTATGAACTACTGAAGCTTTAGTTGGCATAACTGAAGGTAGCATACACTTACAGTTCCTTAGAATGGAACCATCCTGTTATAAATTGCTTTGATTAAGCAACAGCAGTCCATAAACGTAAGCCTGCTGATGGATTTGCAGTTGCCGAAAAGTTAGAAGTAGCTACCCAGTGTACACAGGAAAAGCCCAGAGCCAGCATTTTGTTTTTTTAAAAAAATAAAATTTCTGTACCACTTGATTGTAGTGAAACCTCTAAGCACTTTATATTGCATGTGGTATGTTGATAACCATAACAGATTCAAACCTACCACTCCCAGCTCCCTGTTCAGTCTTCATGCACAAGAGTTAGATTTAAATGGAAAGCTATTTACAATGTGCTTCTGAAGACTCAAACACATTTGTTAGTTCCTTAGATACTAAGGCATTTGGAGATTATTAAATCAGTATCTTGAATGATTCAGAGGTGATAGCAAAAAAAAAGTCAGTGAACATTGCTTAAGATGTTCCCATTCTTATCACAAAAAGGGAGCACTTTTAGTGAAAGCACGTGAAGACTTTGAGGCATAGATCTGGCTCCCTGAAGTATCTGTGCAGTGGGAGGTGGTAAACACAGCTGCAATGTGCGTCACATGCTAAATATTAGTGTGCCTGCATTTCTTGTAACAAGTGAAATAATCTTAAATTGAACTGAATTGCAGAGTTTCCTAGATCTAGTGCTAATAAAGATCACACCTTTGCTATGTGTTTCTTTTTTTTTATTCACTTAGTCAAAGGTAAAGGTAAAGGGACCCCTGACCGTGAGGTCCAGTCGCGGATGACTCTGGGGTTGCGGCACTCATCTCGCTTTATTGGCCAAGGGAGCCGGCGTATAGCTTCCAGATCATGTGGCCAGCATGATTAAGCCACTTCTGGCAAGCCAGAGCAGCACACGGAAACACTGTTTACCTTCCCGCCAGAGCGGTACCTATTTATCTACTTGCACTGGTGTGCTTTTGAACTGCTAGGTTGGCAGGAGCAGCAGGAGCTCACCCTGTCATGGGGATTTGAACCGCTGATCTTCTGATCGGCAAGCCCATGGCTCTGTGGTTTAACCCACAGTCTCATCCGCATCCCTTAGTCAAAGCAGGTACCAATTCTGTAGTTCTTCCCCTCTTGCTTCCTTGTGCAGTTCATAAATTGGGGATAGATGAGTGGGTGCAACATATTTAAATTTTAATTCTCAGTTTTGGTGGTCAGTAACAGCTAGCACTCTATGTTGCAAATTTGTGTAGATTTTAGAAAAAAAATATAAAGGGTGCTCCAGTGGTACCAAAGCTTTGGCCAATTCTGCACAATATTTCCAAATGTGTTTTTAAGGCAGCCCGTGTCTAAAATAATTGCTAACCAATGTTGAGCCAGTTTTGTGAGCCACTTGGGAATCTAATGAAAATCCATTTCAGATTTTACTTTGGAAGGATCTCAGATATGGAGAGTTGGTTGTGTTCTGTTCATTACACCAGATGGTGTCCCATTTGGTGATTGCTAGTTTATTTGCAGTGTGGTATTTTGTTTCAGGGAAAGAGGGACAAGTTAAATCACTTATATGTGTGGCCCATAATCTGCATGATCAGAAGTCCACTGAAGCTATCAGAAAGATTTGTTTTAACTTTGGCAATTGTTTAGTTAATACTGAACTTCTGAACTGCTGCAGGAAATAATCTAGTAAAAACTAATCCTAAAGTGATATTTATTTCAGGGAGATTTCTTGGCTGAAAGAAAATCATCTCTGCATGCCCCAAGAATTTAAAGTACCAAGGAATAAAACTGAGGGAACAATGGTTCCACGAGTCTCCTGGTATTTTTATGTTGCAAATGTTTGCATATCATAAAACCACATTTCATTTATGCATCACTAAAACAAGGGCTAAAAGCAGATATTATTCAATGCTGTTGATATACAGTATATTCAGTGATAAGGAGGGAAACGTGTCATGGTGGTGCTTAAGAACTGAACAACATTATTGAGATGTTTTAACTTAGCTGTAGCTTTAGAATCGGCCTGGATTCATCTATGAATCTTTTAGGGAAAGCTGGGGCTGAAATGATAATATCTGTTCAAGGTAGGCACTAATACCCTATTCCTGAAAGCAATTCCATTTCTGTATCCCTTTATTGGGTGGCGCTGTGGGTAAAACCTCAGCGCCTAGGACTTGCCGATCGCATGGTCGGCAGTTCGAATCCCCGCAGCAGGGTGAGCTCCCGTCGTTCGGTCCCAGCTCCTGCCCACCTAGCAGTTCGAAAGCACCCTTAAGTGCAAGTAGATAAATAGGTACCGCTTTATAGCGGTAAGGTAAACGGCGTTTCCGTGTGCTGCTCTGGTGCCGGTTCGCCAGAGCAGCTTCGTCACGCTGGCCACGTGACCTGGAAGTGGCTGCGGACAGCGCTGGCTCCCAGCCTATAGAGTGAGATGAGCGCACAACCCTAGAGTCTGTCAAGACTGGCCCGTATGGGCAGGGGTACCTTTACCTTTACCTTTATCCCTTTATTAACTGTATGGAACTACTGATTTAGGTCAATGTGGCGCAATGTCAATAAATTAATTGATTAAAAAAAACAGCAGTATTTATTTGCTGTACCCACTCCTTAATAATGAAAAAAATTCAATAATAAATCTGGTGTGTGAGGAGTTCTCTCATGAAACCTGTAAGCAGTCAGCCATGGCTCCTTGTTAGGGTGCTGAAGGACATATCTCACCAAACAGCGACAGGTATAAACAGTTAATAGCTTACAATTGTATTTTAGATTGTGTTCAGTCCAAATATGTGGCAAGTAACTAATGCCAAGTCTGTTTTGCTGGCATCAGTCTGCTCTGATGTTTCCTGAGTTCCCAGGGCACACACTGTGATCACTGGCAGCAGTAGCCATGGACAAAGAATGACATAATTATTGTTATTGTTATATCCCACCCATCCGACAGGGTTGCCCCAGCCTCTCAGGGCGGCTTCCCACAAATTACTTTAAAAAATGAAATCTCAGACATGCTGAAATTTCCCACATCATTCCATGCTGCTTATCACCTCCATGGAGGAAGTAGTCAAGACTGAGCGCTCCAACCTGCTCTGCTCTTCTTCAATACTTCCCAAGTGCTCTGCAATCATTCCTAGCACCTTGGAAATATCAGAGCAGATGGGAAGATTTCGCACACACACACCTGAGCACTCAGCAATCATCAGAGCAATTTGGAGGACTTGGTCCAGCCACCTCCACCATGGAGGAGAAAAGTGGAAGGAAAGAGCAGCAGGGAACACATTATGTCTGTCTTTGTCCACTGTTGCCTCCACAGGCAACACAATGAGTGTCTCTATGTTGAGCCGAGAAGCATAGAATTGTAGAGTTGGAAGGGACCACAAGGGTCATCTAGTTCAGCCCTCTGCAGTGCAGGAAACTTTTGCCCAATGTGGGGATCAAACCCAAGACCCTGAGATTTAAGAGCCTCATGCTCCACCAACTGAGCTGTTGAGAGCAGAAGGGGGTGCTATGCTGGGGGCAGGGGGATAAGTCTGTGTGTGGTTGTTTGTCTGTGTGTGGTTGTGAATAACCTGTGTTGTGTATTAGGTGTTTGAAAAGTGTGTGATTGTGGGCCACCCACTTCGACTCGGCCCCCACCTTCTTTGGGATCTGACCCCACCCACTGTAGGAATGATTTTAACCACAGTAAATGCTGAAGCCTGGAGAATGTTCCTAACTTTGTTATAGATTGGAACTGAAAGTTCTAATATAGCTACTATATCATGTTTATTTGGAGTTTCAATGACGTTTATCTATAAAACATATAGTGATGTATTTTAGAGACATCATATGCACTACCCTTGCATTTCAGTAGTACAGTGGTGCCTCGCAAGACGAAAAGAATCCGTTCCGCGATTCTCTTCGTCTTGCGAAGCAACCCTATTAGCGGCTAAGTGGATTAGCGCTATTAGCGGTTTAGCGGTTTAGCGGCTTAGCGGCTATTAAAGGATTAGCGGCTAAGCTGCTAAAAGGCTATTAGCGGCTTAGCGGCTTAGAAAAAGGGGGGGAGCGGAAAAAAACACGCAAGACTAGCAAGACGTTTCGTCTTGCGAAGCAAGCCCATAGGGAAAATCGTCTTGCGAAGCAACTCAGAAACGGAAAACCCTTTCGTCTAGCGGGTTTTCCGTCTTGCGAGGCATTCGTCTTGTGGGGCACCACTGTATTTCAGTCCTCCTAATAGTTTTTAGTTATATAAGGCAAACACAAGTTCATTCACAGATCTATCATAAAATATATTTCGGTCTCACTTATTCACTATTGACTGTCAGAATGGTTAAGATGGTTCCATGACAGATTGAATACTGAAATAAGGAAAGAATGAAAATACAATATTTGGACCATGAAATCTGCCAGAAAAAGCTGTCTGAACTCCAAGACCCAGTTTATATGTTTAACAGAATCGCACCTTTTCTGGACAGTACCAATCTAGGTTGCAAGTTAGAGGCTGTATATTTGACTACTCTTGCTTTAAAAAACTTTTTTTTTCTGAATTAGAAACACAAACATATCAGGGTGAAAAGTTCAACAGAGTACACATTCTATTCCACACACACACACACACACACACACACGCACCGCATTTGGAAAGGTGCTCTCTTTTCAAATAGTCAACTGTACCCCCACCCCCAGTTGTAATCTAAAGTAGTATAGTAAGTAGTATAGTAGGGAAACTTGATTTGCTGACTGACAATTTTCTGAGGTATCTGCAGCCTTTAAAATTGCCTCGACCAACTCTTAAGGCAAAGGCGAGCAGCTTTCTCCAGTGCAGTGGTGCATATGTTTTATTAGGATTGAAACAGAAATGTTTCTTTTTTAAATAATTTTTATTAAGTTTTACATTTGAATTCAACACAATCATCATTATCACAGAAAGAAAAACGTATGTGAATCCCCGTCTCCCCCCACCCCTGACTTCCCTCAACTTCCTCTTCTGGTTCTTTAAATATCAGTTTCTCCTGCTTGTTTTGTTCCACCTTAATTTTGTATTCTTTTAGCTAAACGTTATTGCATTCTTATCATTTTTATACCATATTTTCCCAAATTACATCTTACGTTTTCTTATTTTCCCAGTTATTGCCTCTTAACTTTTATATTTGTTTTCTTAGTTGCAAGTGTTTAGAAGTGAGTCTACTTCTTTACACTGTTTCTGTAAGTACATCATAAACGGTTCCATCTTTTTTAAAGTCTCTAAGTTTTCCTGTGAGCTTCGCCATTTCAGCATATTCCATCAATTTTACTTGCCATTCTTCTTTGGTTAGTATCTTGTCGTCTTTCCACTTTTGGGTTAGTAATATACTAGCTGCTGCTGTAGCATACATAAATAGTTTCTTCGACTTTTTTGGCAAGTCTTGACCTGTAATGCCTGGCAGAAAAGCTGGTCTTTCGACAAAAGTTATCTTAAACATTTTTTCAATTTGATTATAAATCATTTCCCAATAGCTTTTGATTACTTTACAGTTCCACCACATGTGATGAAACAGAAATGTTTCAATCCTGTTTCAGTGGTTAAAAAACAACAACTCCAGCTGAAACAGGCATTTTGTGTTCAGGCATTGAAATGACATTATTTAAATGTTCTATTACAAAGATCCAAGCAGTTTTCCCAAACACACATGTGAGCCATCCTATCCTTTCCCTTTCCCTTTCCCTTTCCCTTTCCCTTTCCCTTTCCCTTTCCCTTTCCCTTTCCCTTTCCCTTTCCCTTTCCCTTTCCCTTTCCCTTTTCCTTTTCCTTTTCCTTTTCCTTTCCTTTTCCTTTCCTTTCCTTTCCTGTTTTTGCATTTTGCTCTGAGTATGTTCCCCCATTGCTTTTATTTCTAATGCTCCAGAAGAGAGTGGGTGTCTCCTGCAGTCTGGTTTTGTATCTGTCATGAATTACCTTCGCTGAACACCCTGTCCTCTGTTTCTTATTTTCTGCATGTTTACACCAGATGGGTCACACCCTGAGACTGTACCCTTGACTTTCCTTGCAAGTGTAAAATTTAGTTTGTGAACACAGGTGTGCTTCAGGCTACAGATTACATTTAATCAGCTGAAACTCAATAACACCTATTCCAGTTAATTATATTGGATTGGAATCCCTCATACCAACAAAATATTACCGATTAGCCTGTACAGTCATACCTCAGAAGTCGAACAGAATCTGTTCCGGGAGTCTGTTCGACTTCCAAAATGTTTGACTTCTAAAACACAGCTTCTGATTGGCTGCAGGAAGCTCCTGCAGCCAATTGGAAGCTGCGGAAGCCCCGTCAGATGTTTGGCTTCCAAAAGAACGTTTCGAAAACCAGAACACTCACTTCCGGTTTTCAATCCTTCAGGAGCCGGAACATTCGACTTCCAAGATGTTCGGGAGCTGAGGTACGACTGTTAATAAAAGGATGTATCCATGCCTATATGCAGTGCTTTTTTCTAAAAAAAAGTTTAGTGGTACTCTCATTACCCTACTCATTTTCTAATACTGCCCCTCAATGAGGCCAAACTTAGATTCATAAAATGTTTAGGGGTATGAGTCCCCCCCCCCCGAAAAAAGCACTGCCTATATGTACAAGAGGAGTGGGCAGACATCAGGCTTGTCAGAACTACTTTTTTAAATAAAACCCCAAGATCTACCAACCACTGCTAGATGTAAAAGAGTTAGAAGTAGAGAATAGGATGCCTCTGAATAATGTCTGTGCCTTGAAATTCATTTTAAATAGCACAACTGAACTGAGAGCACTTTCACTGGAAGTCCACTCCTGGTTAGTCTTCTTCATTTCAGCAGCCTAATTTAGGTATAAATGGTTATTTTGTTATTGCTGTTGTTAAACCAGTGGGAATCAGTAATGCATGTCAATCTGCTGACAGTCACTCAGAGATCTTTGAGTCTGCCCTGCCCAATTATACTTAATCCCATAGCTGAGTTTACCTTTAAAAACATAGGTCTTCATATAAGCATTCCACCCCTCATCCTATTTAACTGTTGTTATTTGTTACAGTCTAGATGCATTTACAATTGTATTGAACCCTAAATTTCCCAAGGAGATGCATTTTCCCATGTTACTCCGTTCATAGAACTCTCTATACCTAATATAAAATTATTGTCTTAGCTCTCTCTCTCATGTGTCCAGTCTTCTTTGCAACCCCAAACCTAGTCCCTGGCTCCATTGCTAACTCATCCATGCTGCTACTGAAACTTAATAACCTCACAATAGCATTCGCTTTTCCATTCAAAAAGGCCTACAATCAGTCATCAGTGTTACAGGACCTCCTCTTTAGCAGCTGCCATAAACACTGATGAATTTCTGAGGCAAAAGGAAAGAGATGCAGAAGAGTGCCTTGCTGAATCACGTCAGAGCTCCATCTAATTCAGTCTCCAATAATGCCTTCCTATATAGCCCTAGGAAGCTCACAAGCAGCCTTTATCTGCTGTTTGGGAGGCAGCTATTGTCTATGTTTGGCTCTGATGTGCAATGTATACCGCTTCCAAACATTTGCATGGGTTGATAGAAGCCACAGCACAGCTTTGATGTGCTTGGTGCATTTCTCAGAACAGTGTTTAGTTGTTGATTCTGGCTGCATTTTAAGGAATTAAGCTTAATGTGGTTACTGGATCTACAGTGCCAGTGAGTGCCTTAGAGGTACCAGAAGTACTCAAAAAGTGAAGAAGCCAAGTAGTCTTTTTGCAGCATTCTTTATATTGCTCTGCTTTCTCAGTTCTGGAAAAGTTCTGGAACATTGCTATGGATTTCCTTTTCTTTGGATGAGGGGTCACTGCAGATTTACAGGTTCGTTTGTAATATCCACTTATTTCAAGCTGAGCAAGTAGTAAGCCAATACCAGTTGAAATATTAGTCCCCAGAAGCTATGAGGTCAGTAGCAATGGCAGAGAAATCCAAAGGTTTTAATATGCACTGTAGGGACATACTGCTACATATTACTAATTTTATTACAAATGTAGGACACAATCAGGGTTCAGTTTGTCACTCTACTGTAGACTGGCCATCGACCCTTAAGGTTTTACAAGAAATAACAACTTAACAACACTCCAGAAAGTCTACATTCCCCTGCTCAGGAATACTACAGTCAATTAGCTGGTTTGGAAGATACCCCAGTCTGTCCAAAGTGAGGTGGGAAGGAGGGCATGCAGCTGCTCTTCCCATCAGATGCATTGACCCACACTCAGTGCACTGTCCCCACCTCCGCCTGTACATGCAGGGATAGATTGTCTGATTGTCATATATTGTACGTAACAATTACATTTTCCAAACTCAATTCAGGAAAACAATTTGTACCGTATATGCATAGGGAGCAGTCAGACATTTTGTTCGTACCTCTGCAGAAAGGGAGCCAGAGAAAATGGAAGTGGCATGCACATAATGTGCCCTAGAGAAGCTTTGTGTACTCACTCACCTCCACACATTCGGCCAGATCAGGGAAGAAAATATAATCCAAACTAGCCCAGTTTATGCTTCCAAGACTCAGATACTTCCTATTTACATTGCCTTTCCCTATTTACCGGTATATTGTTTAGGGTAACAGTGGCTCTTAGCCTTCAGTTTGTAACTTTAGATAAAATTGGCTAGTTGGGTGGGTGGGGGGAACAGGCATGCTGCAAATTTTATCCTTATTTACCAATTTTCTTGGGTTGACTGTTTTTCTATCAGTCTCTTAATTATTAATGTAATTTTAGTGGGCAACTTAATAAATTGTTTACTTAGTTAATTCAGATAGCAATTTATATGATTATTGCCTGACTATAAAAGCTTTTTTAATAGAACAGGGGTTTTTTTGTATCCAGCAGAATAACAAGTTCTTTTATTATTCAAACACAGCTTACTTCTTGCTGTTTTCAATAAGATTTTTAATAAATATGTAAATTTAAAAATTAATTTACTGCATATGTTTGGCAGCGTGATGTTTGAGCTGACAAAAGTTTGATGGATTGTAAAATTATCCCCCTAAAAATCATCAGTCATAGTAAACAGAATGTATCAACCTCTGGTAATTTTACAGCTTTTTCTTCATCTTATCTTCTGTTAGGAACTCACTTAAAATTGATTATAATGCACTATATTTCTGGAGCCATAATTCATTCATAGATTAATTAGATTTTAGGTTAATATCCTATCATAGTGTGGGATAAGAGCCAAGAGAATGTTTTCTGGTTGTTACAGAGCTGCAGTAGAGAAACCTTGATTACTGTTCCCGTGTGGTTTCAACTGCCAAGACTAATCACTAATCAAATTCAAACCACATAAAATGAAACATCCTTCATGCCATTTAGTTTTCTTTTACAGTACCATGAGTTCTTCATTGACATAACTAGATAAGCTGGATTTTTATTTTTTATTTTTTAAAAAGGGATGCAAGCGGTTTTCTACCATAGCATTAATTATTCCAGTTTCACACTTCTGCCCTGATCCACTCACCCATATGCTCATAGATGCAGTTCTTCCTTGTTTCCTTTTTAAAAAATGTATGCAGGGTACCCATTCATTTCAATTGTGAAAGCTAATCCCCCTGCACAAAGGGATATACTTAGCCATGGTTTTCCATTGATGAAATGAATGAGAGAACTGTTTGAGGATGGGGTACTCCATATATGGATTTTACCTACTGTGCACAGAGTAAAATCCAAGAACAGTCTGCTGGAGCTGAACATTTATCAGTAGAAGTACATTTGTATTAGTTACTGTCATGTCCCCAATTCTGTATCACAGAACACAGCCAGAAGTGTGGATGACATAGTCTCTGTATAATAATAACTGTACATTTCTATGCGGTGGCACTTGTGAGAGGGGTGCAACAGCTGGTCTTAAAGAACAGGTAGAGTCACATAAGAGAAGATGGCCCTTCAGGTAGCTTGGATCCATACTGTTAAGGGCTTTATAAGCAAGAGCCTGCAGCTGATAAAGCAAGGGAGTCACATGATCCCAGCACCTTGCCCCCAGTTAAGATTATGGCAGCAGCATTCTCCACCAACTGAAGCCTCTGTGTTGTTTTAAAGGGCAGTTCCCGCAAAGAGTCATCAGGTTAAGATGTGATGAATGCAAGCGAGAATACCAGAAACAGATACAACTGGGGCACTGAGCCTGGCCACAGTTGATGCATGGGCACCTATCTAATTTCTGTGTTCTAAGAGTGGTACACAGAGGAAGAACAATAAAGCCTCCCCCCAAAAAAGCCAGATATGTGCATAACCAGATAAACAACCCAATTAACACTCACCCCAGTGCACAAGGTGACCAAATATTAAAAAGCAGAAAATAAGTCTGTATGGCCTGGAAAAATAGGTGAGAGCATCATAACTCATTTAAAAAATGATTATTATGCTTTTTAAAGATCAGTGAATTCTTGTAGATGACACACATGCTGAAATTAACATAACAAAATGAAAATCCATTTAAAATCCTGCATAAAGCAGAAAAGAGTGTAGAGAGGAATTGTCTGTATAGCTTATGGTGGCCCAGAAGTGGAGTACTGATCAGGGCAAAACATGGTGAACAGGTGTGTACTAGAAATATATTTTTGCAGATGATATCAGCAAAAATCTGCTGCTCCAGATGTAGGCATGTATCATTTGAATTCTGCAAAGACAGTATACAAAAGTGAAATTTCCAACTTGCTTTCAGGGTTTTTGGCATTTTGTACTAAGTATGCAGGATTTGACAGCTGATGGCTTAGGCAGGTGTAGATTTTAATAGAGGCTGAGCCATTTGCCTTTTCAGTCTTTCAAAATTTGATCAGAGAGCCAAATACTGACTGAACACTGTTCCTTGTATTCTGGAAGAAGTGTTGCTCAGCCATCATCAGCAATTAGACTTCAGTCCCTCCCTCCGCTTTTTATCTAGTTGATTGTAAAGATCAGAGCACACCCCAGAGAGAAATATACAAATGGCAGCACTCACCCAGTGCAAGCCAGCTCATTGTTATTTTAAGCCACCATGCAGACCTACTAGGCAGCCTGCAGAGGCTCCTTTGGCATATTAACGCCAGGGTGGGTAAAAGACATTAACTCCTTTAAATGAAGCTCCTGCTGTGAGCACTATGAAAGGTAAAAAAAGAAAATAATGAATTTTTCATTGTCAAACTTTCCTTGTCTGAGCAGAGAGCAAGAATCCTGGAGCCAGCATATGTCTACAGTGGTACCTCTGGTTATGAATGCTTCTGGTTACGAATGCTTCAGATTACGAGCTCTGCTAACCTGGAAGTAGCTGCTCCTGGTTGCTTACTTTGCCCCAGGATGCAAATGGAAAGTGCGTGCCGGAGGCTGGCCCCATTAGCGAAAGCGTGCCTCAGGATAAGAACAGTTTCAGATTAAGAACGGACTTCTGGAACGAATTACGTTCGTTACCAGAGGTTCCACTGTATTATACATGAATAGTTGTGAATAGTAGAAGATTGAGAAGTGTGCACCATCCGCTCCAAAAATTCTCAAGTACTGCTGAAAAGGAAGTATCTTCCACTGGTGGAGCTAGAGCCAGAGTTTTGCTTTCTTGTAGTCTGTGGGACCTCTGGACCCAAGTACCGTATTTTTCGCTCCATTGGACGCACCGGACCATAGGACGCACCAGACCATAGGAGGGGGAGAACAGGGGAAAAAAATTTTTTCTTGTTCTTCCCCTCTAAAACAAGGTGCGTTCAAGGTACATTCACCAGAGCTTGTGGGGCTGGCGGTGGGGGGAAGCGCTGCTTTCCCCCACCGCCAGCCTCAAAGATCTCTGAAGCCTTTGGAGCGCAGCACCCCGCTGCCCTGCAGAGGTTTGCGCGCAGCCGTCCCCAAGCTAGAGCAGTGAGACGGAGCCCTCCGTTTAGCTGTTCTGGCTTGGGAACAGCCTTGCTAGCTTCTGCAGGACAGCGGGGTGAAGGCACCCCGCTGTCCTGCAGAGGTTTGTGCGCAGCCGTCTCCAAGCTAGAGCAGCGAGACGGAGCCCTCCGTCTTGCTGTTCTGGCTTGGGAACAGCCTTGCTAGCTTTTGCAGGACAGAGGGGGGAAGGCACCCCGCTGCCCTGCAGAGGTTTGCGCGCAGCCGTCCCCAAGCTAGAGCAGCGAGACGGAGCCCTCCGTCTTGCTGTTCTGGCTTGGGAACAGCCTTGCTAGCCTCTGCAGGACAGCGGGGTGAAGGCACCCACTGCCCTGGAGAGGTTTGCACGCAGCCGTCCCCAAGCTAGAGCACCGAGACGGAGCCCTCCGTCTCGCTTTTCTGGCTTGGGAACAGCCTTGCTAGCTTCTGCAGGACAGCGGGGTGAAGGCACCCCGCTGCCCTGGAGAGGTTTGCGCGCAGCCGTCCCCAAGCTAGAGCAGTGAGACGGAGCCCTCCGTCTCGCTGTTCTGGCTTGGGAACAGCCTTGCTAGCCTCTGCAGGACAGCGGGGTGAAGGCACCCACTGCCCTGGAGAGGTTTGCGCGCAGCCGTCCCCAAGCTAGAGCACCGAGACGGAGCCCTCCGTCTCGCTTTTCTGGCTTGGGAACAGCCTTGCTAGCTTCTGCAGGACAGCGGGGTGAAGGCACCCCGCTGCCCTGGAGAGGTTTGCGCGCAGCCGTCCCCAAGCTAGAGCAGCGAGACGGAGCCCTCCGTCTCGCTGTTCTGGCTTGGGAACAGCCTTGCTAGCCTCTGCAGGACAGCGGGGTGAAGGCACCCGCTGCCCTGGAGAGGTTTGCGCGCAGCTGTCCCCAAGCTAGAGCACCGAGACGGAGCCCTCCGTCTCGCTTTTCTGGCTTGGGAACAGCCTTGCTAGCCTCTGCAGGACAGCGGGGTGAAGGCACCCCGCTGCCCTGGAGAGGTTTGCGCGCAGCCGTCCCCAAGCTAGAGCAGCGAGACGGAGCCCTCCGTCTCGCTGTTCTGGCTTGGGAACAGCCTTGCTAGCCTCTGCAGGACAGCGGGGTGAAGGCACCCGCTGCCCTGGAGAGGTTTGCGCGCAGCCGTCCCCAAGCTAGAGCAGCGAGACGGAGCCCTCCGTCTCGCTTTTCTGGCTTGGGAACAGCCTTGCTAGCTTCTGCAGGACAGCGGGGTGAAGGCACCCCGCTGCCCTGGAGAGGTTTGCGCGCAGCCGTCCCCAAGCTAGAGCAGCGAGACGGAGCCCTCCGTCTCGCTGTTCTGGCTTGGGAACAGCCTTGCTAGCCTCTGCAGGACAGCGGGGTGAAGGCACCCCGCTGCCCTGGAGAGGTTTGCGCGCAGCCGTCCCCAAGCTAGAGCAGCGAGACGGAGCACTCCGCAGTGCTCCGTCTTCCTGTTCTGCCTTTGGGCTTAGCGGCGCAGCCTGCATTCGCTCTATAGGACGCACACACATTTCCCCTTAATTTTTGGAGGGGAAAATGTGCGTCCTATAGAACGAAAAATACGGTAACTCTACTTGCAGAGGCAGATTTAAGGGAACACCACCAGTTCAGTCGCATTTAGCATGGAGCCTCAGGGGCACTATAGGGGGTGCCACAACTATGATGTAGAATGGAAGGCAAGAGGCGAGGGGCACCAGATTTTGGCATCGCGTAGGGTGTTGCTGAAATTTTAGACTCCAAGGTCCATCACTGTATCTTGCTCCACCCTCATCAGTGCGATTGCACCACATATATATTTTCTGCCGGCAACCACGTATTTTGTGTGAGTCCCCCTAGCTGAATTTGCCAACTTCTTCTTGCTTGTGTTCTCAGCTATGAATTGCCTTGTTATCTATCTTAGACATGATCGTTTAGGCTGGATTCCTAGGAGTGACTGTTGCTTAGTCCACAAGCTTTCACAACTCTTGGCTTATTCCTGCAAATACTTTCTACCACCTTGGAGGCTCCGATTATACAGGAGAGACTGAGAGTATGTGACCACTCTCTCTTATAGTCTGTTAACTAAGAAATGTAGAATGCTTTAGAGGCTTCTCTGACTCCTAACCTTTTTGGTGCCGCAATAGTTCAAGAGTTTGTGTTCCAATCTTGTACGCCAAGTTTCCTTTTCTTTCTCAGTCTTCAAGAAGGATATACTTACTTCCCCTTGAAAATAGGTGAGGTTCATGGTGGCTTCCTGAACATACATATATATCAGCTTCCATTGAGATGTCTCAGTGCTCAAGGCAGGGATCGCATTGGACAGTGGTACCTCGGGTTAAGAACTTAATTCGTTCTGGAGGTCCGTTCTTCATCTGAAACTGTTCTTAACCTGAGGTACCACTTTCGCTAATGGGGCCTCCCGCTGCTGCCTCACCGCCGCTGCACGATTTCCATTCTCATCCTGAAGCAAAGTTCTTGACCCGAGGTACTATTTCTGGGTTAGCGGGGTCTGTAACCTGAAGCGTCTGTAACTTGAGGTACCACTGTATTTTACATTTGCATTTTCTGTTTGAAAATGGGAGCAGGGGTAAACCAGTTCTATTTCTGCACACAGGGTGTTTGGAAACGAACCTCATTTTGCACAGGTGCATCTGCTTGGGAGAGGAGAATCTGTTGCTTCTGTATATGTAGTATTTCCTGAAATAGTTACAGGTGGTTAGCCGTATTGGTCTGCCGTAGTCGAAACAAAATAAAAAAATAAAAAAATCCTTCCCGTAGCGCCTTAGAGACCAACTAAGTTAGTTATTGGTATGAACTTTCGTGTGCATGCTGAAGAAGTGTGCATGCACATGAAAGCTCATACCAATAACTAACTTAGTTGGTCTCTAAGGTGCTACTGGAAGGGTTTATTTTATTTTGTTTTGTTTTGATTTCCTGAAATGTAATCCTTGTACCAATTCCCCAAATGACTGTTGAAACTTTAACTTTCAAATGCAGATTTAGAGTTCCCTGGGGCCAACTGATGGAAAAGGAAAAGTTTCCAAAGACTGAACTATTACATGGAGGGTTAGATATAGTTCTAGTAGAGTACACACCAATAGTTTATGTACTCCTTATTTTGATGCCTGGGGAGTAATTTAGTAGTGAAGTTGGGGAATGCAATATTTTTCCATTTACTTTAGAAGGAATATGTGGAGGAATAGACAGAAGGAATAGACGGAAAGAGTGGGCAAATGTTTTCCCACCATTTAGATGAAGCACCTCTTGAGAATAAGCTTTGTGGTATTCTACAGGAAATTCCTTCTCTCCTTCCTTATGTTCATCTCCCAATAGACAAGCTGTACTTGAACTGAGCATTAGGAAAGGCATTTCTTTTCATGCATTAAAAAAATGTGGCTTGTTTTTCACAACAGAAATAGTAGTTTCTCAATAGCTGGCTCAGGCCGCTGATCACTTGTGAAAACTGTCCCTTGAAAAATGAATGTTTCCACATTTGCTGCCTGCCCTTCCCACACCCCAACCTGCCCCTCCTCCACCTGCCCTAGTCTGGGTCAAATAATGAACTTTCCCTATTCATAGGTTGAGAATCTTAATTCATTTCCCAGAAGAGATGGTTGCTAGCATAAAAAATAAAATGTATATGGAGCGGAATGGAGGGTCCTTATGGTTGATGAAATAAATTGCCTTGCTCAGGAAGAACAGAATCCATGATACTACATTCTGCCTTCATTGTTGGAGGCAATGTACCTCTGAATACCAGTTTCTGGCAATCGCAAATGGGTAGAGTGTCTCACTCCATGTGTCTGGAGTGACTATAGAGTGAGAGTCCTACTGCTCTTTAACTTAGTAGATGTGGCAGCAAATGGTGGTCAGATGGTAGTCAGAGTGTCCAGATAGCATAGGCGCCGACTCCATGGGGCTTGAGGGGGCCCGAGCCCCCTCAAAAATTCGTTTGGGGGGGCTCCGCCCCCCCAATAATCTCCGGTGCCCCTCCAGCAGAGCGCCATCGCCGCCCCTCCCCCAGCCCAAAATGCACAGGGAGGGGCGGGCTGCATGCCTCCTGCCCTCCCTCCCGAGCAAAAGCTCCACCCAATTTCCTTTGGAGCTGATTAATAGGCGCAGCACGCTCTCCCCTATTCGCTCACGAGGAGGCGGCGCCACTTTATTTGCATATTCATGAGCTTATTTATTATTCATGAGCTTTCCCGGGCCCCCCCAATATTTTTTATAAGTCCGCGTCCCTGCCAGATAGGTTCATTTGGAGAGAGGTGGTCCTTGAGATATTGCAGCTATTCAGGTATTAAGGCCATTAAGGTATCAAGGAATAGGCTCTGTGCCCCTCAACTTGCTGGTAGTTACAAAGACAAAGGCCAGAGTTGGGAGTTGGGTGTGTAAGCTTAGAAGCTGGAAGGAGGAAGCTACGGTTGCCATATTTCAAAAAGTGAAAATCCAGACAGAAAAATTGTTGAGCTTTTTTTGTTGAGCTATTTTAAGGAAAATCACCCAAAACAACACTGCTGGCATTCTGTCCCAGACACTACTTCCAACAGCCAATTGCAGGCTATGTATGGGAAATTCCGGACATATGGCAATCCTAAAGATGCAGGCTGGGAAGGTGGGGGCTGTGTGTGTGTGTGTGTGTGTGTGTGTGTGTGTGTGTGTGTGTGTCAGAGCCATGGCTGATTTTTGCAAAAATCCAAAGCTGTGGCTATGGGAAGCAAGACCCTCTTGGTTTGTGAATGCTGTGAACTCCTTCATAGTAGTCAAAGAATATGTGTAAATAAACTTTACATATAATAAAGGCTCCACAGTCTCCACTGTCCCGCATGCCAGGGGAAACACGAACCCTGAGTAAGCGCCTGGAACCCCTGGAATCCCATGCCTCCTGGAGATTGAGGTGGCTTACAACAATAGTTAAAACGTGGATTTGGGACCACCAGGTATAGCGATAGCCACCAACCATTCCCTTTAAAAGGAAATCAGATGAATTCATGGATGATAGGGCTACTAGCCACAAGGGCTGTTTTTCAAACACTGTAACATAGGACACCATCCAGCAAGGACTAAGCACTTTTAACAGCTCAGTTAGGTTCATGTTTACTTAGAAGCAATCCCACTGTGTTCAGTGGGTCTTACTTTCAGGTAACTGTATAGCCCCTCTGTCCCACAGATTCCTTAACTCTCCCCCGCACCTTCTTCCCGGAAGTCAATTGCTTGCTACAGTGCTATTTTCTTATATCCTATCAAAGCCAATAGTTTTAGCAGCCTAATTGTGGTGCAGTATTGCACACAAAAGAATGTGAAGCTTAATTTTGTATTAGTTGTACAAACTTATATTTTTGTTATGGTGAATCTTAAATGTGGATTAAACATAATTCTGATCATGTTCTTTATTATTATTATTTATTGAATATATATACTACCCTATACCTGGAGGTCTCAGTGCGGTTCACAGAATAAAATCAAAATATAAAACCACAAAATACATAATCAAAATAAAAACAACAACCCAATAAAACAAATAAAATATTTGCTTACCAGTTAGGTGAGCTTCCCCCCCCCCCAAACATTATCAGTTGTCTGACCCTATTATAGCATTTTGTATTTAAATATGTGAGGCTTGTTCATTCAATACTTTCTTCCTTTTGTGTTATTCAGAGATACAAAGCATGGACAATTTTGGTTCTCCCTTTCACAGCTAGCTATTTGCTCATCAATAACCATTTTGTTCAGGCCAACAGGTGGGATCCATTCACACAGCTCATGCTAATAAATTGTTCTTTCCTCCCATACAATTTACTTACTTACAAAAAAAATTCCTTTTGATATATCCCCTTCCCAAATCCTTTCTGTAACTAAAATCTCAAATAAGGAAAGTTGTTCTCCTCTCATACTTTGGTTAAGCATAATGCCTATGTAGATTACTTTCTGCTAAGTGTATATTGTTTTCTTATAAAAATGATGAACAGATCGATAATTTCACAAGCACTTCATATCAATGCAATTTTTCCATGAGGCAGAAAAGAGAGGGCCTCTCATTATTTATCCTGAGAATGTGATGGGGTTCCTTTGAGAAGGTCATTGTCTGCTTCAGCAAAATAATCATGGGATTTCTGTTCAAGCAGGAAAGAGAAAAATGATTCATTATTTCAAAAAATTATTTTACTGCCAGTCTAGAAAATAGATGAAAGCTTCTCACAATATATGAGGGAGAGAAAGGCTTTACTTATTATTTAAGGTTACGCTTTAAAGGGGGGAAAGGTTCAAACGTTACATTTTTAGCTTAGCTGTAATATAACAGAGGTCATGCAGTTACAGCATTCACCTTTGTAGTTTCCAGGAGGTGATTTTACAACTATTTTCACTGTGGAGCTTTACTTATCCACATACACTTTCTTTCATTTGGCTAAATGAGATCTGGGGACTCTACTCCACTCTGTTGAAAAACTATTATTGAGAGTTGGCATCAAATTTTGCCTAAAGTGAAATTTGGGGGCCAGTATGGAAGTTTTCACTGCAAAAAAAACTTCTGAAGAATTAGGAGGAAAGTATAAACTGGCAAAGGATTCCATCCAAACTTGTCTGTAAACAAATGTAGCACGATTTCACCTTCCTCTCTTCCCTTGCTTTCTCTCAGAATCTGTTCTGGGCGGGTGGGGGGACGACTCTTGATTGTGTCCAGACTTGCACTCAAGATACCTTTAACTTTTCTTTCATTCCTCACTGTTCTTCCATGTCCCGGTATTTATTGGCACGTGGTTCTGGTTCATGTACACTTCTTCCACCTGGAATGGAATGTTTAGATTTAAAATTATTCCCCTCCCTAAAAATAATGTTGAATTTGTACATTTACATACATGCATATTCTAAAGAGTGTAAGCCAAGGTTTATTCCTTTTGGTGGGTTGTAACCAAAGTTCCATGCGCTTGCTTCCTCTGGTACAATGGAACTTTTCTTTCCTCTCCTTCTTCCATGAGTTCTCAAAATGTGCTCCAGACAGTCTCCGAAATGTCCAGAGAGGGGGCTGGCGCTGGGGACAGGAGAGGAAGGGGAAGTTCTGTTGCATGCAGGTTTATTGGGTTACTGCTTTTGGTTTGATTTTATATGTTTATGTGTTGTGGTCTTGTTGTGAACCGCCCTGAGACCTCCAGGTATAGGGCGGTGTATAAGTATAATGATGATAAATAATAATGATGATGATGCAGGTACAGTGCAACAGCAGAGCTGCAATCTTGGATACCCAGTATAATTACTGTTCAACAGCTAATTGCTGAAGCGCTACACTGTATAAATATTTTTTTTACTGGAAGTGTTGACCACGTTAGTTTATTGCAGCACAACAACGTTTTGTAGCTCCTTAACGACTAAAAAGCTGTGGCACAAAAGCTTCATGGTCCAGAGATCACTTATCAGATACACCAAAGTAGGCAGGTATATACTGTAATATGAATATAAAGAGAAGAGGAAAGTTTTTGTTACCAAGTGAAAAGAAAGGAGGAAATGAATGGCACCTAGGCAGAGACAGGTGAATACAGAATTACTAGATCAAATCTGCGACATGGATATGATCCATTCCCAAATAGAAACTTCGGATGATGAACAGGTATAGCCAGCAGTGCCCTTCTGCATTTGTTAGCTACCATCTGTTACCTAGTGGGAGGTAAAAGCAGCTGAGGAGGATGTTTTGCAACAGAAAAACAGCCAGAGCAGAAATATTTAATAAGCTCCTCTCCCCTGCATTGGTTTTCCACTTCTAACTGATGCTTCAGCAGCTGGGGTTTTTTTAATAGTAAAAAGAACTGCAAATAACATGTAGCCACACTCTTTACTTCCGTGGTAAGCTAGGATATCTAGGATCAGCTCAAACCAAATCCCACCATGTCAAATTTGCTAATGAAGTTCAGTGAGAGAGCTTCACAGTTGAATCTCCCTTTGAAACTTATTTGTTGGAGCTGCAGTGAGCTTAAAGCCTGTTTCTGGATGTTCTAGAGGTCAAAATGCTCCCTCAGTGCTTTGAGTGCTCTCCTTTTTAAAAAAACAAACAAACCCCATCTAAGTTGTATCCATTTGCCCTCTTGTGCAGACTGACCTATTTGGACTATGTAAATGGCAGAAGGGCACTGCTGGTCATGTTTATTCATTAGCAGCTGCTGGTGGTTGGGACTGGTCCACATCCATATCAGTGATGGGATTATATTCATTTTAGGGCATTCTGTATTCGTTTGTGCTCTAAATAGCACTGTGACACAGATACACACATGCTATTCCTTGCATTGTTTGACCATTTGACCCCATTTTAGGGAGAGAGACATTTCCAGTTTTATGTAAGCTCTGTTCCAACTTATAAATGAATTAGCACAGGTTGGGAATGCATATGTTGGGGTACGGCCTGCAACAGCCATGTCACTGACTGCATGCCCAGCTATATCCATTTTTCCTAATTTTTGGAAAGCCTGTGACTTCTGGACTTGAGAAGAACCCATTTTAGCTCTGGCAAAAAGGAACTATCCAATGAAATTAACAAAATGCTTATTTTGACAGGGTTTGTGGTGGCAATGCAGAAAGTGGCTCTGATAATGGAAAGGAGGGGGCATAATCAAATGCAGGAAAAAGAAATTGTAGGAATGTTTCTCTTCCCCTCCTTTGTAAATAAATAGCTTTCATATGAAAAAAGAAATAAAAATCTGGAAGCAGTGCACTGAAGATCAGCTAAGGCTGTGTTACCAGGTTAAAATACAGCAAGGTTGTACTTTTTCTCAGTTTGGATAGTAGCTGGTTACGGGGAAAACACATCAAAATGCAGCATTTCATTAGAAATGACAGGCTAGATATGCATCATGGCTAATGTTGTATGTACACCACTTCCCAAACCAGCAGTGAGAGTACACAGGATGCAGAGTAAACAGGAGTGTGTACACAGCCTCAGGCTGCCAACCCTGTGCCCACTTATCTGGGATAAGCCCAGTTTAACTATATAAGGCTTCTTTCTGAATAGACATACATAGGAATGTGCGATAATGATGGCAGTCACAGGAAGCCATACGGGTATCTCATTCTTTTCATGTGATTTTTGGCAGCAAATGGCACACACAAAATACTGTTCCTTTGGATGTATATTTGGTTTTCAGCAGATAGAAAACTGCTGATTCCAGCTTGAAAACTAAATGAACCTTTTTATAAAACAAATTCCTTGGGCACACACAAACTTTCAAGTTTATGCATAAAGGACTGACTAATTTATCACCAGTTACATTAGTGGAGTAAGAACTCTGATTTGTATTATTGTATGATTCAGCTCCACTGTTTCCAAGGAACTTGTTAACAATAGAAAATTTGAATTAAAAAAAAGGGGGAGCCACAGAATGTTAATAGCGTGCACTATGATGTTTTTATGTAATTTACTCAATGGTCCATTAGTTACTTTATATCATAAATATAAAGTACCTTCAGTGATTTCTATGACATCTAGCTCTAATTAAATGTGAAATTTAACATGATAAATAGTATAGATTATTGGATCAATATGACCTTGGATAAGCAAAGGCAGAGTAACTTGCAGATTTAAACATGCAAAAAGCTTGAAAACTATTCCACTTCATAGCAACATTTTTATTATACTTTTTAATCAGCATACTTGCTACTTCTGATCAGGGATTAGGTGTGAAATGAAAGACCTTGAGTTATGCAATTAAGTATTGATTTTGTTGATCTATATTTAATTCTCATAGCAATTTGGCGGCTTACAATATAAAAACACAAAAATACACACCATACCTATCTTCCTTCCCTGCACCCTTTTTACTGCTCCCACTCAGTTGCTGGGCATGCCTTACAGACAATTTTCTCTCCACTCGCCTGTCACAATCTTTCAGACTTATCACAGATGGCTTCTAAATTAATCCATGACAGCAGGATCAAATGGCAATGGATATGGAGAAGGACATCTATGCTGGATGGCTCAGTTATGAACTCCCATAACTGAACCTGAGTTGTTATTGGAAGCATTGAAGAACCTTCAATTTAAATGTTCCTGAGCCTGAGTTGCATTAAAGATTTTTAGATATTGGCTGCCTTCTCTTTGTGGCCAAGTCTAAGCTTTAGATTGGGTGTGACACCTGTTGTAGTTCTTCATATTTTCATCTTTATATTTTTGGAGCATGATCCTTCAGTCTGCACGGGCTGCTTTGCCCATTTCCCCACCCAGATAGCTCTTAGGCACATGGACATGGCTTGTAGCAAAACAACTCTTATTTACAATGGGAGATCTGCTCACCGCCCATTCTTCAATGTACCCATCTCTGTCACCTCCATAAACTTGAGGCTGAGCTCACTCAGGTATTGGGAATAGATTTTGCCATTTGTGTGTCTGTTTAATAGTACAGTATATAATATAACCAATTCCTAGCAATTGAGGGTGTATAAGAAGTCAACATAAATACATCTTCATTAAAGTAGAAGAATTGCCATAGTGGATTGACAGGTAAAGGGCAGCGTGTGCTGCATTTTATTATTTATTTGTACTTACAACATGTAGCATGTTAAGCCTTTTTGTTTGTTTCTGGAATCCAGTATACCAAAAACAATATATAATCATTACTTTGGTGATTTAAGTTTTAATTAAATCTTTAATGATGCAGCATGGTTTAATTAAATCTTTAATGAAGCAGTGTGTGTGTGTGTGTGTGTGTGTACAGACATGTATATATGTGCAAACATAATTGTGAATCATCAGGAAATCGCATCAAAAATCAGCTAAGAATTAGTGGTAGTACTTTGTTCTCTTGTGTTTTTTTTGCTTGTTCTCCCCTTTCCTTTGTGATGATGATGTGAATACTTGGCAGGTAAACTAAGTATCTGGAGGAGTTAGTCAGGGTTCATCAGGCAAGCTTCTGATAGCAATGATTTTCAGTCACTTGTGTAGGCCAGATTTTATCTGAACCAGTGACCTGGAGGTTAAAGGCTTCATATACTATTACCAAATCCCTGAGCCATCCAATTCCCCAGGATACAATATATATCTGATATCCTGCAGAATGGCCCTTATCAGCAAGAAAAGGTACTGATTCACACTAAAAGTGCATTAGTAAAATAATGATTTAAACATGAGCAGAGGTTTTGAGCTTCCTAGTGGCTGAAATCAGTAGTGGATTTAGAAGCACTATAGTGGTGGGTAAATCTGCACCATCTATCTCTCCATTGTGTAACTGGATGCTTATAATGTCAGTTCCTTTGTTTTCTTTCTTTTACATGTTATGCCAAAGCTGTTTTTTAAAATCTTTGGAAGCATTTCTGCATTTTTTATTTAGGGCAGTCCCAAACCTGTATATGATTTTGGTATTAGTGGAAAGATTTACATGTTCCAAAAGTATAAGAGGTAATAATAATAATAATAATAATAATAATAATAATAATAATAATAATAATAATAATAATAAATATACTTTTAAAAAATAATCATGGTAGCAATAGCCAAATTTATATCAACCACACTACATCTTGGTCATTTCGCTAACTGATAACAAAAAAACCAAACCTGATAAAAAGTTGGAATAGAAAGTAATCAAAATAAGGACTGAATTGAGCAGATGTGATGATTTCTTGCTATCCATTTGGCAATCCTTACTTTATTCCATTAACATGAGAGAAGAACAGTTCATTTTCATAAGTTTTGTTCAGACACATTTATTTCAGAAGGAAGCTAAGATATAATTGAGTTTATTTTTAGGCTTACAATTAATTGCACACACTTTTGTAATGATTTGCCCATGTGCATTAAGTATTATATTACATAACTTCTTATCCCAGAGACAGCAGGATGCAGGTGTTAATCTATTCTGCAAATAAAGTTTTGAAGATTAAACTAAGGGCCATGCTGAGGGTGGGGGGGAGAGATGAGTGTCTTCATAGTCAGTGGTCTGCCAAATTCATCGTGAGCGTTTTTTCATAGCCTGACTTTAAATGGTAATTGAAATTTTTTCTCTTCAGTAAAAATAAATAAAATCCAGAAATTAAAAAAGGCTTATTTTTAATAGCTTACATGAGTATTTGTTCAAAGAGTAATAGCACACTACCAAACATCTTCCATTCCAGCACAGCCATTACCTTACTGTAGTATAGTAAAATACTGTTAATTAAACAAAAGAAAAACCAGATTCTCTTCCACTATTGATGATCAGTTAAAGAACCTTTCACACATGGTGGTTTCATAATTGTTGGAAGCTGCCCAGAGTGTCTGGGGCAACCCAGTCAGATGGGTGGTATATAAATAATTAATTGTTACTGTTATTGTGCCATGGATGGCTAACTTCCCAGGTGTTGTTGGGCTGTATCTTCCATTGTTTCTGACCACTGATCATCCTCACTGGAACAGATGGCATCTGGAGTCCAGCAACATCTGGAGATCATGGTAGTGAATAGATTTTTGCTTACGCACATGGACTTCCCCTCTCTGCTACTCCATGTGTGTACACTGCGCCTTTCCCAAATCTGCTCCAGAGGATAAACAGTTTTAGAGGGCACCTGGGAGGATTCCATTGCACAAGCAGAAATCCTTCCTCTAACCTTCCAGATGTTTCTGAAACTTCCATCAGCCCCAGCAAGCATGGGCAGTGGATGATGGGAGTTCTAGTCAAGCAACATATGGAAGACTAACGTTTTCCCACACCTGCTGCAATATAACATTCACATGCTGCTATGTTGGATTTGGACAGCATTCACCTGACTGTTTATTCCATTTTCCTGACGTTTCCATGTGGTGGCTAATGCAACAAACCCCACGTGTTAATACAGCCTGAGTTTGCCACCACATGTTTATTCAAACTGCAACCACAGTTCTTTGACTATTGTACCTTAATGATACACATGTTTATCCTCTTCACACTTAAAAGCCTTTAGGTGTACAACTATCAATGCAGTATGTCAAGTGCCCCTCAGATCACTAATCTTGGTGCTAAAGCACAGGAATTAAATTTATTTATTGTATTGTCAAGTACAAGTACAAGTACAAAAAGAACTCATTTCACCACCAAAGCTGTCCTCCAGTGTTTATGATAACAGCCAGACAGCTATTACCTTTAAAAGCTAGACCCAGTTTTGATGACAATATGACCTAATCCAAAACGCATTACAGTTAGCAGGAAGACTCCTGTTGACTTTGGTAGACTTTGGATTAAATTTTAAATCCCTTGCCTAGTTTCACTACTGAATACTGTTTATTGCTCGACATTTTGGTTTAATTTGGCTCCTTGATCATAGAATTTGACCTTAATGTTTTCCCCCACCTTTATCTAGTATATTTTATTAATTGATGTCATCATATTAAATTACTAACTAAACTGTAATACTACCACTGAAAGTGATAAATAGAAGGAAGCTGCAATTTCTTTTCTCCGATCAGCATAAGTTTATCTTTGTCTAGATCAGTCTATCAGTTCTACCCACAAGGTTAGAGGTGAAACCCTTAGCTCCTTTTACAGCTATATCCTTAAATTCTGATAGAAGGAATCTGGCATCCCACTCAAGCAGTTCCTACTGTTTTGGAAAATCTTCCATGTATTTCTATATATGTAAAGTATTAAATATAGCACTGCCTTGTGTCAAGTTCTTTGAGATGAAGACCCCTGCTTCTGTGGGGTTGGGCATATATAACAAAGTACTATATTGCATCTTAAGCACAGAAGATGTTTTTCACTGTTAGTTTTCAGGGCTGGTTTAAAACTGTAAGAACCATGTACATATGGATAGGAGTGTCATAAATATGGGGTCCCCACTGAAAAGACAGTCTCTAGTTCCTGCTAACCTAATATTTCTTGAGAAGAACACCAGAAACCGATCTTAGGGCCTGGTTTGTACAAGTGCAGGTAGTCCTTCAGATCATTTGATCCCAACCTATCTAAGGCTTTAAAAGTAGCCAGCAGCACTTTAAATTTTGTCCTGAAGCAAACTGGTAACTGGTGCACCTGATATAAAATATATGTCAATTGCTCTGATCACCAGGCCCACACAAACAATTCAGCCATTTGTGTCATATAGAGTGCATTACAATAGTATGTTCTGAAGGCTTGCACAACTGTGACAAGGTCTGCTTTCTCTAGATAGAATTGCAGTTGGCAAATCAGTCTAAACTGCTAAAAAGCATTTCTAGCCATTGAAGCCACCTGGGCATCATTTGACAGTGCCAAGTCCAGTAGAACCTCCAAAAATGAGAATTTTGTCTTTTGGGAGAATGCAACCTTATCCAGAACCAGCTGGATACCTCCATCCAGATCTGCATATTTTCTCACACAGATAATTCATTTTATCTGAATTTAGTTCCAGCTTGCTTGAGGTCATCCATCCCAAAACTTCCCTCCAGATACCCATTTAGGGTTTCAACAGTTTCTCTAGGATGAACAGATGGAAAAGAATGGTGTTGTATTAACACCCACATAGTGGTGACACCTGAGATGTTTGCAGGTGTCAAACAGTTTAGGGAATCCAGAGATTGATGGCTGCAGTATGGCTCATGAGCCCCTCAGCACCACCTTTTGGATGTGTCACTTCAGAAAGGACTGAAGCCACTATAATACTTTGCCTCCAAACCCTAATCCAGCCAGATGGTACAGAAGGATACCATGTAACTGAAGTGTTACATGCTAATTTGGGAAGCCTGGATTCCATTCAAAACTCAGCAGTGGTGTAATTAGGTGGGCTTGAGAAACCTTTCCCCCATATCCTGCAGCACGGGACTCATAGTGACATACCACACAAGGATCTTCATGAGAAAAAGGACTGCAACACAGATTTCTGAATTATTAATAATTAGAATATTTTTCTTGAGATTTTCTTTTTCTTGGCTGTGTTAAATGTATTCAAAACAGAGCTGTGTAGCTGAAAATGAATGAAAAATTATGGAATGTCTCCCCCGCACCGTAGTTTAGCATTTTGCAACCAAGACCATATGATAATGCTTAAGTTCCAAAACACAAACCTAGTTGTACAACAAAGGCTCTTGTAGCAATGCCAGGAACAACGTTAGTTCCATTTCAGAAAAAAGGATTTTGGAGCAGCTCTAGTGGTTCCACAACACAAAATTGCCAATACCCTGTTAGTACAGTAGTATCTTGGGTTACATACGTTTCAGGTTACAGACTCCGCTAACCCAGAAATATTACGTGTTAAGAACTTTGCTTCAGGATGAGAACAGAAATCGTGCTCCGGCGGCGCGGCAGCAGCAGAAGGGCCCATTAGCTAAAGTGGTACTTCAGGTTAAGAACAGTTTCAGGTTAAGAACAGACCTCCAGAACAAATTAAGTACTTAACCCAAAGTACCACTGTATATTGTCCATGCTAACGAGGTGTGGAAGGCAGGACACAATAGGGTCACAGGTAGTTTGTCTGCTTTGCAGGCCATTTTGGGGCTACTGAATTTTGGTGTTTCATGTTTGACAGTGAAAGTGGTTTTGTAGGATCAAGCTGACAACAACCCAGTGGCCTATATGACTGAGATGCAAAAATCAAACTAGTCCCTCCCTCCCTCCCTCCCTCTCTCTCTCTGGCTCCAAAGGGCTGTGTATTTTCCAGCTCTCCTGCTACATCCCTGCACTGACCTACCCCAAAATTAGCATTCCTGACAGGCCATGTCTGTAGCTGGCTTCATATGGCATGGGGAGGAGGGATGCAGTCAGAGGGGAGATGGGCAGCCCCACACCCTGCAAGTGCGCAGAACTGCTTTCAACACATGCATGGGGCCCTTAGGATTCAGACCAATAGAATACTAATAGAACTAGAATATCTAATCTTACATTGGACATGATCCAAAGCATTACATATGCAGAAGTGCTCCATTTTCTTCCACAAAAATACATGTTTCTCATGAATACACGAGCATACTCCCTTACACACAGTTTATTCAGCTTTCATGAGCATATGTCTTTGCTGGGGCATAGCTGCCACTTGGAGACCCAGTGACTTTAGTGGTTTTTTCCATGAATTACTGGGTGGATTGAATCAATAAATGTAAGGCTTACGTTTCAGCTGGCTTATCTCACTCTTGTAATGGAATAAGATAGTGCAGATGTTATAGTCTGATTGTGGAAATGGTAGTGTAATTCAGTAGCAGCGAACACAGACCCATCACCCTGGCTACTTATGCTTTTTGAAAATGACTTGCACAATTTGTACTTGGACTTAAAGCATTTTTTAAAAATCAAATTAACCAGGCCTAGCTGGTTATGGGTTGGGCTTCAACTGTAAAAATTAGCATTGTGGCTTAAATGTTTTTTGCAAAAATGGGCACACATAACGTGGACCTAAACAGAACTCTAAGTTCTTCAGAGTCAAACATACTCATCTTATGTTGCTCTTACATTGCAATATCTTTTTTTCCTTTGTATTGTATTCTTGATATTTCTGAATGACCACTAAATCAGCCACTTCACTTGCCAACTAGACATAAAGTAAAAATGTTTGTTCTTTGACTGCCAATAGTTTATTGATCCATTTATTTCTGCTTGGAACTAATACTGAAAATGAAGAATGATTGTGACTTTAGCACACCTCATTTAACAATGGATACTGCAAAAACCTTAGATATTGGTAAAGCTCCTAATGCATTCAGTATTTTCATGTATTTCTTTAATTATATTATTGAGAAGAGATGGGTTTTTTTTGTTTTTTTAAAAACACCAGCTGTGTGTGAAAACCAGGTCATTTTTATATTGAACCTCTCCCTAAAACAGCTGATTAAAAGTGTTCTTCAAGCAGAGATAAAATTGGTATTGTACAATCCAGTTGTGGTTTTTTTTAAAAATATATATAATATGCTGATAAATTGTCCAGTGCTTCATTTTATGTAGTTTTGTCAGATTGCAACACTTCTCCAAGTAGACATAGCCAATATCTGATTGATTCTGGCCTGAGGGGATTGGACCAGCTCAGTGTAATTTCCTCTCCTGTTGCCTTCATTTCTGTTGGAAAGGTTTTTTAGTTCATGAAAATCAATACACATGCAAAATGTGAAGTTCTTTCCTAGTAAATTTAATTAATGTCTGCATTATACAGATTTATTTTAGTAAATATATATCCAATGCACATTGGGATACTTTCCCTCAGATTCCAGGTCCCTTACTAAAGTTCCATTCAAGTCTCCAGGGCCAGATGAACTGCATCCAAGAGTATTAAAAGAACTGGCAGATGTGATTTCAGAACCACTGGCAGTCATCTTTGAGAATTCCTGGAGAACAGGCGAAGTCCCCGCAGACTGGAGGAGGGCAAATGTTGTCCCTATTTTCAAAAAGGGGGAAAGAGAGGACCCAAATAATTACCGCCCAGTCAGTCTGACATCAATACCAGGGAAGATTCTGGAGCAGATCATTAAGCAAACAGTCTGTGAGCACCTAGAAAGGAATGCTGTGATCACCAATAGTCAGCATGGATTTCTGAAAAATAAGTCATGTCAGACTAACCTGATCTCGTTTTTTGACAGAATTACAAGCCTGGTAGATGAAGGGAACGCAGTGGATGTAGTCTACCTTGATTTCAGCAAGGCATTTGACAAGGTGCCCCATGATATTCTTGTAAAGAAGCTGGTAAAATGCGGTCTTGACTATGCTACCACTCAGTGGATTTGTAACTGGCTGACTGACCGAACCCAAAGGGTGCTCATCAATGGTTCCTCTTCATCCTGGAGAAGAGTGACTAGTGGGGTGCCACAGGGTTCTGTCTTGGGCCCGGTCTTATTCAACATCTTTATCAACGACTTGGATGATGGACTCAAGGGCATCCTGATCAAATTTGCAGATGACACCAAACTGGGAGGGGTGACTAACACCCCAGAGGACAGGATCACACTTCAAAACGACCTTGACAGATTAGAGAACTGGGCCAAAACAAACAAGATGAATTTTAACAGGGAGAAATGTAAAGTATTGCACTTGGGCAAAAAAAATGAGAGGCACAAATACAAGATGGGGGACACCTGGCTTGAGAGCAGTACATGTGAAAAGGATCTAGGAGTCTTGGTTGACCACAAACTTGACATGAGCCAACAATGTGACGCGGCAGCTAAAAAAGCCAATGCAATTCTGGGCCTCATCAATAGGAGTATAGCATCTAGATCAAGGGAAGTAATAGTGCCACTGTATTCTTCTCTGGTCAGACCTCACCTGGAGTACTGTGTCCAGTTCTGGGCACCACAGTTCAAGAAGGACACTGACAAACTGGAACGTGTCCAGAGGAGGGCAACCAAAATGGTCAAAGGCCTGGAAACGATGCCTTATGAGGAACGGCTAAGGGAGCTGGGCATGTTTAGCCTGGAGAAGAGGAGGTTACGGGGTGATATGATAGCCATGTACAAATATATAAAAGGATGTCACATAGAGGAGGGAGAAAGGCTGTTTTCTGCTGCTCCAGAGAAGCGGACACGGAGCAATGGATCCAAACTACAAGAAAGAAGATTCCACCTAAACATTAGGAAGAACTTCCTGACAGTAAGAGCTGTTCGACAGTGGAATTTGCTGCCAAGGAGTGTGGTGGAGTCTCCTTCTTTGGAGGTCTTTAAGCAGAGGCTTGACAACCATATGTCAGGAGTGCTCTGATGGTGTTTCCTGCTTGGCAGGGGGTTGGACTCGATGGCCCTTGTGGTCTCTTCCAACTCTATGATTCTATGATTCTATGATTCTAGTTCCAAATACTCAGCCTGTTAAAACAGGTGGTATATTAATCTATAGATTAATTGGATAGCAGAAATTGCTTCTTTTCCTCTGACACCGGTTAGGTATAGGCCACACCATTCCATACACGTTTAGAGATTTTGTACTCCAGCATTTCTCTCTCAAAGTACAGTGGTACTTCAGGTTACATACACTTCAGGTTACAGACTCTGCTAACCCAGAAATAGTACCTCAGGTTAAGAACTTTGCTTCAGGATAAGAACAGAAATCGTGCTCCGGCAGTGCGGCAGCAGCAGGAGGCCCCATTAGCTAAAGTGGTGCTTCAGGTTAAGAACAGTTTCAGGTCAAGAACGGACCTCCAGAACGAATTAAGTACTTAACCGAGGTACCACTGTAATGCATAGTTTTTATATCTGATTTACACTACTGACAACAAAATCTGACAACAAAAACATGTTCCAGTGAGATCAGGTACATGTATATATTACACTGCAGACATTACCTGCAGTCTTGTAGCCCTGGGAAGGCACTCCAGTGGCCATTGGACAGTATCCTCCAAGGATGGAGAGGGAGACCCAGTGTTGTAGGGCCCCCTCCTGCTGCTACAGAAATGTTCCTGGTTATTGCCTCACTGATGTCTGATAAAGCCAGAAAGTGGGTATACCTGGGGCAGTTTAGGGGCTTTTGGAGTTCACCAACATGCCCCCAAGCCAAGGAGACAACTACACCTGCCTTGAAGCTGATAGAGTGTTGGATGGAAGCGGCAGGGAGGGCCTAGGAAATGATGTGTATGGGGGGGGGGGAACCTTTGCTTTCACTATTCTTTCTGGTGTGACCCTGACAAGTTAGGTGCACTTTGGATTTATTGAAATAAGTGAGACATGAACATTTGTCTGTATTCAAAAGTTCCACTGATTTTAATAGAACTTAACCATGCCTGTCTTGTCTTCAGCTTTCACCTAATATTTGCACTGTTACTGGGTCTCAGAATAGGAGTGCACTCACTGGAGTCCGAATGAAATAATAGCGCCAGCTACTTTGACGAATAGCGAGTTGTCCTTAAATAATGATTCCCGAAAAAGGATGGGAAATGTAAATTACTCTGGAGATGCTGGAGATATTTTACACATACAGATTCCAAAATCAGCTGCTTAAAATGTAAATGGCACTTAACTGTTTTGCAAATTGAGTCCTATTTGTCTCAGCAGAATCATTAAAGCTATGATTTATCCCAAAATGAACTTTATTCTTGGATTTAATTATTATGGAGGATTAAGCCCCAAAGCATTTAACTATCTATTTCTTTTCTGCTGTGAACTTTGGACAGGCAGTAATTGACTATTTACAATTTTGATAACTATTTTTGTTTTTGGAGAAGAGTATGTTTCTAATTCTGACTTCCTCTCCTCTTAAATCGTTACAGAAATTGAAGCAACCTGAAGAAGCAAAGGAAGATTCTGAAAAGGGGTTATCTAAAATTTCCCTGGAGTCTCTCAATAAATTTAACAGCAGCAGAAGCATTTTATTGGAAAAGGAGAGCAAGGTTGAAGGGCAAGAAGAAGAAAATGGGAAGAATGAAGAAGTTTCTCTAAATAGTTCTGATAGGCATGATATAGACCACTTGGAGTCCTTGAGTGATTCTTTATATGATAGCTTCTCATCCTGTGCAAGCCAAGGCTCAAATGATGTCTAAAGAGGACACTCGACATGGGTGGCCACTGAGTGGAGCACTTAATGAACAGAAGAACTATAAATAAATAAGAGCTGTTGAAAATATTCAAAGTAAGTTGCTAAGACTCATGATAGGATATATCCAGATATATTCATATAGAGCAATAACGAAGAAAAATCTGCATTATAACAAAAAGACTGAAAGTTTGACAGTACAACACAGTTGTTACTAAAAAGAAATAGTCTTAATTTTGCACTTTTATGAATTATTGTACAGAAGTTGTAAAAAATGTTCTGGGGAAGAGAAATAAAATTATATTTGTAGAAAAACATGACAGCAATAAATACTAATTGGTGCCATGCTCCTGAAATAGCAGGCTACTAACTTTAAACACTGATGTTAATATTAACAAAGTTAGTAATTTTTTTTGTAAAATAAAGATTTATGAACGTTCTAGTCTTAAAACTGTATGTAGAAACACTGCTTTATCGCAAAATTGAACTTGCCAAATGGTCTATAATGAATCACCTTGAACTACATTGTACAACATACGTTTTTTTAAAATGCATATACTTGTGCAATTTTGAAAAGATTCTCTATGAACTTGCATATTTCTCTTAATGCCATTTGGTGAAATCATCCAAGAGATACCCTCCTTCCCTATAATCTGTAGCCTTATACCATGAATACATGTTGTGTTGATTTAACTTTGATATGATTTCATATTAATTCTGTTAATTTGGGAATCATGGACTATAATGCAATTGATTTAGATTTGTATTCAACAATTTAAATTTTTTTAATCAAGAAAAAGATTGGTGCCAGCAAACAAATTATGGGGGGTGGGGGTTTCCTACAAAGACTCTTTATATGTAAGGGAGAAGTCTATTTCAAAGGTGGAGCGTATTTTTTTTAGATGTGGAATATTTATAACAACTTTTGTACAGCAGCCTGTAAGCTAGCTATATTTACAATACTTCCTAACCCGTTTACTATGTTTGTAGCATAAGCCTGTTGATTTCCACCCACTATGTTGTACTATCAGTGTTACTTGGTTAATACTTTCGTGCAATGTTACATTTCATGTTGTTTTAAATAATGTTGGGGTAGAGTTTGGTTGTTTCTGAATTTTATGAAATTTCCTTTGAAGTTTATTTCTGAATAAAAGTCATATCATATATGGTTATCCAAACAATGATATTACATACACATCAACAAATGTTCTAACAGTGGTAAGGGTTGATTTGAAGCAGGCATTTAAAATCTACCTGGAAATTGAGTTAAAACTACCTTTATATGTAAATATAAAGAAGCAATATTTATAGACAAGAGGACCAACTGCAACAAAATACACAGCTGTATACTAATGATTCTCCAGCCATTTCCCTTCTCAAACCAAGCTTGCCTGGTATGCTTCTCTGCTAATGTATGTGCAGATAGGATGCAAAATCAGTCAAATGAATTTTCTACATGGCAACTAAGAAGTAATTTAAGCTTAATTCAAACCTCTCTAGCGATTTCTCTCTAGCTCTCATTCTCCCTCTCTCTCTGAGAAAAGATTGGGTGAATGATGAAAAGCAAAGAAAGGTCTCCGAGAGATGAGGCTGGAAAAAGCCATCAGAGGCGGGTGCAAGTAGTAATGGAACAGCTTTAGACACATAATCTTATGGGAGATAAAGTGCTCCAGCAACAAAGTGAAGCCCCCACAGAACTGCAGGCATGGAGATAAATGGGACAGTGGTCTGAGCCCTGATAAAAAGAAGGCTGCCCGTTTATAAGGCACGTGCGTTATTTTTATTTTATTTTTTACGTCCTTTGTGTCACTGGCATGAAACATGGTGAAGCCTAAGCTTCGGTTACCAGTCAGAGTGAGTCCCACTGAGCTCCATCAAGCTCGCTTCTTGTTGGACGTGTATAGGATTGCCCTGGATGTCCCCAGTTTCCTGGAACCGACGCCCAGAACCTCACTTCATTTTTTTAATTATTTTTTTTGGGTGAATCCTAGAAGGCGAGAAACGATCCCCGACTGCCGCCCCTTCTGCAGCACCAAGGTAAGGCATTAGAGATGCTTTAACTCTTCTTTCGCCAACCTGGCGCCCCCTCCAGTTGTATTGGATTACAACTCCCGACTGCCCCAGTCAGCGTTGTGGTCCAAAGGATCCGGAGGGCACCGGGTTGGTGAAGGCTGTTTTTATTTCAGGCGCTGCCATAATGTTATCAAGCTTAAACTTCTGTGAAGGATAAGGTGACTGCCGGTCCCCCTTTCCCATTTGCTGCCTGTTTGGCTCATTTTTCTCAGGTTGGAAGAGGCTGCGCGGGCTGCAGAAGGCGCTTTTCAGCGAGTCAAGCGCGCGCGCACACACACACAAGCGCTCCGGGCCGTGTTGATGGGAGCGGGGTGAGGTTTCGCGCCTTTGGAGCACAGCAGCGCGCGAGAGCGGCAGGCAGGTAGTAGCCGGCGCGCTCCGAAGGCCGCTTGGCACGTTGTTTTCCCACAGAACGAAGCGCTTTCCCGGTGCTCAGCAACACTTGGCTGAAAACGCTGAAGGGCGTGCGTTCTCTGTTCCGTAAGACCCTCTTCGCGCGGGAGGCAGCACTGTCTTCCTCGCGCCTCGTCCTTCGTTTTTCCCGCCAAAAAGACGGGCGAGGGGGGCGGCGGCTCGAGCGCGGTGGTGCGTGCCTGAGCGCGCGCCCTTTTGACCACCTAATCCTACTACACGCACACACGCTTGCGCAAAGCCTTCCCTCGTTTAAGCTCGCCTATTTAGTTGTTTGGTTAGAGCGCATTGGCGCCTCCTCACTACGGCACAGCGTCACTTCCTCCCCACTGCCTCGGAGTAGCCGGTGAGTTGTTTGGTGGACGCTGTCAATGTACAGTCGCCGTACATTATTTTTTTTTAAGTGCCTGAGAAAAGATGCTGCCCACGCATGCCTCTCTGCACGCGGGAGGCGCGCAAAACGTGAACCCACGCACCCTGTTGATTCACCCACTGTTACTAGACAGAGTTCAGAACAGGGATGGGGAACCCGATCTGCTTGGACTCCTAGTCCCATGAGCCCCAGTCCGCATGGTCAGTGGCCAGGAATGGTGGCAGTTGTGCTTCACCCGTATCTGGAGGACCAGAAGTTCCCCATCTCTGCTTCAGGAACACGTATCCAGGGAATAAAAAGCAGCAACAGATGCTTTTCTCTGACTTGTGCAAACTAATTGTATTAAATGTTTGCGTATCGCTCTCAAGTATTCAAAGCGCTTCACGCTTTGCGACCCTTACAATAATCCTATATGGCAAGTAAGAATTATTATTCCCCCGTGTTGCATGAGGGGCAACTGCTTAGGTTAAACTTAGCATAAATTCAGAGCAGAGACAAGATTTGAACACGGACTTCCTGGTTCAAAACTTGAGAGCCTCTATGCGAGTAAACGCATAACGTAGCCTTCAGCAACTGCTCAGGCCACCCTCTTTGTGCGGGGGGAGGGGGGAACACCTTAGGTGAGCATTTCGTGCATCCACACCATCAGGATGCTTGCGCAAATTTAGCAATCTGGCACAGAATGGGGGCATTTTACAACTCATCCCTCTTTCGTTTTCTTAAAAGTCCGTTTCTAGTCCTCAAGGGTGTCGGGTATGTTCTCTCTCGAAAGTACAGAAATACTTTTGGCCGGGAGACGACTTGGCGCATCCGCTCGGCCTCCCGCGAGAGCACCCTTCACCTTCTTCTCTGCAGTCAGTTCAGCAAGCTGCCGCCTCAAATGCTGCCAAAGCAACACATGAAAGACAGGAGAACATAAACACCAAGCACATCCCTCTCCAATGGAGGAGATGAATGTGTGCCGGTGTGCACGCCTATACTGTGACCTGTGCGATCATGACACCTGAGGTATTAGCCTACTACCCTTAGACACCCCCCAACGCATCCCCAGCAACCTCAAGCTGTTCTCCACCTGCTCCACAACATGAGCCGGCCCTGCGGTCCCTGCACCAGGTTGAATCTATTGGGGTCAGGGCACTGAAGCCGCCACTTCTTGATATGTGCCGATTATTTAGGAGCAGAAGGCATCGCCCTGGGAAAAGACCAGACCAAAACGAGCTCCTTTCTTTGCACGGCTCCGTTTGTTGTCCCTCGCGGCTGTCTCTGTATGGAAAGGGCGGCCTTTTTCCCGCGCCCGAGAGAGGCTCCTTTCTTTTCCAAGTGCCTCAGGCAGTTACAACAGGCGGCAAAAGCGCAACGTATATAGTCTAGGATGGGAGAAACGTCGCCCACCCTGGCGCACTGGAGACGAGACGCGCCAATACAGACACCACACCGGTGGAAGGCGCTATCGGCGTGGGACAGGCCGCGGCCCTGCTACAGCGGGCGGGTAAGTGAATGGCTTTCCTGCCTCGTCGGCTCTCAGCGCGAACTCCCCTTCGGCCTTGGTTCCAGTTCACGTCGTCTACGGCCAATTAATGTGTTCGCACAACCACAATCGCGCCCATAAAAGCGCGGAGGGGCGGGGAGGTGGCGGCAATCAGAGCGGAGGAAACCCACCTATTAGCCACTAATTGCAAAATTACTTGAAAGTGGTTGATTGATTGTAGCAGCCAACTAATCCACTCTCGATGAGTCATTTTGACTATTGCATCTCCACAGCGTTTGTGTGGTTTTATTTATTCATTCATTCGTTTTAAAGGCTGCTTAGGGGAAACTGATCATTGTTTCAAGTGGGGGAGAGCGAGTCTCACAACCACACACCATCCTAAGGCGGCGGTGGAGGAATCTGGCGAGGGTATGAAAGGGGGAGTCAGCGTGGAAGTGAGCGTGAGTGACAGAGGGAGAGAAGACCCGGGGGGGGGGAGAGAAGCCTGAGCAAAAGAGTAAGCAGCTGTTTAAAGTTGGTTCACGAAGGGGCTGTTGTACTGCTGGGTGTTAGATGAGTGCCGATCTTTCCGTACCAATCCAACTGGGGACGCGGCTGCGTCGGAGGAGCTTCCGCGTTAGCCCCGCAGGTGGGAACTGAGTGCCTGACCGCCGGCCTCCTCCCCCCTCGCAGCTGCGGCGCGTGCAGGTGTTTGGCGGGTGGGAGGGGCTCCTCCCCCTTCGCCTCTCCAAGCTGAAGGATTCTGCCTGTCTCCATAAACTTTCTCCCTCCTTCCCCCCTGCAGGAAAGGGGGGAGGGGGCACCACGTGACCCCGGGAAGGCGGGTGGGGGTTATTTGGTGGGTCTCCCTCTCTCTCTCTCTCTCTCCCCGCCCTCCTCTCCCTCTCCTCTTCTTGGCTAGGCGTCTTCCGCTGTAGTTTCAGTCTCTCAACTCCGGCGAGGCTGGAGGGAGCTCTCGCAGGGAGAACGAGAGGGAGCCGGGGCTCGGGCGGGCGATGCGGGCTGAGGCGTCGCCTGCTGCCCCCGGAGCTCCTCTCCGCAGCGGCTGCAGCAGTCGCACCAGTCCGACGAGACAGAGGTGCGCGGCTCTCCCGGCGTCGCCCGGCTGCTGCTTCTGCTGAGATCTGCCGTGCCTTGGCCAGCGTCTCCTACCGCCACCGCCAGCCCCTCCGACGGCTCCAAGAGGATGTGGCTCCTCGCCGTAGCGACAACTTTCTGGGGATTGTTGCTGGCGCCAGGTAAGAGGGGACGCCCGCCGTAGCCGACCCCCAACCCCCGCCCCGCCGACTCGAATCGGTGCCTGCCCGGTGCCAAGGACTCCTCGCCGACACTCTGCAAAGTTCGCGCCTGCCATTCAACAGCTGCTGCTGCTGCTGGCACCAACTCTGCAGCTCCCGCCCCAGCCAGCCAAGAAGCCAGCGACGGCGGCTGCTCCTTTTGCTACCGGTCTCGCTGGCAGCTCTGCCTGCCAGCTTGAGCCACCGCCGGACCCTGGCTCCTCTGTGTGCCTCTCCCGAGAAATGCGCGGGGTCACGCAGCCCACCCGTGGTCATCGCCGCCTCTGGAACCCGTCCGCTTCCAGAGGTCTCGCTCACAGCAGCAAGGAAAGCTTGCCTGCCCATCCCTGCTGCGCTTGTTTCTGGAAGAGAAACTCGGCTTGCCAAGGAGAACTCGCTTGGGATCTGTCTGGGATCTGTCCACTTGCACTGCCTTAGGGACGCTGCCGAGGCGAGCTTCCCAGACAAGCCCTGGGAACTTCCGCGGGCAGATCGCAGCAAGCCGTAGAGCAGCAGCCCCCGCCCCATCGCTCCCGCGAGTCTCCTTCCCCCTATTTCCCGGGGTGGGGTGGGGTGACGATTCACACTGGCGAGCTGTTGCCCGGGAAGCCCTCCGCTTAGTAGCCAACTAGCAACCCTCGGAACAGAGGATTCTTCTCGGTCTGTGCGTCACGGTTACCCTCCCAACCCTCGTGTTCCTTGCAGAGTCCGTCGGTGGGGAGTGTAGTTAGTAGTTCCCCTGCAAACTACCTCAAGGAGCAACAACGCTAGGGCTGCCCGTCAGGAGCCAGCAGGCACCTGTTTAAGTAAAACAGCCCAGATACCTACTGCCTGGCCCCACGAGTTGAATGGGGAGGAAACTCGGCTGAGTAATGGCAACTATTCGGGCATCCTTGGGCAGCTAAATGACCAGCTGAGCTTGATTTTCCGCTGTGACCGCACTGAAGCCAGTTCCCTGCGTGCTAGCCCGATCAAACCGCTCCTTCCAATGATCGCACTTCTTTATTTTAAGGAGACATTGCTAAAAGCACCGCTTCCCACCCAAGTGCCCTCGACTGTCAATGGGTGTGGGGCGGCGTTGGCTATCCCGTCCGGATCTTTCCGTAGCACCCAAATCCTCCAGGAGCGCTGGGCGATCTAGGATGGATGCCCTTGCTCAGGCGCAGCTCCAGCAGACAGTAAATATGGGGAAACTCCCCCGGCCCTCGCCTTAAACTTCCAGAAGGACCCTCGTTTGCATGATAAAAGAGGGAAGCTAAGGATGCTTTGCAGCTGTAATTGTGCATGGCAAAATAGTAATTAAATCATTGCAATTAATTAGTAGTTAAGTAAACCCTTTGGCACAGAAAAGCTCTGGAGCACATCTAGCAGGAGGTTTACTTTTTCGGGCATTTGCTTGCTTTTTAAAAGCCTAGTGCTTAAAAAAAAACCACAACCCTACACCAAACCTTTTAAGAAGGAAAAGCAGAGAGGACAAGATGGTGAGCAAAACAGATCAATTTTGCTACTGCTTATTATTGTTCATTCTGCCCCCTGCTGGATACAGTTTAGGTTGATGAAGCCAGAAGGGTTTGAAAACTTGGAAGCAAACTGATAATGAGTTTTGCCCATGTTTAAAGGTCTGATGTGGAATGAAGTTGGAAGATTATTAAAGGATACTATATCCTTAAACCGTGGTGTTAGCTAAAAGGACAACGGTTACAGCCAAATAGAGAATGAATGAGAGTGTGTGTATATGAGAGAAATTAAATAAAAGGAAACTTAATATACAGCACAAAGTGCTACTGAGTCAATGGGACTTGCTTGCTTACTGCAAGTCTTTATGCTTATGAAACAAGTCCTATTAAGTTCAATGGGGCTTATTCCTATAGAAATAAATGCAGAATTTCTGCATTAAAAATTATTCTTAGCACATGCTAAATAATGTTTATTTCTATTCTAGGATTTGCTCTGCAAATACAGTGCTATCAGTGTGAGGAATTTCAGCTAAATAATGATTGCTCGTCCCCAGAGTTCATAGTGAATTGCACTGTGAATGTCCAAGATATGTGTCAAAAGGAAGTCATGGAACAAAGTACAGGTAGGGTAAACTATATCAGTTCTGTCTCATTAAGTCTCTTCCCTTTTCATTTTATTTCCTGTCTAACTCAACTCCATAGGTAATTCAAATGCATGTTTATAACACCTATATTTTTATTTGAATTGTTAACCGTGCCATTCATTTATTCTGCTGTATGTCACAGGGTTCGTCCTTCCACTTTACATTGAAAATGCTGAAGCTTACTTAAAATAAGTTATCAAAACTACAGTAAAACAACACTTGAAGCCTCAGACCTCTTTAGAATACTCGGGAATTAATAACAAGTTCATTTAATCTCATTACAGTTAATTACACGGGCCTTCTCCCATCAGTTGGAGGGAAGTGTATTGAATTAGTAGCTGTCGTTATTTACTCTAGCAAGTCACATACGCAGTGGTTGATCTTTAGGGAGAGCAGATGTGAACTGAGCTTTCGGCCATTAAATATAATGGAATTGCATAGGATGGGCTGAAGGTTAGGAGGCTCTGCTTTGGTCTTGGGAATAAGGGTCCTAGATCATTTATTTCCCATGTGGAATTTCACACAAAAGGGCATGCTTTGCAAAAGTAGCTAACAGTCTGTTGGCTGGAAATGTTGATGACATAAATTGTTCTTCTGTGTACCAAACCATGCAACATGGAAGGATTATATTTTTTTAAAGCAGCATAGATCATGTGATCCATGCTGGTTGCTATCAAACAGGTTTTGGATTTACAATTGTACCTAGGGAGAAAAAGGTCTTTGGCAGCTATGGGAAAGCCCATATAAAACCGCTAATTCTAACCCTTCCTGAAATCGTATCTGGCTTTGAAATCTCTAGAGGGGTGAAATTGGGACATACAAAAGCAAGACGATAGAAGATGCAGAGAATATTGTGTATCACTGACATTGGAGATTATCATCCATCTTGGGAAGAGTAGAATATATTTGCTAGGGAGATCAACAAGTTATGCCTGTTGAGCTAGGAATGCTTCAGTACCCATGTCAGTAACACTGGGACCTACCTGATAATGGAAGACATAAATATATAATTACAATATATTTGGTTTGTTAATCATAAAAATAACAACAGCAACAAACCAATGGTTGTTTAGTAAATTGGGCCTTTTTTGTGGCAAATGAAACAAGTGCCACAATAACCATTATTGGTGACCAGAGTTTTGTAATTTGTTTCCCCTTTAAAACCTGTGAAAATGAATGGGTGAGAATTGTCAGTTCAATACATTGCTAGTCCAGGTAGAAATCCTGTAAATAAAAGCACTAATCTTCTAAATGCACTGTTAATGATCTGTGTAGTTGTAAAGAATTGGACAGTGGTGGTGAGAAAAGATCTGTCTCTGCTCTCTGAAAGTGCAACAAAAATATACCCCCAAGTTCAACACGTAAACATTTGAATGCACAACGCAAAGCAAACATTTCCTCTTAATCCTTATACTACCTGGAAATCCTCCTGCTAGAGAGAAATTTAACATCATTATGATGCTCTTTAAAAATTAAAAGCAATTTTGGAAAGGTATCTGAAATACAATTTTAAAGACTCTCACAATAACACAAAGCAGAACATTCATATTTTTGTAAAAATATGGAGAGACTTCAGTGGATTGAATGGGAATGGGGGCTGAAAGGCCATTGAAAAACATCCCAGCGGAAATATTAAAGTGTTTTCCTTAGTTGTGCTTTTCGAGCATTACTTCTTTTGGCCATAATATTTTTATTTCAACTTGCAATTTAAAACTTTTAACAGCCTCCCAGAAACCATTTTGGTAATCTTTTAAGCTGAAGGTTAGCGAGGCAGAAAAATCTGTGCTAGCAGTAGGCCTTTATCTGGGAATGGCTTGCTTAAACCTTTGGGATACCTAGATTTTTAAAGTGATGAATTTGTTGGAGGTTTTAAAAAATCAGATTTACTACTGGATTTTGAAACTGATTGATAAAGCTACCATGACTACGTTAAGTTCAAAGTAAGAACCGTTCTAATTGGATCTTAAAACATTTAGAGTGACATAAATATGCTTTCCCCACTGGAGAGAAATTGATTTGTAATGGCTTCAGTAAGAGAGAGGCATTTTAAACGATATTTTTCTTTGAATTACTCAACCTATGAATCTTGTACCAAGTTGTAACAATAGTACCCGACTTAACAGCAGAACTTTCCCTATGCATATCAAGCAGCAGTACACATACTATCTTACTGGTCTACTTAATTTCATAAATATATTTGTAACTTTGATTAGGAGTTTCCATGATTGATGACATTTCTATATATTACCTATATCAAAGACATCCCAGTCTGCAGTTAACCCAATAGGCAAGGCAACAACACTTTGATTTTAAATCAGTTTTGTCCCATTGCAATCAATGGGGTCAAGGTTGTGATACTGAGCACTCTTACAAGAAAATTTCATTCACGCTAATAAGACTTGGCTCCATATATGTGCTTAGGATCAGGTTATGAGTAGCTAAATCCAAGAGATGGTAGATTACAGGATACTGTGAAACAATTCAGGGCTCAAATAATTACCTCTAGTGTGATTGTGTTCAGGTGGATTTTGGTTTGCTTACAGATACTTAAAAATGTGTACAAAAAAGTTGCCACATTCCTATGCTTTAGCACATGTCTAGCTCAACATTTAACATACGGTACCATTTTCCAATGCTGCTTACTTTTACACTTGTTCAGCACTGAAGAGATTTCTTTTTCAAAGAGAGCCACTCAAGTTTGAATTTTTAACCCAATATATAAAATAAATAAAATTGCAATCTTGCAATTACAGGTTCTTCTTTTGACTACCAGAGCTAAAATCAAATTAGTATAGATTTAATAGTTGTTTTCTTTAGTAAGATATGCATTTCTCTCAGTGCGGATGATTAAGGTTTCTGTAAATCTTACTTCAAAGTGAAATGCAACATATTTTGTACTTTTCTTTAAAGGCAATGTTGTATTTTAAATTGTTGCAACCATCCTAGGACCTTAGGGTTAAGGGCAGGCAATATTATTATTATTATTATTATTATTATTATTATTATTATTATTAATTTATTTAATTGAAACCATGTTAATGGTCCAAATCAGTAAGCCAATGGATCCACACACTTGAACATGCATTTATCTATTTTCCTGTTTTGTAATATATAGGATCACTTATTTACATAGTTATATATATTATCTACAAGCTAATGGCGGGAATGTGACACACGTTTGTGCGTATTCATTAAATGGAACGATGACACCTACGCAGGTCAATTTCCGTACTGAGTTTTTTTGTTTGTTACACAGTACCTGGGCACCAGAGTCTCCCTTTTATCGTAATCCAGATAAAATAGGGAACCTGTGACTTCTCAGATGTTGTTGGACTGCCAACTGCCATCAGCTCCAGCCAACATGACCAATGATCCGGGATGATAGGACTTGTAGTCCAACAATATCTGGAGGGCCACAGATTTCCCACTTGTGATCAAAGACGTAAGAATGGCCTTTTTAGATTGGCCACTCTGTACATTAGATGGATGTTGGTCCAATTCGATGTTTTTGGAAAGTCAAACTCAACGCGCCCCCCCCCCCATCTTGTTCTTAGTTCTATTATCTGGGGCTCAGAAGTCATACTGCTGTCATTTTAGGTATTGTAGCTAACAGTCCTGGATAGAACTATTCTCCATTAACGTGTGTGTATGTGTGTGTGTGAGACTCTTCAAAACCAGTGATTACAACCACATCTTGTGATAGTGAATCCCATGCATTAATTATGAACTGTGTGAACCACTACAAATTATAGCCTAGTATTGAAGCAATGGTTTGGGGTTTTTTTTAATGCTATGCCCAGTTGTTCACAGTTTTGCAAATCTCTCTCCAATCTTAGTATGCCTCACCCCCCCCCCCCGCCAACAACAACAAAGTTCTAGGCTCTTCGGTCTTGTCTTACAGGAAGGTCTTAAAACAGTAGTCCAAAAAGCTGCATTAATTTTCTTCAACTTGTCCTTTTAACAACAGTGCAACCAAAACTGTATACAGTCGCCCATGTTACATGGGCAGACTTATCTGTGTGTAATGGGCTTTCCCAATTCCCCCTCCCCCTCCATTGCAGTCTCACGGGCCCATGATAAGTTTCGCCTGTGGATCAGACAATCCTTAGGAAAGGCGTGGGAGATGGTTCAGAGGCTGCAGCTGGAGACAGAAATGCTGACAGTCAGATGGAAGCAGCTTGTTTATGCAAACCGCCTCACACTAACTTTTAATGATTCTGCATGTTGTTGAAGCCCATGCACCACATACCAGGTTTTCTTCCCTGAAGGATACAGGGGGCTACAGAGAGGATGGGTCAGGGAAACCCTCTTGTGCAAACAGATTTCCACATACATAATGTTGAATACACTAAATGTGTACGCACCAAATGGTTTATATAACAACATCCTAAGACCTGCTGCATGATTTTCAGTTCCTTTTGTAATTATAAAGTAGTTTGGCTTTTCACAATCTTGATACCTTTTAGGATATTTGAGTAAGAGGAAGATATCGGCATATTTGACTTGGATTCAAATCTTAGCTTGTGGGACACCCCCCCCCCCCGGCAATTTTAGATCTCCCAGTGCCATTTCTTCATTTGGAAACAGAATTGTTGTGGCTCAGCTCACATAGTTGGCTAATAAAGAATGATAAACCAATTTATAATTAAGTGCCATGTAAATTAATTAGAATGTACTTCATTGAACATGATTATTGGTCAAGACAGACCCATTTGTAAGTTACACAAGCCAACATACAAACTTTTACTAGAGTAGTTTCTAGCAGTATCCAAATCAGAATCATTCTGTCTGTAGACAAAACATATGACTGACAGAGAAATTTCAGAAAATCCAAATTTAAAAACAGTAATAGCTTCAATTATAGATTATTTAGTGTGGATACTAAGCAACCCATAAAATAATCACATCAGGCTTACTGGGTAGACATTTCTACAAACAATGCAACATACTTTCATTGCCTAATTAAAGAGAACGAAATGGTTGTACAACTAGTGGATTTTCACTAGCAAAAAGCACTTCCGTAAAGTGAGACACCTGATTTTTGCTGATTCCACCTACAAATTGTCCCATGCAATGCTGCTCTTGACAGCTGTGGAACACTCTGGAATAGTATGGGATAAGGAGTGTGATGGGCTGCAGTAGATGTGTGGAGGAAATTGGTAAAAATGGGATACTCTTCCTCACGTAAGTGGCAGTGCTTTCTGCTTAGCAGTTCAAAGCTAGCTGTTGGACGCAACCCAAAGTTTTCAGAGATAGTGGAGGATGAAGGAGTTTAGATTATACATGTAGAGAGGTAAATAGGGTGACTGAGTGTAAAGACATGTTATGGATTATATTCTGGTTGATACTTTGCATGTGCGAAACCTCAGAGTGATGTGTGTAGGAAACCAGCAGAACAGAGAAGGCGGCGAAGTAGTGTCAATGGAACAGTAGCTTTGGCAGTGAGTGCCAAAATAAATTCTAAATTGTGAGAGAGGCACAGGATATCTAGTACGTTTAAAATGGAGGGACACAGCCAAATCATGGACAATAATGTGAGTATAAGGGTATTCTGTTGCTGAATGAACTAAATAAAATAAGACAGAATTCCCCTTCCAAATCTATAGTCTGATTCTCACACCAGCTGCACCTGTGAGATATACCGTATTTTCTGCACCATAGGATGCACCTTTTCCCCTTCAAAAATGAAGGGGAAATGAAGAAATTTAAAGACTATTTGCAAAAGCATTGTAAACTGTATGAATGTTAGAATGATGCGGGATATAAAGATAATATGGTATTAGTGATATAGTTTAAAATTATGCAAAAATGGTTTACAGAACAAAGGTGAAGTCAGAATAATATGTCGAACTCAAACAACGTGGAAAAACGGAGGGAAGAACAGAGGCATAATAGCTGAAATGTATAATATGATTTATGATTTGAAAGAAGGTGAGGTATTGCTGAACAAGATTTTGTAGAAGGGAACACAGAAAAGGGAGATGTGAGGGAGTCCGGAAAGAGGACTACGAGAATAATATCTAAGAAAATGGGTTTTTTTTTCTCGTTTTTTTTCTTTTTTGTCATTTATGATGGGTTCTTTACTGTGCTTTGTTGTTGTTTGAATGGTGGTTTTTTTCCCCCTTTTCTATTCTGTATTGTGAAGTTTGTTTTATGGTTGAAACTTTAATAAATATCTTTAAAAAAAATAATGAAGGGGAAATGTGTGTGCGTCCTATGGAGCGAAGACGCCATAGCCCCGCGACCCTCTCCCGGCTGGAGAGGTGACGCGCGGCTATGGCAGGAGCCTCTCCACTGCGCGCCTTTCCACTGCTCCCTGACCTGCTCTTTGGGGCTGGTGGTGGGCTTCCCCCCGCCAGCCCCAAAGAGCAGGTTGAAAGGAACCTGAAGCCTGGAGAGTGAGAGGGGTCAGTGTACACCGACCCCTCTCGCTCTCCAGGCTTCCAAGGTAGCCGCCTGAACGGCACCTTGTTTTAGAGCGGGAAAACAAGAGGGGGAAATTCTCCCCCTTTCTGCGCAGCGCCTCCTGCCGCTTCGCTGAAGGGGCACTGGGCAGAGAGGGGGAGAATTTTTTTTTCTTGTTCTCCCCCCTCTAAAACAAGGTGCGTCCTATGGTGCGAAAAATACGGTATATCATTTGTCTTCTGCCTGCCTTATTATCATACAACTCAAGGCAGCATCCCCCAAGGGGATATAACCCATCCAGGTATTGACCATACCTAGGTGGTGCAGCAAGGTGGCTGTATGAAGTGTCTTTAGACTGTACTCGGAGAACGATGTAAAGCAGGCATCCCCAATCTGTGGCCCTCCATATGTTTTGGCCTACAACTCCCATGATCCCTAGGTAACGGGACCAGTGGTCAGGGATGATGGGAATTGTAGTCCAAAAAATCTAGAGGAACCAAGGTTGGGGATGCCTGATGTAAAGCATGCCAATGCACCATCACAAGATAATAACAGTTATATGGATGGCATATAAATAATAAAATTATTAGTGGTGCTCTTGCAAACTGAGGCTGAACCATTTGAAATCACCAGTTTCTTTTTAAGGACTAATGCCCTCTTTGCTTTGAAACCAGGAAGCTATTAGTGTAGAGGACCATAAAATAAGAATATCTTACCAGGAATCTAGCTTGTACAGTCATTCCCAATTTCACTAGGAACACATACTTGCACAAGTCAAATTCTAACTAGGTATATTTTGAAGTGATTCCATTGAACTCAACGGGAATTGGTTCCAAGTGAATTTAGAGTTGTGTATTTTAATGACATTTTAATAAAACTTTGCTAGCTGACAATGATATTTTCAAAATGTGAGAACTTGCCTTAAAAGCTGCTTAGATTTCAAGGCAAATTTAATAACTTCAGTCACACAAGCATGTACAGTGGTGCCTCGCAAGACGAAATAAATTTGTTCCGCAAGTTTTTTCTTCTTGCAAGTTTTCCGTCTTGTGAAGCACGGTTTCCCATAGGAATGCATTGAAAATCAATTAATGTGTTCCTATGGAGACCGCTTGCCAGGCTGGCGGTGCGGAGAAGGGCTTTTCTCCCCACCACAAGCCTTCAGGACAGGTACAGGAACAGAGGGGAAGGGGCGCAGCGCTTCTCCTCTGTTCCCGGGGCTTGCGGTGGGAGGAGGGTTTTTCCTCCCCACCGCCAACATTCAGAACAGCATTCTGAATGTTGGCGATGGGAAGGAAAACCCTCCTCCCACCGCAAGTCTTCAGGACAGCCATCCGACAGCCATCCGAAGGCTGGCGCGGGGAGAAGGTCTCTCCGCCCCACCGCCCGGCTTCGGAGCATCCTTCCGAAGGCTGGCGGCGGGAGGAGGTCTCTCCGCCCCACCGCCCGGCTTCGGAGCAGCCTTCCGAAGCCTGGCGGCGGGAGGAGGTCTCTCCGCCCCACCGTCCGGCTTCGGAGCAGCCTTCCGAAGCCTGGCGGCGGGAGGAGGTCTCTCCGCCCCACCGCCCGGCTTCGGAGCAGCCTTCCGAAGCCTGGCGGCGGGAGGAGGTCTCTCCGCCCCACCGCCCGGCTTCGGAGCAGCCTTCCGAAGCCTGGCGGCGGGAGGAGGTCTCTCCGCCCCACCGCCCGGCTTCGGAGCAGCCTTCCGAAGCCTGGCGGCGGGAGGAGGTCTCTCCGCCCCACCGCCCGGCTTCGGAGCAGCCTTCCGAAGCCTGGCGGCGGGAGGAGGTCTCTCCGCCCCACCGCCCGGCTTCGGAGCAGCCTTCCGAAGCCTGGCGGCGGGAGGAGGTCTCTCCGCCCCACCGCCCGGCTTCGGAGCAGCCTTCCGAAGCCTGGCGGCGGGAGGAGGTCTCTCCGCCCCACCGCCCGGCTTCGGAGCAGCCTTCCGAAGCCTGGCGGTGGGAGGAGGTCTCTCCGCCCCGCCGCCAGCCTTCGGAGCAGCCTTCCAAAGGCTGGCGGCGGGGCGGAGAGACCTCCTCCCGCCGCCAGCCTTCGGAGCAGCCTTCCAAAGGCTGGTGGTGGGGCGGAGAGACCTCCTCCCGCCACCAGCCTTCGGAGCAGCCTTCCAAAGGCTGGCGGCGGGAGGAGGTCTCTCCGCCCCACCACCAGCCTTCGGAGGAGGTCCGAGGACAGTGGGGAAGATGCGCTGCGCTTCCCCGCTGTCCCGGAGATTTCCCTATGGGCTTTCGTCTTGCGAAGGAAGCCCATAGGGAAATTCGTTTTGCGAAGCGCCTCCAAAACGGAAAACCCTTTCGTCTAGCGGGTTTTCCGTCTTGCGAGGCGTTCGTCTTGCAGGGCACCACTGTACTGATACATTTAAGGTAAGGAGGGCTCAAGTCTGGGCATAAGGAAATCCTTTGTATGCTGCTTTGAATAAGAAATAAGTGAACTAATGATAAATCAAATATAAATACACCACATGCTACCACACAAGTACAAGGAAGTTCTCTCTGTTAGTGAAATGCATGATCAGAATAGCAAGAGGGTGCAAGAATTCAGACGTAGGCTACAATTCTATATACACTTTCCTGGAGGTTAGTGCCATTGAATTGAGTAGGACATTTTTTAGGCATGCCTGAAAAAATGCTGTCAATGCAATTTCAAGAAACGCAGTGCAAACTAGCTTTTGTAATTGTGACAAATATTTATCGTTAATTAAGGAAGGTATTCAGCAACAAAGCTGGTGGTAGTTAGTGATTGCCATCAACATACAGTATTTTGCTTCATCCCAGCATGGAGTGCAAAGCATATCCCATGGAGAGTACTTTGGGAGCTTGGTTCTTGATATTAGTTGTCTAAATTCAATTTCCCCATCATGGCAAATGAATATGGAGAAAGAAATTGAGAGTAGGAATAAGGAAGAAAAAAAGGGGGGGATTAGGTGCCTATACAACTAGAGATATATCTATATCTATATATAGATATAGATGATATAGATATAAATATAGATATAAAGGTTTCTGAACTTTTCTTGTTATGTGGCTTTTAAGCACATATTTCCCATTGTTTCTACTCCATTCTTCTGGTATAAGCTCTGTTATATCATTTGTAAGAGAACCTGAAAAATAGTGGTATGGGCTTGGGCTTAAATACTTTATTTTTTTAAAAAAAAGAAAATAATAAAGTGAAAAACTAGAAGCCATAATGTCAAACTGTCCAGAGAGTTGAATTTCTACTGCAACTGAATTTACCAGCAACATGATTCCCTTAAATTAAATGTTTGGGATTTTAAAAATACATTTGTTCAGTTTACAGTGGCATTTTCCTGTGCGTGCAAGGTTGTATAAAATGCTGCAGTGCAATTAAAGCAATTACTGTAATTGTGCACTTCAGCTAGTATGTTAGGAAACTGGGTACAGTGCAGATTAATAAATGCTGTTTTTAAAGCTCTGCAAAACAAGTTATTTTCGTACTAATTATCAGAAACCAAGAGAAAAACTAATTTTGAAAAAGTTCCCCTTAATTATTTAACTCATTGATCTGCTGCATGTGTGATTCAACGGCTGTCGCATTCAGTTTTGCCTTGCTGTGACCATGATGAGCAAATATATATGTATCTAGTGAAGCTTTTACTACAGTACAGCTGCAGTACAAAACAATTGCTGAGTTTGTTTTTCACCCACCTGTCAAAGGTAGAGGAGCCTCTCACAGAAAATGGTGACATACTAGTTGCATCAATGTTAAAGGTGCACATTTCCCCCCTGTTTAGTTAAGAAAGGCTGAAAAATTGTATATTGACAACATTTTAAAAACTGAAAAATTTCAACATATGTGAGAACCTTCCAGTCATTAATATTCAGAGCTAATTGCTTTATCTTTGGTATCCAGTGAAAGGCAGCATGGTCTGTAACATGGCTGTTTGTTCTCCACATTTTTAAAAGATTCAATCCTGTTTATAACATGTTGCTCATAAGAGGTCAGTGGAGAAAATAAAATTGACTCTTAACACTCCAATAATGTACAGTGGGGTGGCTAATATCTTTTTGGCCCAAGGACTTTATTCAGCCAATCCTTGGGGGAAGTGGCTCTCCCACAACCTCATTCATTTTTACACAATGGCACACAGTTTCCCTCTCCTGAGTAGATCAGTCGCAGGTTGGCTCCTGCCAAATCACACCTTTCGACTGTGGCTCAGAGTGGCTAGGAGCCTGTCCATGTGCTCCCCCAGCTTCTCCTCAACTTCTCTGGGGGCCACACCAGGCCCCCCGCAGACACTTCTGGGCACCTCTGGTTGGCGCTATTAGAAGGGGCTTGTGGGGGGGAAAGATGGACAGCGATTGCCAAGAGCCTGAGGGGCAGCGTCAATATATCTTCTTGCCAAGGGCACAAGGGCGCCTAAGTACGCCTCTGATCAGTTGTGAAAGGTTTATTTTTCTGACCTGCTCATCAAATGATTGACATGATGGTTTTAGAGATGGTTCTTTGTATCCACATCTTTGTGTCCACCTACTTCAGTGCTGTGTCTACTTCAGTGGTTTTTCTTTTCACTATTGCCACCAAATCAATGGGCGGGGGCTGGGCGGGGGATCAGAATAGTTTCTTGGGAGGCCCTCACACTAATGTGCCTGTGGTGCACATTCACTTTTAAACTCTGTATTAAATACCGTGTGTGTAGATATTGTAAACCGCCCTGTGATCCTCGGATGAAGGGTGCCATGAAAATTAATATATAAAAATAAAATAGATGTAAATCTACCGGGGGGAGGGTACGTCCCAGGAGTCTGCACTGGTAAGAGGGCTTTTTTTGCTTAGAAGCACAATCCTCTCTTTAATACAGTCCTTTTAAAAATAATGGGGCATGCATTCCATATTACACAGTTTAAAATACGTTTGGACAGGATACTCAATCGTACTGGAGTAGTAAGGCTTAACAAGAAAGGATGAGGAGATGTGCATCTCTTCCAATAAGTTGTTAATGAAATAGGCTTCCCAGAGGGAGAAGCAGGGACATTTGCTGTCTTGGCCCCTGGACATCTGCACCAAGTACAGTGGTACCTTGGGTTACAGATGCTTTAGGTTACAGATGCTTCAGGTTACAAACTCCACTAACCCAGAAATAGTACCTCAGGTTAAGAACTTTACCTCAGGATGAGAACAGAAATCACGCGGCAGTGGCAGCGGGAGGTCCCATTAGCTAAAGTGGTACCTCAGGTTAAGAACAGTTTCAGGTTAAGAACAGACCTCCAGAATGAATTGAGTTCTTAACCCAAGGTACCACTGTAGAGGCATTGCAGCCAGTTCCTTACTGTCAGTGTTTGTCTGGAATAACTTTATAGTTGCCCATATCTGAAGCACCCAGCTCCTTTCTGTTGATGATAAACAAGGCTGCATGCAATAAAAGAATTATGGTATATGTTATTAACTTTCACTATATGCTATAAATTCAGAGCTTCAGATATATTACCATTCAGGAAGTGTTTTCAGATGCTAAAGCTGTAGGGCATGTTCTCTTATTAATAAATTGCTTCCAATCTTACGGTTGCCTGTAACACTACAAAGGAAGCAGGAGATGAACTAAATTAAGTGCATTAGATAAGGTGAAACCATGGAGAGCTTATAATAAATTGCTTTTTTTTTAGTACTTTTAAACACAGTAAGGCAGTGATGGAGCTAGAAGTTGACTTGAAGTAGTTTATGATTTGGAAAAAAACATGAAAAGAATAAAAATGCAAAATTTGATGGATTATTTTAAAAGGAAGTTGCAATTTCTGGTTGGGTGACTTTAATTTCTCACAATGATATGGACAATAGCTTTTTATGTTTTTCCATTTCTTGGACTTGTTCTGAGGGGATATACAATGATCAGATATGGTGCCCACAGGCTGCTATCTTAGCAGTTCAGTTCTAAGCTTCCAGACTACTAGAGTGTGGTTTAAATTCCACATATAAATGAATAAATTCCAGAACAATTTGCAGTGACCTACCCAGATCTATGCACTACACTCCCCTTCCCTTCTAAAAGTTTATTATAATGACAAGTGGATTTAATGTCAGCAATCCTTTACATTTTATTGATACGATCTCTGAGCAAGCATCTGAGTACTCTTATCCACTGCTAAACCCAAAACACCAAAGGGCTAGAAATTTTATAGTACTATTACTGCTAATGATGCTGTCAAAAAGAACTGAAAGCACTTCAAACAATCAGCGGTAGGGTGCTGTTTGCAGACAAAACAATGATATAAGGAAGCTGTCTCATAAAACTATGGTGGCTGTAGATGTCAATGTCATATTCTCAGTCTTGATGCTCATTTTGTTATGGGCTCACATAGCCTTTCCTACATAAAATCCATCTTTCCATTGTTGTTTTAACTTCAGTGTTGTTTTAAATATGCATATGTGCTTAGATTAACTATAACAAGATTCTACATACACACACACACACACACACACACACCCCAATACCAATCACTGAGGTTTGCAAATCTGGTGATGAGAGCAATCCTTGCTGGTGCACTGATTTAGACATAAAGGTACACCACAGTTAAAGAAAACCATGGAAGGGGAAAGGGGGAATAATCTGTGTAGCAGGGAGGTTAATTGAGTGCGTACCTGAATGGTATATTCCAAATTTCCTAAACGTTATTAGAAAATCAGGGTATGGATCCAAACTTCATTCGCATATGGGATTGCACATTAAAATGGTTCTGTATACCATTTACAAGAAGGCTTAAGAACAACGGAGAAAAGCAACATGCCTAAACTTTGCTTCAGTGACTCCACAGATAAAAAGAGCATGCCAATCCCCACACTGTCTCCAAAGCTGGATCTCATTATAAAGTAGAAATGTGGCAGTAGCCCAACCTACAACTGCATTAGGAATATCATGGATACAGCCTTTACCTGTGGCATTGAGTTGTACACTATGAGCCATATATGTATCTGTAAGACAGTGCCATACATGGTTTGCTTGAAAGTTTAGGAAGGAGATAGTCAGACAACATAGACTTTAGCTGATTTTTTTAAGACTCCCCCCCCCCCCCCGCATACAAACCACCCCCATGTTGAGCTCCTGCATCTTCTTCCCTCCCACACAATGCAAATACTAAGCACTCTGTTCATCTTCCCAATTAACAAGCCTCCACCCCTTCCTGTTCTTCTGGCCATTCCACACACCCCACTTTAATCTTCAACCCAATTCCAATATCTCCTTCCTTCCCCCTTTCCTGCAACTTTTATCTTTCTCACATGAGGCAGTTGATGAAGAGGGAGAAGTTCAGGACAGCCATTTTTCTTTTCTTTTCGGCATTCTGTTCTTCTCGCTTTGCTCAAACAACGGCATAAGTTTGAGTAAAGCAGAGGTGGAGGCACACTTAGATTAAAACAATGGTGGAAATTGAAGTAAAGCAAAGACAGAGAGATGCTGAAGGGTTGTGGGCTTTTTAAAAAACACCAAAGCAAAAACCAGTTTTAAGGTGGAATAGCAGAAAGAGGTGCAACACAGAAGCTAAGATTAAAAAAAATACTATTGGAGACTTTTAAAACTCCCTTCTTGCTGTATGAAAACATTGTCCCTTTCCCTCTGTGTCACTTCCTGCTCACTCAGATCTCTCCCATAGTTTCAAATGTTTTTCCCCTCTCAGTGTTGCGCCATCACTGCTTTATTTAAATCTCTGCTGTTTAAAACCACCAATCTCCTCTGTCTCCTTCCATCTCTGCTTTATTCTGCTGTTGTTTTAAACCACCACCTTTTCATTTTCAGTGATCTCTCTTCTCACTCCCATCACATGGGCTCTGCTGTTGCGCAACCTGCCATCTCTTTTATCCCCTGCTCCTGCTGACTTTATGCAAATCTAGGAGTTCGGCAAAAAAAATAACACAACCCTCCATTGTGAGCTGTGTGGTGACAGCCTTACATTTTTTTTATGCCTATAGGAATACTGTATGTGGGTGTGCAAGAGCATCTCATGTAGAATATATTTGTGCGCATTTTACACAAGATGCTCTTGCACACCCATGTTAGCAGTGCTGAACACTATACAGTAAACTCGTGAAGGGAAGACAAATATCTTAAAACACTCCTGTCCCACAGCAGCATCCTGGGGATTATTCACTGCTTACCCCTGACATTTTGGAGATGTGTACATTTTGTTTACTGCTTATGGTGTTAGGCAGTGCAATCATCAGTGTACACACAACAGGAATGCTTGCCACATAATCAGCCCTTGCATAAATCAGCCCTTAGAGGAATGTAGCATCTTATCTCATAAAAATTCCTCCTGCCAACACAGATTATTTGACGGATTACTTCATTTGTGTACATAAGGAGTTACTAGAAGCATCTCACTCTTAAAGCAGAATGGTAATAATTTAGTGAAACATTATACAAATTAAACAGTGTGCTGCTTTTTATGCACAATGCTACCGCATCACCCCCACTTCTAATACATTTTGAATTCCATTGGATAAAATATATGAAAACAGTGCTTGCTCTGACTGATCAACAATGATAGACAGGGATTCTTGTGAGAAATGCTATAGCAAAGGTTATGAGAATATATTTGGTAAAAGGACACATCACGTACTCTATTTTATGGTTGTGTCTACATAGGTATTGATCTCTTTGGTCTTACTTTTACACTACCTTGATTACTAATTTATGAAGGGTGTTGTTTCAAAATCTTTTAATAAAATAATATATACAGGGTGAGTCCTTTAAAAGAGGCCCCGTGAATACAGAGTACACATGTTCCACAGGGTGTCTTTTAAAAGACTCTCCCTGTATATCCAATAGGGACAGTCTGCTTTTCAGAGTCATTTCGGAATGTTTTTAAAGATTCCTTGTAGGTCATATACCTGAGAATATGTCTGTTCTACTCTGCTATTTGGACCTAAGAGAATGGATCAAAGTATCAGAATAGAATAGGTGACAGAAAACAGAGTCTTCATCTTTAGGACTGAATACTTACAGAATTGTAAATTTTGTACTAAAGTTTCATCTCACATGATTAATTATTTGGAAATATAAGGAAACTATCAGTGTTGCAGTGTGAATGATTGCTTCACATGTATACCAACGGAGGCTGAGCTGGGTGACCAGACAAGGGATCATGGGGTTGTCGTGGTCAGTTTAGTGTAAACACTGTCTATGTGGCAGCTATTAAAAAGGTCAATTCCCTGTCAGGGACCATTAGGGAAATGGTTGAAAATAAGCAATATCTTACTGCCTTTATGCAAGTCTGTATAAAGTCTTGGAATACTGTGAAGAGGAATTCAGCATTGCATTCTTATGATTATTTTGTCAGTGCAAGCATTTCTGCTTGCCAGGTGGAATAATCCTTTCCTCCTCTCCACATTGTTCTGGGTAGTTGGAAGGGATCCCAAGGGTCATCTAGTCCAACCCCCTGCAATGCAGGAATCTCAGATAAAAGCATCCATGACAGATGACCATCTAACCTCTACCTATAAACCTCCAAGGAAAGAGAGTCCACAACCTCCCAAGGGAGACTGTTCCACTGTCAAACAGCTCTTACTGTCAGTAAGTTTTTCCGTGTGTCTAATGGGAATCTCCTTTCCTGCAACTTGAAGCCATTGGTTCGAGTCCTACCCTCCAGAGCAGGAGAAAACAAGCTTGCTTCATCCTCCACATGACAGCCCTTCAGATATTTGAAAATGGCTATCATATCTCCTCTTTTTCCAGGCTAAACATGCCCTCTTCTGCACATACCTTCTGAGATATGGTCCTTTCTCTATATTGTAGATGTTGCTAAGATGGGAAAAGGAAGTGATTAGGGTCTGAGACAACTCCCTTATGAAAAAAAGGTTCCAATATTTATGGTTTATTAAAAAACGTGAGTAAGGATGTGTATGGAGGAAGTGGAGAGAGAGGTTCTCTCCTTCTCTCATACTACTTGGACCTGGGTTTGGCTAATGAAACTGCAGGGTGGGAGAGATTCAAGAGAGTCAAAAGGAAATACTTGGGAATTCATTTCCACAGGATGGTGTGATTGGTACATAATTAGATGGCTTTAAAAGAGGACTAGACAGATTAATGACTATTAATCCTGATCAGGTTCCTTTATTTTCAGTATCAGAGGTATTGTGCCTCTGAATTGCTAGCGAACAACAGCCAGAGAGCGTTGTTCCTCTCATAGCTTGCTTGCAGGCTTCCCAGAGGTAGCCACTGTGGGAAATGGAGAGCTGGACTAGATAGGTCTGTGGCCTGATCCAGCAGGGCTCTCCTTAAATTTATCAGCATACAGTACATTTATTTTATAAGAAAGACAAAACTTTGATATGCTGTCCATACATGCTTGGACTCACCAGCAGTGTGGAGGTTTTAAAGCAGAGGTTAGATGGCCATCTGTTATGGATGCTTTAGCCGAGGTTTCTGCATTGCATGGGGTTGGACTAGATGACCCTTCAGGTCTCTTACAACTCTATGCTTCTATCACCCGGGAGTCCAGGGTTCAGATCCACACTCATCCATGAAACTCACTTAGAGACTTTGGGCTAGTCACTGCTTCTCAAACTACTATGCTGAGCCTCCCCCACCATGGTTCTTTGAGTGCCTTAGCGAAAAGGTGGAATATAAATGCAATTTAAAAAGATCTGAGTGTAGTTCTGCAACTGTATATTAAAATTTTGGTTAGTTAGAACTAAACACAATGTAATTTGAGAGGAGGTAAGGAATGCTATCTGGAGGGGAAGAAAGAACAGGTAATTTGTAAGTGTGGATTGACACTTCCATCAAAGCAAATGCTTTAAAAGAAATTCATTCTCTCTCTCTCTCTCTCTCTCTCTCTCTCTCTCACACACACACACACACACACACACACACACACGAGAAAGTTTGAGAAAGGAGAGATAAATGGGCCCATTTACAGGAGACCCTTATCAGGAGTGAGCTGAAAAGCCTTTATCAGTTTACGCACAAGGTATTCAATCTTGTCTTTATGAACAAACAAATGGGAATAACATCCAAGAGAAAACAGTCATAAATCACAAAAGTGTATCATTAAGAAAAGAATAATTATTAATTACTAGCCTGTCTATATGATGTGCTGAAAATTAAATTTAATGGAGGCAGCAGAGATTGACATGAATTATGACCAAGTCTTCAAATGAGAGAGGGAGTTGGGAGACTGAGAGAGAAAATGTAATGCAAAATTTTCTCCATGTAAAAAGGCTGGGGCCTGGATCCTAATTAGACTTCCACAAATGGAAGGACTAATTCTGTGTGCGAATGGAATTAAGATACTGTAGAGGAGTCTGCCAGTGGGGAAGGTGAAGCTTCCAAAAATAAAAAATGAAAATACATTTCTGTTGGTGGGGTTGTCCTGGAGTGGAACACAGGACACAATCCCACCCGGAGGTTCATTGAGTTTTATTGAGGAATGATGGAGGCTGTATATTATCATAGGATCATAGAATTGTAGAGTTGGAAGGGATCCCAAGGGTTATATAGTCCAACTCGCTGCAATGCAGCGACCTCAACAAATGGTCCCCATCCAATTTGAAACCGTACTGGACCCATTAGCTTTGCAGATGTGCTAACAGTTTTATTGCATTATGTGGTGCAGTTATCTATATATATATAGCATAATTATTTGGTTCAAATTAGTTCTCATTAAGACATGGATTGCTTTTTGGTATCACCTGGTGCAGAAGTTCCCAACGAAAGATTCTGCCACCCATTTTATATTCCTAAATGAGCTGTCACCAGTACAGTACATAATGGGGAAAGAGAGCGTTTCATGAATTGGCTTTATGATCATAAAAGGATAATGACCACAGAGCAAGAGGGATAAAGGAAATGGGTAGACATTGGAAACTAGAATCTACTTGGTGACTTGGTCTTTGTATGGCTAACCTGTTTCTTGGCCACAGATGAAGATTGGCCAGGCCAGAAGAGAGGGAAAATATCCCATGGAATATATTCAACGGTTGGTTACGAATGGGTCACTGTGTCATTTCAACACATCCAGTAGACTAGCTACAGAGTGACAGATTCCTTTATGAGTAGAACTTTATTTGTAGTACAGGTATAAGCAATGCAAAACTATCAAAGCCAAAGGATGTTCATCGAATTCCAAGAATACAAAGATGGGTTAGCTCCTGTTACTTTTTCCCTAGTATTAGGGTAGCACCATTTGGTAAAAAGAGTTCTTGCTTTTTTAGAAATGTAGTTAAGGAGAAACATAGTACATACTGATTATTATTCAATTACTAGTGAAGCCCAACTTATAAGCTGCATTCACACAACACAGGTAATTTATGAAAAGTTATTGGTCGGTACTCTTTTATAGTTTCGATTTCTTACCCACCATTCACAATGAAGTTCCAGGGCATCTGCAGCATATGACGTGGATTGCATAATGAAGGTGTTAGATGCATCTTTGGGGGAGGAAGTTGCTTAACTTCGGAGCTGCCACATCTAGCTTTCAGGTTTTTAGTGATATTTCAGGTGGGAGCCCAAAGTATGTCTTTTTAGATACAAACAATCTTGGCATTTGTAATTCCAGTGGCTTGGAATTGTAATTCCAGTGGCTTGGAATTTGCATTTAGCTTCCATTGCAATCTATGAGTTTTAAGTTAAATCATTACTAACTTCTCATACTGATGACAATAAGTCCCAAGGGGAGCTAACTTTGTATGGACCCAACTCAGTGTGCCTACTTGACAGAAATCAAGAAAACTCCAATGTATGTGATTTCTGGTTTCTGCAACCTGAACGTGTTGTTTGGTGCTATGCTACAAAAAAAGAGAGAAAGAAGAAATGAAAGGAAGAAACTTGCTCCCTTTTTAAACTATTGCTTAGCCCAGAGGCACTCCTAGGAATATGTTTTTTCTAGAAATAACAGCATTGGGAAAAGAGATCAGGGGACTAACCCAGAGGCACTGAAGACTCCATAGTCTCTCAAGGAAGGTATTAAATGAGCAGACACATTTAATGACAGGTTGGTTGAGCTACTATACCAGCACAATCCTATTCACATTTAAGCAGAAGCAAGTCCCACTGAATTCAGTGGGGCTTCCAGGTAAGTGTGCACTGGATTGCAGCTTGTGTGGGAAGATGCCAATTGTTCCACCAGACATTGCAAAGTTTTGTTAGTTGTCGTGACCATAGACACTATGTGCCGTATCATTGTCCTGTAAAATGCAAAAGGTTTCACTTGTGACAATTTGTTTCTATGAGATGTTTCTAGATGAGCTGTTCGGTTTATGGTAATGGATGATAAAAGTGACATTAGATGGCAGATTAGTGAGTTACCACTGCTGCATTTGTTGTTCAATGTGTCTGAAATGCCAGCATGAAACTGATGGTTTCAAAGTGTTTGCCACTGAAAGATGAATTCCTGCAGGTTTGATTGGACACTCAGCTGTTGCACCGTTAGGTCTTTTGAATAGAAGGATTAAACACAGCTCATCCCAATGTCCTAAATGAAAAGCTTGGCATTGAGCTACATTTTATGAGCATTTTACCTCATTTGGCTCTTTGTGTTATTCAGATTTTTAAGTAGGTGCAGGATTGTTACTGTTGAAAGGCAGATATGAAACCTTTCACCTGAGGTTTTTCAGTTTGCATTCAGCTTTCAAGGACTGATATGGTCTCTTTCATCTGCTGTTACTGTGCAAAATGTGAAAGAAATAAATACATGACTTGTTTTTTACAATTGAAAACCCTTATTATCTGTTGCACACAAGGAGGCACAGCTATGTGGCAGCATTTTGATCCTTTAGTTATTTTGTTTTGGTGAGTTTAGCTGCGGAGTGAGGCATGTGTAACAAGCTCTGGTAGTCCATAGTGAACCCCTTAAGCAATTAGGAGATATGCCCTTTTTTGAGATTCTTCTTTCTTGCAGAGCAATTGGTCTTGAATTCCTTCACATCTTAGGCCCTCTGCTAGTATGGCTGCAGCAATTCTCACAGATGTGCTAAAGCAGATGGGCTACAGCTCCTACCCTTGATAACTGGCAAGGCTGGCTGGGAGTAACTGGAATTTGAGCCAAACCACATCTGGGGAGTCACAGGTTCTCTTTCCCTGCTGTAAAGAGCTGTGCCTGCTGCAGCTGCCATGACTATGTGCCAGCAACTATGCAGGAAATCGTAATCTCCCGTAAAATTCACTTTCTGCAAGGATGCTGATCACAATGGTCTGGATTCTGTGTTTGAAATTAGGCAGGCGCCAAGTGCATTTTGCACCTGACTTTATTAGCCACCTGCGACCAAGTGAAGATGCCTGGGCATTAGCATGGTACCCGACATCTCTGCCATCTGGAGATCATTGGATGTTGACTGTTTTCACACACCAATACCACATCCTGTAGGATCTGCACAATCAGAATGAATTTCAGGAACCAAAATGCTTTTTTCTGGGCAGCCTGGGCAGGAACAGTGAGTAACGTTATAGTTAAATGTTGCAGCTTGTCTTTGCTTACCCCACCCCACCACTATGTTCGTAGTTGTGAAGAATATTCGTACGTTATAAATGGACTGTGTCACCATTTAGAAAAAGAGGTAGGAACAGGCCATATATATGTGGACTGCCCCTGGATAAACTGACTACTTTTATTTAAGTTCTCAAAGTTCCTAACCTAGCTCAAGTTTGTCATCTGAGCTAGCCGGGTGTTTAACTGAGAATCAGAGTCAGTCCCTCATTTGAAAAATAAGACTTTAGATCCATCTTGCCCTAAAGTGGCAACTAGACATTCTGGTAAGTGTAAATTTGGTTTAAGGAACCATTTGGCACCTAGCTTACAAATCTGAGTCTCTAACACTGTCTGGATTTGGACTTGTGATGAGCAGAGTTCCATTCATGCTGAAGGGTTGAGGAGGCAATTGTTGCCAGTTGCCACACCCGTGCCTCATGAAAAGGTGTTATGGGGAGTTGGGAAATCCTCTGGAACATTTCTGGAGGGTGGTGCTGAGACAGGCATGATTAGCAAAAATTGCTCCATCTTTTCCTCTGACATAGAGCCCTACTGGATCCTGGTCTCTTCTGCGAATGAAAGGAGGAAGCCCTTCCATTTACAGTGGGGTTAATCTCAATCCACACCATGCCAAAGCCAACCCAATTAGGCAGACGTTGGTATAATCACCAACTGGTGTAGGGGGCTGTTGCAAGTGTTCTGCTAGAAACGTGTCTGAAAGTGGCCTCAATCTTTATCCACTAAGTAGGGTAAAAAAGGTAGAAAGAAGATACTTAGTGTACTAAGAGAATAGAATAAGACACCCTATGAATCATATGCGTGTATTTTCTTGATTACTGGTGTACTCATACATGATGAATATTGCATAAAACCTGGATAGCTCAGTTGGTTATAGTGTGGTGCTGATAACGCCAAGGTTGCAGGTTCGATCCCTGTATGGGACAGCTGCATATTCCTGCATTGCGGGGGGTTGGACTAGATCAGTGTTTCCCAACCTTGGGCCTCCAGCTGTTTTTGGACTACAACTCCCATCATCCCTAGCTAGCAAGACCAGTGGTCAGGGATGATGGGAATTGTAGTTCAAAAACAGCTGGAGGCCCAAGGTTGGGAAACACTGGACTAGATGATCCTTGGGGTCCCTTCCAACTCTACAATTCCAGATTATAATGCTAGTGCTTCTATCCTGCTTTCCTGTGTTCATTTCAGACTGTAATACTAGTTTTCTTATAGAACGGTGGCTTTATGACCTCTATACCTGTACGTCATGCTAAATTTCATTCACACCGGTTGTGGTTTGACCCAACAATGAATGTCATTGAATATTCATTCACTGCTCCACCACCCTTCCCACACATGTGGGCTTCTATTTGTCTATGATTCAACCATGAAAGCAGCAGGAAAGAACCATATGATGGTATACTTATCCAAATTTAGTCACTTCCATGATTTTCTAGGTCAGGGGGGCTATAAATGGATTTCCCTCCCCTGGAACTAAGTAACATAGAAAGAGCACTTAATCTGTGTTGTGTTCCATTAGTTTTCTGGAAATGGCTTCTATGTTGTGTGGAAACTCAAATATGATCTGGGAATTAACAGTTTGGGGAAATGGAATAAAACTGTTGGGTGAATGCAGCTACATAAATGAAGGAAACCAATAAAGTATAATAAGCATAAACAGCTGTCAAGACTTACATTAGTAAAGCCAGCAGACTTCTCATTTCCTAGATTTAATTGCACTGTGTACATGGTCCATATACATAATACCATAGACTTAACTGTAGGCTGGTCCACTAACCCAATTCAAGTGAATAAACCTTAATCATAAGTATACAGTATCTGCTATGTGGGGCGGGGATCCACTCCATTTCCATTAAATTTCCATTAAATTCAAGTTTCTCATGTGTTGTATTTCCCACAAGCTATGGAAGTTTATTCTCTAAGAGAATTGTCTCCAAAATTATGAACCTTTTAGGGTACCATGCCTGGTCTAATACATAGCACGTATATAACGTAATATAATAACGACGTAGCACTCTTTATTAGTGTGTGCGGTGTAGCTTACAGCTTTTACTCACAGGGATTGCTAAGTTTAGTAAAACTCGTCTGTTCTGTTCCATTTTCCTGCTCATAAAATGTGGTTTTCCATGCAATGTTCTATGGATCAGGTGGAATTCAACACTGTGTTAATACAAACATACTGTCTGCATAATAGCTTGCCAGATGGAACAACTCCCCCCACCCTGTGTGCTGTTCTTAACTTCCTCTGAACCAATTTTGGTGTGTGTGAGTGTATTGCATTGTATTTGCATTGTACACACACACACACACACACACACACACACACACACACACACACACAATTTAAAATACATATTTAATGTACATATTACACACATTCAATTAAAAAAAGTGCAGAACAGTCTCTAGAGGGCTTCTTACAAGGCAAGTCAAAGAGAGAATATTTATAATCTTTGTGTTTGTGAGTATTGCTCTGTAGACTCCAAATTCTCCCATGAGCTTTTTCTTCATTTGGGGCTGATTTCCTCCCTGCAGAAGGTGCATAAAAGGAGAACTTCCTTTAGCACGTTGCAAATCAGAAGCATAAAAACAATCATGGGTCTCCTTAAGTTCTCGTAATGCTGTTTGGAATGTGATCAAACTTACATGTACTCAAATCTTAAATACGTACAACTTTTAAAGTTTTAAGTGCTGTATGTGCCACATGTATTGATTTTGCGATTTCTAGGCTTTGTGGAAAGCAAAAGCAGAAGGGGGGGGGTTAAGAATAGTGCCATTTATTTAAAGCCCTACATTTCCTGCTAAGATACACAACAGGTGATGGTGGGCTAAATCCTTTGGAAATGTGCTGAGAATCAGAACCACTATTACGGAAAACTTGGCAGTCTGTTTAAATAAAAAAAAAGAGCTAACATACAGTAGAAAGCATGTTTGTTCATATCAGGCTAAATAAACTTTTGTTCTGTGTCACAGGGATCCTGTATCGCAAGTCCTGTGCATCCTCTGCAGCTTGCCTCATGACCTCTGCCGGATACCAGACTTTCTGTACTCCAGGGAAGATAAACTCTGTTTGTATAAGCTGCTGCAATACTCCACTCTGCAATGGGCCCAGGCCAAAGAAGAGAGGAAACTCTGGCACCATGCCCAGGGCTGGTGTATTAACAACCATACTGCTCTCTAGCTTGGCATTTTTAACACCAGTACACTGCTGAACTCTAATGGAAGATTTTTTTGTTGTTGTTGGCATCGTTTTGTCCAGACACAGCTGGTTTCCATTGTAATGTTGCTGTTTGCTTCCAACTGCTAAAAGAAGAGTTTGATTTGAAAAATCCTCAGCAACTTCGTTAGCAGCAGAATAGGTCTAGTTGTCCTGTCTTTCTGGTAAGCACTTAAAAAACAAAAAAAGCCGTCACCCATGTAGAACCCATATTCATTTATGTTATTGGGAACGTAGTCTATTGAAACAAAGCACTTAAAACTTGAAGGGTTTAGGTTGCAAAAAACCCTTTGTGGTGCTTTTTTATTTATTTGGGGGGGGGGGAAACCCCAGTTTTTAGCATACTGTATCATCCAGCTCTGTTTTTTTTAATGTGGATTCACAGTTCGTGTTCACAAAGTCCATTTTGGTTAGCAGGGCTAGGATCTGTGCAAGTCTCCAGTGGCATCGTTTTCACATTCAGCTCCAGTGATTCAAGACTCAATTTCTGCAAACTGCAGCCAGGCTTGGTTTCGCTCTGAAAAGTACTTAAGAAAACCTTGTTAGCGCTCTTGGTGGAAGACTTGCGCATGGCGGATGACGCGAAGATCAATGGGCGCCGCGAGCGGCCGCTATCGGCTGCAGAATTCAAATTGGCTCTTAAAAGCTTCTGTTTGTTGGCGTGTTCCAGTGTCAGGCGACAACGGAGGACCTGAACAAACACATTCCGGAACTGCTGGGAGGAGATATTGTACAGGAGCGGGTTCACGACGGAGCTGAGGTAGAAGAACGTATCTGCTATAGGGAGCAGGGTGATGTACGCTCTGAAGTAGGGGACTGTCCAGTCCTGCTTAGGTCTAGCAGCAGCCATGATCCTTCGAACTTGATTTGGCAGCCAGCATATTGCCAGAGAGGCAACGATCAATCCTGCAAGCAAAGAAAGAGGAAAGAGAAAGCATGTGAAAACAAATCATAAAATATTTAGTATCAGTTCTGCACTTACCGGCTAGGAAATGACACCAATTTTTCAGTGTTTTGCCTGACAGCTTCTTCTGCCAGTAGCAAAATTTGTTCCAAGGAAGGGGAAAAGAAGGAGCAGAGTGAGGGGGAAAAGCAAGGCACTGATTCAAGGTCACTGCAGTCTGTGCTCCGATAAGTATTATATAATATTTAAGACAGCATTTCTCTTTACTCCTTGGCATTGGTTACGTTCAAAGACATTGTCTTTCAGCGATAGTGCATTCCTCAAAAAATATTTTTCTCGTTCCTGCTCCCTTCCCTTTTCCTTCATCCCCCCTCAATTATTATTAAAAAAATACAGCCATATTAGAGCAGGCAATACCCAAAAGATGACCAGATTCTGTTTATATTTTACAATACAAATATGCATACAACTGTATATTTGGCATTATTTTTGGTAACTTTTCTCTTACAAAAGATATTTTTACGTACTGTGTGAATGGCTCTTTATGATAAGGAGCATATAATGGGCTTACCAGGAAAAAAAATCCAGTAGAATTAAAATATAAATTAATATGGCACAGGGGAAAAAAACACTCAAGTATACAATGGAAATGGCAAATAGTTGCAGTTAATATGAAGTATGTTCAAAACTTTGATATCCCATGCATTTTGTAATCACCTATAAACATATTTTCTCCACTTTATTAGGCCCTGGAGTTTTGTTTTGTTTTTCAGCACGTTAGATTTGTCCTTGATCCAGTACCAGGCCCACACAACGACAGCTAATTGCTGGTTGCAACAGGGGAAAGACTCCCAGGTACTTGTAGTGCTTCATCTGCTATAGCTGACAGAAACACTTTTATATAGAGCTTTAAAATATTCAGTGTCCTTCCCATTCATTATCTTGCATACAATGGAACCTATAAGGTAAGTCGCTGTTATTGCTGCCACTGAACAGAAAATGACTTGCTTTGAACCTCATAATGGTGGTGAGTCTTGAACCGTGATTGTAGTTCAGCCTCTTAGGCTGCAATCCTAACCCCATTTACCTAGAAGGAGGCCCCATTGATCGTGCTTTTAGCTGGTAGACTACAATGGGAGTTGATGAACACACACGCATGGTCTAGAAAACAGCCAATGTCTATTAGTTCCAGTTTAAGTATGCAAGGATTGCAGCCCAAGTTGCACTGAACACAGTAGGACCAACTTCTGAGTAAAAATGCATTGGATTGTGCTTTTAAATTTTGATTGATAATGTTTCTTTAACAGGAATCTCTTCCCAGAAACTGGATAGTATTAAAATGAATGTACTTGGAGCCTCTTTCTTTTTTCAAGGATGCACTCAGTGGTATGGGGGAAAGTGTTTAAAAAATTCTGTTTAATTATTAAACTCCTCTATAATGCAATTCCAAAGTTTTCAGCCTCTTTACCCTGCAATGGTGTTCCTTGTTTTGCAGTAAATGTGCCTTATGTGTAAAACAAAACACTTTCATAACAGAGGTTCCCCAACCATTGCAAATGTTTTCATTGATTTGTGCATTTTGCACCATGCCGTTTACTCAAGCTCCTATTTGCTCTCAGGCTAAGTTACTCAACGCAGCCTGCTTCTTTGGCAAGAGCACAAGCATTATGCTTATTTACTCTTGCCAAAATTAATCTGGACTCGTATCTAATCACTATTATATGGGAAGAGTAAAATAAAAAAGGTTAGAATAATTGAGATGTCCAGGATTCTAAATGGAAAAGAAAGATTGTTGTCTCGAGGAATGTAAAGGAATTTGATAATGCCGATAGAACGATAAATATGAATGTATATTGAAGTAGCGGGAAATTTTGGCCAGCACCTTGGAAGAGCCAGGATTGAACATAACCTTTGTGTGATAGTAGTTTTGTGAACCTTTTTGTTTTGAATGTTTACTTTTGGTTAATAAAAGAGATTAATTTTTGTAACTGAGAATTTTCCATTAATCAAAACCTTTCTGTATTTGCTGTGCTCATTACTACACCGTATATAAACACACAGATGTGTACAGTTTTAATGCCAAGGGACAGTTTTGCAACAGCAGACATCTTGGTGCGTTTGGTTTCGCAGACAGGAAAGTAACAGCTGGTGAACAAGATTGCCAGAGGCAAAGAGCAAACAGCATTCCCTAACCAAAATCAAACTGGACTGGTAGTGCATCTTACTTGACCACTGGTGACATGGTAGCACCCTCCTCTACCACACCTGAGGGTAACAGGTTGGCTTAGAGGGTGCAGAGCAGGTTATGCAGCATGCACAGGTCTATCTTCCAACACCTCCCCTCCCCTGGCAGCTGTTTGCCTAACTGTTGGGCTACACCCCTGCTGGTGAGCAAGGTTAAAAGGACTTAAACAGAAGGAAAATTGTCATTTTCCTCACAGGTGCTTAAGAACACATGACTAAGTTTGTAGATATTATACTCCCTGTTTTGCATCTTCCTATTATTCTCGATCATCCTCATGGCAACAGCTGCCCATAGCAGACCCAAGGTAGGTGCACTGTTTCTTTGCCAGCTCCTAATTAGTGCATAGATGGTATAAGGCACACACACAAAATGTCCTAACAATGAATGTGATGCCCTTGAGTTTCTAGTAACACATGGAAGATGGGATTGTGAGAAGTCGCTTAATTACTTCAAATCTTGGAGCCCAAACAGGCAAGCAGAAGAGTCAAGTGGAGACTGCTTTTACCAGACTGTATGTACCATTTCATACCAAACACATTCACACACATCACACTACTGAACCATGGTGTGTTTTGTATTTGTTACCATCACTACTCACAAACTAATTTGCAAAGGGCTGCAAAACCATGTTTTTTTGGAGCTTCTTTGTAAACCAGTGTGTTTGCTGAGATTTGCTTATGATTTCAAAAACCATATAGTTATGGCAATTGCTCTGCCTCAAAAGGCTGCTCGCTGTCCAGTGGTTCAGTGAATCTGAATGCTGAGCAAATGGAAAACAAAAGCATTAAAGAATTCTAAACCATGGTTTCCTGTTATACTGTGGAAATAAATGATGGCGTGAGCTGTTAGTTAGCACAATCATGGCTTGTTCTGATGTCTAAATTGAATCAGAAAGTAAAGAACTGCATTTTGAATGTTCCCATGACCATACAAAATTAGGCCTTGCTTTTAACATGCAGGAAGTCTCTGTACATGCAAGCAAACGTGTATGTGAGTGTACGTGTGTACATGTATACACTTACCTATTCAAACAAGCGCTTCCTAGCTCTACTTAGAAATTTACCTATTCGTTTAAATAGCAGAAAGTGAACCAGGTGATGGTTCTGATTGCATGTGTTCCCTGTTCCAATGCAATCCTATAAAAGTCTGCTCAGAAGGAAGTTCAATGGGACTTATTCCCTGGTAAATGTGTATGGGATTGTAGCCTATGCACACTAACCTAGGAGTAAGCCTCACTCCGTAGCAGTTATTTTGTGGTAGGTATGCATGACTGCAGTGTGAGTCGCTTTACCTCCTTTGCACTTGCTTCACTTCAGGTCCTTCCCTCTACTACAACAGACCTGCTTTTAAAACAGGCATTTCATCACCACTTGCTCTTTGATCATTCCTCATGTAAAAAGCACAATGAGGTCATGCCCTCACTCTTGTTTCTCTGTGCTGTCATAATCATTAACAAGAACTAAAGATCAATGAGGCACAGCACAGACGTCACTGAAGGCATGTAAATCTAACAAAGGTACTCTGTTTTTAAGAAAAAAAGGTGGACCCAATCAATTTACTTTTGAACCTTTAGAATACTTTCAATTTAGGCCAGTAGCCAGAAATTTTGTGATAAGATGTGCAATCATTGTATTACATCATCATCATCATCATCATTTCATTAAATAACTTTATGAAGTTAGGGCCTTGGGGCTATCCTAGTGCCTCTGTATTCATTGACCAAAACACTGGAAGGCAGGGTCGTTTTTTCCTGAGAAAAAGCCATGCATGCCTTTCCCCCAAAGTAGAAGTGATGCAGATATACATATCTATTTTTCAATTAAAGATGAACATTAGGGCCCTAATCTAGGATGTTTATGAAGAGGCCACACTGCTGTGGCTATTGTGAAGAAAAAGGGGGGAAAGCAAAAGCAGGAGAAGTGGAAACAAAGGAAATAACATCATAAGAGGCTGCTGGCTCAGGCCAGTGGCCCACCTATTCCAGCTCCTGCTCTCACTGTGGCCAACCCGCAAGCAGGCCCTGAGCACAAGCAAACTATGTTCTCCTGCAGTTTCCAGCAAGTGGAATGCAGAAACATTACTGCCTCCATCCATGGAGATGGAGCATAGCCATAATGTTGTCCGATCAACCTTGGACAACTTGCTGGCCACCAGTGCTTCATGTGGCAGTGAGTTACATAGTTTAACTATGTGCTGTGTGAAGAAGTACTTTCTTTTACCTGTGCTGGTCTTCCTTTGCGCGTCCACAAATTCTAATGCTATAAGAAAGGGAGCCCTTCACAATCTATTTAAACAACCCTGCACAGTTCAGTATCATAAGCAAAGTTGGTTACCTCACTGCTCACCCACTTTCTATATCCCTCCACCTGAAGAACTATTTATTCCTGCTCTCTGCTGCCCTGGTCCACAATTCCTGGACCTCTCCTGTTATTCCCTTGACTGCTAAGCTTACTCAGGAGACTTTGGTGAAGTACCTTGTCTAAATAGCACATAGTACACTATGGAAACTGGACCATCTCTACCTTCTTTTGGACACTTGCAGAATATTAGGTTTGTGAGACAGAACTGGCCTTTGCAGAAGACACACTGGCATAGTTTAAGCAAAGCTTGTTCTTCTATATGCTTTGTTATTTTAACAATACTTTACACCATATTTTCCAGCTAGCTAGCCTGTTAATTTCCAGGATCACCCCCGGATCACCCTTTTTTAAAAATGGTGTTTGTCATAACAGGAAGCTATGCTTTGGTTCAGACATAACAATCTTGCTCCCATGGCTTATGGAACTAAGAATGATTGTCGTCCCATATACTGTGATGCAAGAGTTCCAGAGTTTTGTTTCACTACAGTTTCCTGTGACTTCCAAACCAAGAAACTGCGCTTTAATCTATAAACTAGGCCACACATAGACAAACTCAGCCCTCCAGATGTTTTGGGACTACAACTCCCATCATCCCTAGCTAACAGGACCAGTGGTCAGGGATGATGGGAATTGTGGTCCCAAAACATCTGGAGGGCAGAGTTTGCCTATGCCTGAAGTAGGCTATGAAACAAGGATTGTGAAAGTCACTATACAATTTCCTTTTTTCCCTTTTTCTTTTTTTGTATACAGTCAGTTCAGGGCTAGTAGCAGGAATTCAGTGGCGTAAACAAAGAAAATAGCAGCAAACTTTCCCTCTCCATCCGGGTGGATTGGGCCCCAAGGATAAGTCCAGCAAATTGATAGCGACAAAAGCATTGGAACGTGTGGGATCATTCATTGAAGGTATCTTTCTGACGGCACTAAGTTAGATTTAGATATTGCTGAGATTATTAGTAATGAGTTTGTTCTGCATATCTGCCATATATTTAAAATGATCTAGAATGCCCCATCATAACACCAGTTTTATACTATTTTGAATTATATATAAAGAGGAGTTTTCAGTACCAATGCCTTATTCTTACTAGAACGCTATCCCTCCCAAGTTTTCCACAGTATCCAATGCATTATAACAGCTATAGCATAACTTCAAGCTATCATGCGGCAATTGGTTTAGGCCAACAGAAGGCAGGGAGATTTAATGCCTGTTAATCTGAGTTTTTTATTCTGCACCAACAAGGTATTTTATTGGCTTTTAAATTAAACACAGTCTCTCAAATTTACTGTTAATCTACCTTGAGTCTTCAGGGTTGTGTGGGTGATACATTTAATTAAATAAAAATATTGTTTTGGAACAAAATTCCAGCGGGCTGTCTCTTAGGTATTACAGACTGACACATTCACAGGGACAAATTACAATTTCAAAAAACCCCCACACCATTTGGACAATACTGTGTGCCAAAATTAGCATCCGGGACTATAAAACAAGACAAAAACACCGCATTACAGTCAGATTTTGTTCTTATCTATATTCTTGGCTTTGACCTTCACTGAGAGTATGAAATGTTGCACATGCAAGGTTCTTCCTTAGATTCTTCAGAAGGCACCAAACTGCTTGGTTGTACATTCAGCAAGTGAAAAATGAGTTGTTAGTAACCTTGCACGATACTGTAGAGGTTAGTCTTTCATGGGGCAGAAGGAAGGCTGTATGTGTAAACTTTGTCATTTTTATAAGCACAAGTAATAAGCTCATCTCTCTACCTCGGGGGTGGGGGTGGGGGACATCCTTTGCTTTTGCAGAGATGTGAATAAACATGGCGGGGGGAAGAGGTGGCAAGCAGTTAGGCAGGCAAGGAAACCCCAACCCAAAACACTTTACGTTTTGGCTCAGATGCTTAGGAATTACCACAAGCCTCCAAGGGAAACTGTTATATTCTCATTCAAGCCATAATACGATAGTGCATAAAATCCTTCCACTCTGTTTAATGTGCTGGTACAACCAATACAAACCTGAGTATGACACACTGAGAGAGACCGAATAGGCTATGCATAGCAACTACTACTGCTTTATAAATGGGCAGAGTGGGCTTAAGTAATGCAGTGTGAACTTTTATGTAGGCCAGTAAAGCAAATGCTCTTATAACACAGGAAGCAATATTTTCTATTAGACTGAGCAGCTGCTCCATCTTAGAACCTATTCAGTGGTCAGGGGCTTAGTGTGCTTTCAGAATACTGCAAATCTAATCAGAAGGTAAGGAGAGCGGTAGTTTCATTTCCCCCCCATCCAATTACTGTCCCCAACCCACAACAGCCATTAGATGGCACATACTTTTAAGAGAAGCATTTGCAGGAACAAAGCAAAGTGTCCATCCATCTATAGCTTCAGCTTTTAACATAGTGAAAAACAAACAGTCTTTCACTTAAATTTCTACACTTTCCCCCTCCTCCTCCTGTCTGCAAAAGCATGGTCCAGCCAAACATAAACACTTTTAAGTTATAAAATATGCTAAATTGATTTGTATCTCTATCTGTACTGTATATTTCTATATATATATTGAATTGTGGTTGCCTATGGCTCTGAGTAATAAAGATCCACTATCAGTAAGTCCCAGTAATTTACAAGAAAGAGTTAAGGTCACCACTGAATCTTTCCATACACGTTAGTAAGACTTTCAGTGCACGGCTACACATGTCTACTCAGATGGTAAGCCCCACTGAGTTTAATGGGGTTTATTCCCAGGTAAGTCGGTCTAAAACTGCAGCCTTAAAAATGCATGATTAGGTTGGATTTTGTTCTACACAGTCCCAAAGGATTTGAGTTTTTAGACTCTCTACAGAAGCACAAAACCAGAGTAGAAGTCATTTTTCCTAAGGTTGCAGCAGAAACTACATTATTCAAAAATCATGGTTGCAAATAAAAATATTGCATATTGATGTAATGCAGCGTAAAACACATGTATCCAAAATGTTGATTATCCTAATGCCTTGTTGCCCCACACAGCATTTAAGACATCATATAAGCAGATAATCCTACACCCAAGCCGGCTTATTATAAAAACCCATGGTGGTGCTCATGTTAAAATAAAAACAATTATCACAATTTATTAAATAGCATTCACACCAGCAAAACAGTCGCAGCAAAGTAAACGTAGCGTATTAAGTGCCAACAGCATAACTCTGCCTCACTGGCACAGAACAGAAGAAACTTGGCAGTCACTTTCCCCTTAACAATTCTTCCTTTTTATGACTCAACAACACTCCCTCAGGCAACAGGATTCCAAACTCAGCTCATTACTATCTGCATCTTTATTGAGGATTTTAAAATACATTCTAGAGAGCGGCATTCAAAGTACAGCGGAGAACACCGGATCATTTACTCACTCCAAGATTAATATGCATTCATCTTATGATGCTTTTAAAATGTTAAGTGTTGGGTTTTTTAAAATGTTAAGTTTTAAGGTCTAAGCAAACCTTGTCTCACAGCAGCCTCTCCAGAGAGACCAATTAACCCAAAGAACCTGAGTCATCTGATGAGTTAAAGACTGCTGCTGTTGTTAGGGGTGCTCAAATATTTATATCTGTATCTAATGCTGACCCCTGTTAACCATTTCCATAGTCACTTATATTTCAAGACTCCATTCTGGGTACCCCAATTACTTGCATGAGTCACAGGATATAGGTGATTCACTGGGACCAAGACCAACTCATTTACAAAAACAGTACTGGCATGAACAAGGTTAATTACCAAAAGGATTTTTTTGTCATTAAATTAATGGCACAAAAGAGGATTCCCAGCATCTGTTTATACACTGACATTTAAATGGTAATTGTCAGTGGAACATAAGCATATGGCTAGTTGCGTTCCGAGTGGACAAAAATGTACATGACTAAGTTTTAAAATTTTAGCTTTTCATTTACCTGACCTGGCTTATATATATATACCATAGTTAGGGATAAGTTGCGTCATTAGTCTCCTATCACCTTTCTGCATTATTTATATTTATAAAACCGGCGTCATAAAATCCCCCAGTGGGGAGTTTATTTTTAAAATGTTATACAGTTCTGTACCATGTGGCCACTTTTCATTTGCAGCTACTGAATGTTCTTCAGCAAAGAGACAAGGCAGTGTGGTGGGAGAAAAGACTTTGAAAAGAAATCAAGAGAAAGGGGTAGAAACAAAGATCTAGGGATATTGGATTACTGTTTAAGAAAAGGGAGGAATCTGAATTAAAGAATCTGAATAAAGAATTACATGGGCTCAATTTATGGTTGAATCAAAATTTGTGCCCCATTGTGGTACTGAGGAGCTTTAGCCTACTTCCAATACAGAAACACACACAGCCTATGTCCCAATAATCCTATATTCCAATATCGGGGTGGTGGGGGACGCGGGTTGCGCTGTGGGTTAAACCACAGAGCCTAGGACTTGCCGATCAGAAGGGCAGCGGTTCGAATCCCCGCAACGGGGTAAACTCCTGTTGCTCTGTCCCTGCTCCTGCCAACTTAGCAGTTCAAAAGCACGTCAAAGTGCAAGTAGATAAATAGATACCGCTCTGGTGGGAAGGTAAACAGCGTTTCCGTGCACTGCTCTGGTTCACCAGAAGCGGCTTAGTCATGCTGGCCACATGACCCGGAAGCTGTACGCCGGCTCCCTTGGCCAATAAAGCGAGATGAGCGCCGCAACCCCAGAGTCGGTCACGACTGGACCTAATGGTCAGGGGTCCCTTTACCTTTACAATGGTAAAGCATATTCTATGCATATACAAGTTCCAATATTGCCCTGGGAAATATTTCTGCATAAGATCCTTGGAGAGCTGCTGCCAGTCAAAGCCGACAGTGCCACTGGGCAAGGTGAACAGTACAGACCTGTAGATTCATAGGTTCACATACGTTTTATCATATACGCAAGAAGGATGTCACCATAGAGGTGAACCATTGATAACAAAGGTGGCTAACCTGTGGCACCGCAACTTTTGCTGAGCTACAGCTGCCATCAGCCCCCACCAGCATAGCCAATGGTCAAGAATAATGGGTGCTGTAGTCCAATATCTGGCTGCCCCTGAGGGAACCCCTACAAACTCTGTATGAACTATATGGTCAATTGAACAGAAGGAGGTAATTTTCACTTATTCCTCCTAAAACTTCATTGACCATTGGACCCACTATTGGTCTTGTCTGCTTAATCCACTGGAGCCTGTCTTCACATGCAGTGAAAGTACCTAACTCACCAAAGACTTGATATTCATCAGCTACCTGCACTTGGTTTAGCTGGTCAGTCAAAGCAGTTTCCCACAGGTGAGAGCTGACAAAGCTAGACAAACTATCCCAGAAGGAGCACAACATGTCCCCCACCAGAGGTACTACCCCCCCCTGCCCTAATACCCCATACACGCCGTAATGTAATTCTTTAAATCATGTGTATAGTATACCTGACCCATGTGTATAGTATATCTGACCCATTCCAATTTGTATCTCACCTTGAATGCTTCAACCTAGTCAAAGTTACAAAGAATTACACTGGCCCTCAGGCTACAGTTCATATATATGCTAAACAACAAAGCACCTAATGATGGCAAATGGCAATGAAGCTGCTACATCATCCCTTTACGTTTCTTTTCAGAGGTTATGCTTTGTTTACTCAAGGACAAATATTTGTAACAGCTAATTAGAAGCAAATTATATTGATAATGTTGGAAGTATCACAATTCATTAATCAGAGACATAATTATTGACTCTGCTTTACCTTTGTCAATATTTACAAAGGAAAATAAATTAGTGCATTAACTGAACCAACCTATCAACACACTTGGGTCTATGCCTATGTCTATATTTAAAAAAACTCTGAATTTCATTTGACTGCTTTGTAGTCTCAAATGTCACAACTTCCTTGAAAGAGACTCACATTCTAAAAGATATAAAACTGCTATATTATTGCACTACTATTTCTTCTGGCATCTTCCCAAAATTCATATTGTAAAACAGCTGCAAAGGAAGCATTTATTTATATTTTATCCTGCCCTTTCTCCAAGGACACCAGTGAGGATATCTGGTTCACACACACCCTGCTCCATTTATCTCTACCACAGTCCTCTTAGGTTATACTGAGAGAGTGCAGCTTGCAGCAAGTCTTCCAGTAAGGTTCATGGTTGAGTGGAGCGTTGAACCAAGATCACCTTAAGCTTGGTCTGGTACTCTAATCACACCACTACACAGGGTCAGCATCACTTGCATACCCTGCAATTACAGTGGAACCTTGGTTCTCAAACTTAGTCCATTCAGCTCCCGAAACCATTCGAAAACCAAGGCACGGCTTCCGATGGGTTGCAGGAGCTTCCTGCACTCAGGCGGAAGCTGCGTCGGATGTTCAGCTTCCGAAAACCGGAACACTTCTGGGTTTTCGGCGTTCGGGAGCCAAAGCACACGAGTACCAAGGCATTCAAGAACCAAGGTATGACTGTAGTTGTTGGCTGTTTGGTAATAGCTCCCACTTCACACATGTTCCACGGTGAGCTGGGGAGAGCTAAATTATGATGATGGTGTATAGTAAATGATGTTATATTTGCCAGAATGCCTTTGAGTCCCTCCTTGCATGTCAAATAATTTCCATTTTGATCTGCTGGTTCCTTAGCTTCACCAACGAATCTGAGAGTTAACTAGGGCAAGCTGCTAAATACATCATTGTGTGCTCATATCCTGTCCAGCCAAGCTCTCCTTACCTCTTGCAATCTAACCGCCTTTACATGACAGCCTCAGGAAAAATTCTGTTGCCAATGTTCAGGTCTGCACAGATGTATCTGAAGAATGTAGCCACTGCAGCATAACTAACTGCTCTGCAGATGATAGAACTAAATGCAACTACAGCTCTCAGGGGCTAGATGTCCTATGTGCATAAAGCCAGCAAAATTATAGAATCGGTACCATAATTGTGATTAGCTCAAAGCGTTTAAAGGACAGATGTTTTCCCTAAGAATTTCTGATTTAGCAAAGTTCATAGCAAAGTCATAATGGTTGCCTTTGGATGGAGTTTACTGGCCGGTGGTTCCCAGCACACATTTTCGCACACCGTCCAAAAACGCTTGTAATCCAAATTAAGGTCCTCCAGGTCTTTCCAGTTACCGATCTACCCAACTGCTTCCCAATGTTTTGTATAAATTTAGCTCTTGCCAGGTTTCATTCGTCAAAAGCTTATAAATTTTAGATACAGCTTTTTCTTCTTTTTACCAGTGCTGTGTAAAAAGAAAAAGAAAGGTCAATGAAATAGCTGTTGGTTGAAATGAAGGGGGAGTGAAAAGTGTGGAATTTACAACTTTTTGTGGCTGTATAAACACACATACAACTGAGTGCTGGGGCATTAAGGAATTTTGTAAATGTAATGCCACAGGGACCATGTCACTTTGTCAGCCGCATTCTGCATCTCACTCCAAATCACAGCAAGTTCATAAACTGGGGATAGTGTCACACTCTCAGTGATAAAATGTGTTATTGAAAGGGAAACACTGCTATAAGGGAAGGTAGCATACTGATGCTTGCTACAAGGGAGTAACAACAGCATATCTTGTTTGCAGTATGAACTGCTTGCTTAGAAAATCCCTAAGCTCCTTTATCTCAAATAGAGCTACAACAGAGCTAACACAAAGTAATGACTCTCAAAGCAAATACTCAAACATTTGCTTACTTTAATGAACACCACTACTGAATTTGCAATTGTGTGAAATCAGATTTTTTTTTTAATTTGCACTCCTCAATATTAATTTCAGCTGTACATTCCATACTTATTACTTTGAGTGAGGCTCTGCTAAAAGTATGTTCTTAGTCCATTTCGTTTGCTTGCAAAGTTTTTTCTTATAGTACACACATTGCTATTGATTTCTCTTTTTAATATTATGAATTTACCAGTACCTTGCAAAAAGATGTTCCAGCAGCACTGGAAGTAACATAAATTGCTATTTAATATTGACTATTTTATATACACTACACAATTCTTTACAGTGGTTACAGGCGCTTCAGGTTACAGACACTTCAGGTTACAGACTCTGCTAACCCAGAAATATTACCTCGGGTTAAGAACTTTGCTTCAGGATGAGAACAGAAATCGCACAGTGGTGGCAGGAGGCCCCATTAGCTAAAGTGCTGCTTCAGGTTAAGAACAGTTTCAGGTTAAGAATGGACCTCCAGAACGAATTAAGTTCTTAACCCGAGGTACCACTGTACTTAGAAAGGTAGTGCCAGAAGCCCTAGTGTACATGCAGTCTGCCTCTCACAGGAGACAGAATATGCACAAGGTACAGCAATCAACTCCACAGCCACCTGGTACCATGTAGGTTGGGGTTAGACATTTAGCCTGAGGGCCACACTCCTGCATGGGCAACCTTCCAGAGGCAGCTTGACAGTGATGGCTGTGGCATAGAGTTAGATAAAAATAAGCAAGAAGTAACTTTTTCATGTCATCCTCCCTGCTGATTCAGCCTTTATACTAAAGATGAACTGACTGCAATTTATTTTAGAACTTAAAAATTAAAATTCATTTTAAAATCTATGGGGTTTTTAAAAAATCAATGAAGAATGATCAAACCCTTATTCATGCACACAGATTATTAAAGCCAAGGTCTCAATACCTGTGACATTTGAGACCACAAAGTAGTTAAATGAAATTTGGAGTTCAATATCCCCATACCAAAGAAACTGCCCCAAAGTATAATGCCATTATAATAAAAGATCTGTTCAAGGGCACGGGACAGAAGAAAGAATATAGATATAAAATACAAGCAATGCTCCAAAGATTCATGCAGAATTATTTCTTTTGTCCAGTTGCCTTTTATTTTTCCAAAACAAATCCACATTTAAATTCAGAGGTGCAACCATTCAATTGGGTGTGCAAACAAAGTTTTGTTGTTGTTGTTTTAAAGACAAAATTCAGCCAGCACAGCATAAGCCAAATAAAGCAGATGTTGTCTATTGCAAGCTGGCTGCAGCATTCAATGAATAATCAATTGCTCAATACATATACCCAATGAGACAAAACATGATATGAGATGTCATGTCATAAAGATTCCTGCCAGAAAGACAGGCCTGAGATATTTCTTTTTTAATACCGAACCAATCACCACGGTAGGACTCAACAAAGCTTTTTCAAAGAGAGTAGAAATAAATGCATCCTCTTAAGACAGTCAGCCATCTTGATAAACATCAAATGAAGCAATGGTGGGGTAACAGTTTTTTCACACAGTAACCAAGCAATAAACGTGAAATCATTACAAAGTAAGTTAATGAATTAAAGCAAGGGGCGGGGAATGACGGCCGGCGTATCATGTGAAAACTGGATAGTGCAGTTTACTCTGAAAGATATGCTGTACAAGCCTATGCATGTCTACTCAGAAGTAAGTCAAACAAAGTTCAATGAGATTTACATCCAGGTAAGCGGAAGCTACCAGCATGAGTTTGACCAAAGTGCGGGAGGCAGTGGAAGACAGGAGTGCCTGGCGTGCTCTGGTCCATGGGGTCACAAAGAGTTGGACACGACTAAATGGCTAAACAACAAGAAGTGGACATAGGATTGTAGCCTATGTAGGAAAGATATGACAAGATCTTCACCAATATAACTAGTATATCAACTGCATGTAGATCCAGAGTTTGTAATGAGCAAAACTCATGTCCTAAGCCACAATCAAACAATAGTTAGGAACATTCACCAGGCTCTCATGCCTGCCTTCCATCTCTTTTCCCCCTTTCTCTCTCTGCCTCTTTGTCTATGTGTGAGAAGAGGAAGATTAGACATACAAAATACAAACACACTCACAGGCAACCCTGCCTCATACACTTAATTCACATACCTGAGTGCTGTTTCAGATCACGCTTTTAATGCTTCTTTTATGCAACTTTCAGAGGGGTCAAAGATGATGTTGTAAGCCAATTGCAATCCACCTGTGTTTTCCCACTGCTTATTACAATTTTTTTTCTTTCTGCAGTAACTCCATAAAAGAGAGAAAGAGCAGAACAGCAGCACAACCTCTTCAGGTGTGAATAGGAAAATGTGCAGCTGAGGCACAGAGGGAGGAATTATCCCTGGGAGAGGCGGATGACATGTCTGGAATGGCCCTACACTCTATTACTTGATGTGCATTTCTGGTTTCAGAGCTATTTCATATCTTGGGCCTCGAAGTCATTTCCATGGATCAACTGGCTCTCATCCTTAATTAATTGCTTCCTGGAATTAGGATTCCTCAACCCACACACTTCAATTAGCTATTTAACGAGTAGATTTCATTGAAAACAGCAGCGCTTGCTTGCAAGTACAGAACGTAGGTTGTGGCTGTAACCCTGAAAGCATGCAATCGCTAACCCTTTGAGGAATATTTCATTTATTTATTTTTATTTAAACAACAACACAACGAACAAGCAAATAAAACCAGGCTGCAAAGATTTCTAGCTTTTTCTAAAACTGACTAGGATTGGGTTGTCTGATTAGACCTGCTTATTGTCCTGTTCTGCAAGCCCTCTTTAAAAACTGTCATTGGTTGCAAGTCTTCCAGCAAGGTTCGTGGTTAAGTGGACTGTTGAACCAAGATCACCTAAGGCTTAGTCTGGCACTCTAATCACACCACCACATGCAGTAGGCTCTCCTTGGCTGTTCATCTTTAAGGAGAGGCTGATGATCTGCAGGCATGCTGCAGTTGTAAACTGCATTGTAGACCCTGCATTGGGCAGTGGGACCTCCACGCCCGCCCCTTCCAACTCTCTAATTCTAAGTGCAGCCAAACCCTACACAGATCTGGGCCAGGGATCTGGGCTTCCCACTGATGGCTGGTCTTCCAGACAGGCTTGAACTCTAGCCCTTTTTAAGAGATGAGGTTGACAACCTGAAGTTATACAGGGGACAGTTCATGGACGCACAATACGATACGATACGATACAATACAATACGATAATCTTTACTGTCATTGTCCCATACAGAACAATGAAATTGAAAATCTACATCAGACATTCAGAAACCAACAAGCCTGCTATCCTAGCTATCCCAGCCAACATTCTCAGGATCCCCAATTCTATGCAGTGGAGGGAATAGAAAAGATCCTTTCCACAGCAGGCCAATACCTAGCACTGCATTGAAATCAAACCTGGGAAGAGGAGGAAACAAGCTATAGTTGTTTTGAAACCTCTCCCCCGCTCCTCTCCCATCCAAACCACATTCATGAAAAGGCAAAAAGGCTACAGGCGCTTCGTGAATGCTTTCTGGATACAATACAAAAGACTGAACAGACTAAATATGTGCTGCAACAATAACTGGCAATTATATTTCCTTGTCACCCCTTTCTCACACTGAAAAAAGAGGGTAAGATGGTTATGTCTCAAGTTCCACAATAGCTGCTGTAATTAGTCACACTGTGTTCCGACATCTCTGTTAACATTCCCTGGCTCCTATGGCTGAGGCTTTGGTGTTTCAACTGGAGGTTCACCTGCATAGTTCTCCAGCTTTTGTTACCCTAGGATATGCAGGGCAACATTCATGAAGACCAGATAAAAGTAGTTAGAGCACAGCCTTCGCTACCCCCAGCCCCAGCCTATGGGTCACACAAACCCCCATGTACAAAAAGACAGAAATGGAAAGGAATAATATTCTGGAGAAATTATAATGGTAAAATTTAGGAGCCAGAAAGATGGAGCGAGTTACATTTAAACAGCAATGCTGCTAAAAGTATACAAATCTAAAGCATATTCAACAGGTGTCTGAACAGGTTTTAATGAAAAAGATTCTAACAGAAGAAATGCAAGAACGTGAAAGCCCTGCAGAATCAGGCCAAAGGCCCATCTCATCCAGTGCTCGTTTTCAGTGGCCAACCAAATGTCCATGGGAAGTCCAAAAGTATGACCCGAGTGTAACAGTGCTCTACTCACATAGGATTCTCATCAACTGCTATTCAGAGGCACACAATCTTCACTCCTGCTTCCTGCTGAAAGGTAGTTTCTAAGGGCCTTCACCATTTCGTAGCCTTTTGGGTCAGGTTCACCTTGAACCATGATACCAGCTAAGATAAAGGCAGATTCATTCCCTTGCTCCCAACCGCATACATACTCTCTCTCTCTCTCTCTCTCTCTCTCTCTCTCTCTCACACACACACACACACACACACACACACACACACACGAGAGACTAAGGAGCAGAATTTTGTGACTGTCAAATGCCTCAACACACTGAATCATTATGAGCTCGGATGCTTCTCAAACGGTTCTTCCAACCTTCCACTTGCTATCCCCTTCTGCAGATACACACAAGGGGAATATTATGGTTGCTGCACACACTAATGCTTAGTCCTGCAGTCTCAACACAGATAAACTGTAAGCCAAATAATCACATATTGATTTAACTGAGGTGGAAGTAGCCTTAAATTCCATCATATATTTACTTTTTAAAGACTTCACCCTGATCTTTTCTGAATGTGGGTTATAAGACTATTGTGCAGAGCATCTGTTGGAAGGCTAGGATGAACATCAAGTAAAGGCATACATACCAGCTGCAAACCAAGACTGGACATAGGCTACTATGCAACAAATACTAGGGCAAAACAAGAAAACAGCAAAGTAATTATCATAGCTACCTCAATGCCTAGTTTCACCACAGATTTCCAGAGAAGCTAGCTAGATTCCACTTTAAATGTATGCTGTGATAGCTTTCTAGTAATGCCCAGATAGCAATTTATTTTCTTCAGCAATGCCAGACAAGCAAAATCAACAAATGAATAGCATTTTGGGGTGTTACAAATCCACCTCTATGTTATGTTAGCTTATAGATTATATTTATTCTATTATGGGTTTAAAGATCCTCACTCAGTTTCATAGATTTCATTCTTCTGCAGTAAATTCTCCAATTTCACAGACCCAAAAAGTGTTAAAATAAGTTTATCTGGAGCCTTTAATTTGGATGAATGTAATTTATACTCCCCAAAATGTTGAAGCGTAACAGAGGGCAAGGAGGACAAATGGGAAAGCATTTTTCGCAGTGATCAGTAAACAGAAGCAAATTGGAAGCACCGCTTGAAACATTGCTGACTTCTGCAGTATAGAAATGAGCTTATGTTCAATACATTCTGGGTTTTCACTTTATTCATACTGTTAATGATTTAATCCCCCATCATATTCATTCAGATCAGCATGCTAGGGTCAGATTCTATATCCAATTAAGCAAAGAACACATTAATTATAGATGGATGATCAACAACAGCAGTGTTCCCGTGTATGTGCGCAGGTGGTACGAAGTCTTGCTTTATCTATATCTAAGATGCAGGCTTTCAACAGCACAGTGATTCTGTCCACAGTAAATCCTATTACTAAGCACTATGGGAGGTTCGTTCCCCAAAAGTGCAATCTTCTACACATTCAGCAATGCAGAAGCATTGGATTAGGCTACAGGAGCTATATACTTAATTTTTTACCTCTTCTGTGCATTTGGTCAAGGTAGCAGTTGAACTGCACTCAAAACTCATGTTTTATCATCAGCAAAATGCTCTCACTTACTCACACACCAAAGCAACAGTTTATGATTAACCAACATAACCATTCAAAAGCAATCTCTTCTAGCTACAGGACGCCGCTTGAGTTATGAGTCTGAACAAAATGGGCCTTCAGACATAGATTGAACCACCTCAACATGAAATGAAAATCCAGTAAATTGATCCAAACATGAAAATTTTAGAGACAACAATGCAATGTACTAGCCATAAAGGGAAAAGTTATTACGCACTGCTAGCCACTGAAGCATTACTGGTAACAAATCAAGTGGCACAATTTATACTTTCTTGTCAAAAGGCACAATACTATTTTCTTCCCTTCAAAACTGTGAAAGCAAATGCTTATATGCATTTTGATCTGGGTTTTGACAGTTGCAAAAACAGACTTTGTGCAGTATTCTTAAGTGCTTACCCTTTTTCAAGCAGCTGGCCGAAGCAGCAGCACTAGCAATATTCTGGAATAAGGCCTCAGAGAGAGGAAATTAAGTTGTGGCTGCCTCCTTATGGCTCATATTAGTTGCTTCCCTTGAGTTCAGCCAAGATAGGGTCACCAAACAGCCTTTATTCTGAATGACATCTCTAGGTTCTACAAAATAACCATGCTATGCCCATATATTACCAAAGAAAAAATTAGAGACTCCACAGTTCAGGGATGAGGAACCTGTGCTCCCCCAAATATTGTTGGACTCCAACCTCCATCAGCCCCAGACAGCATGGCTGATTGTCAAGGATGATGGAAGTTGTAGTTAAAACTGCATTTGGAGGGCTATAGGTTCCCTATCGTTCCATAGTTCATTCCTCATAATTTTGAAATATATGGTTTTTACCCTCTCTGGCAACCCTAATATGATCAGAATTAGCTTTTTTTAAAAAAAAATGAATTGTCAAATTTTGACAAGTTGCTGGATAACAGTACAAGAGTGCTTCTTTAACCTGTTCTTCATGCTAGCATATTCTTTGGTAAGACCAGCTCTGTGCATGTTGATGTAAGTGAAGCAGGACTGACTCCATTTTGGTTGAAGTCTGAGCTCATCTCTATATAAACAACAACAACAACAACAATTTATTATTTATACCCCGCCCATCTGGCTGAGTTTCCCCAGCCACTCTGGGTGGCTCCCAATCGAGTGTTAAAACAATACAGCATTAAATACTAAAAACTTCCCTAAGCAGGGCTGCCTTCAGATATCTTTTAAAAATAGGATGGCGGCTTATTGCCTTGACATCTGATGGGAGGGCATTCCACAGGGCGGGCGCCACTACCGAGAAGGCCTTCTGCTGAGAAGGCAGTAAATATGTGCCCAAAGCAAGAACAAGAAGCAGCTAAGCAGCAAAAGCTTAAATGACCTTTAGATAAGGAAATATATGTTTGCAAATAGATATTGTGCTTTTCATGACAGTTTGGACTGACAGGTAGGAACTTTCCACCTGGGATCTTCCTCCTGAGATGTTGTTTAGTCAATAGTATAAAAGCTCGCTTCTAAATGTAATCAGTGTTCAACTTCTGATCTATACTGCACCCTTCTCACCCAGGTGTGGAAAAATATCTCCTGAAGAGAATTGTCCTGATCTCACTCCTGTTGCTATCTGGGGGAAAGTCGGCTCAGCAGAGCAATGGGTGGTTCTTTTCCCACAGCAAGGTCAGTCAAAATCTGACATCAGATTTCAGGGTATAAGAGCATTCTAGAAGCAGTGCATTAACAGATCACCCTACCAAAGAGATACATCCCAAACTTTAAGAGAAATGATACAAAGAAATGATAAGCAAGGAAGAAAAGGAATGAAGAAAAGTTTTTGAAATTCCTGATTGAACCCCATTGCAAGTCCTATCCATCATAAGTTGTGATCTTGCTCTCTGGAGAGTTTTGGGGGATGACCTTTTAAGCTAGCTCTAGTATACATACCTTCCCCTGAAGTCTTTATATTTTAGTCTCACTCCTTGGATCTCTATAAATCTTTGTGGAAAACAGAGTAAAATGTGCAGTAAATTCAATTTACTCTTCACCAAAACTGTCCAGAGAGCCAGTTACAGTAATTTATGATGGATGGACACCAGAAAATCAGGACTGTCCCTACTGAACAGGAAGGAGTGGTTCATATTTAAGAATTATTAGCATGGGCAAACGTTAGGGAAAGGACCTGGAAACACACGTTCTTGTGTTGGTTCTCTGTGGGCAGCAACATGCATTACTAAAGCCATTTTGTGATCAACAAGTCAGTTCGAAATCAAAATTAAGCCAGTGCTTCTTGATTTAGAATTAAAGATAAGAAATAAACCTTGCTAAGCCTGAAAGCGGACAAAAGAGGATAAACATATGGGCAATTTTTTAAAATTGGGTAGTACAGAAATATGCAAATAGTGCACCATTCACACTGATGATTTACGGTGGCAGTTTACATTTAACTCCACATGGAAATAAGAGATAAATCAAGTGATGAACTGCCACCAGTGGGCTTGACACGTAAAGCACTTTTACCCATGAGTTACTTGCTGAGTTGGCACTAAATTAAAGCTTATCTGGCAAGATTATGAATTAACGACAGTAGAAAAAGGCCAGGCAAGACAGCTAAGCAAATCTCACTGGCAAAGAAGAACCTATATACTTTTGAAGGGGGAGGAGTGGACATCTAGTTGATATGTTATATCTTGCTGTAGTTAGAGAAGTTATGTCCTACACAAAACATATCCCTTTTCATCTAGTCTAAAACCACCAACACTAAATGTGTCCTTCGTGCCCACTGTGCCCATCTTGTCCACACATTATTCTATGGATACTTGATCTAGCTCGGACTCCAACTGCATATGGACAGAACCTATGTGTACAAGTTGTACATACACTGGCTCTAATCATGAAGTTACAAGGACTGCATAGAGGTCCAGGGAAGAGGCAAAAGCAGGAACATACATACATACATACATACATACATACATACATAACCCACCTTTTCCCCTGACAAGGAAAACACAGGGGGGAAACATTTTTAAAAACCTATAATTAAACACTGATAAAATTAAAACCACACACACACACCTAATAATTAGAATAAAAACAACATGGCACCAGTCTGTTCATTAAAAACAATACAACACCCTCCTCCTCTTCCATGCATTATTCATACTTGCTTTTCAGAGAAAGGTAGAAAGGATGACAGAAGGTGGTCCATATATATATGAAAATAAAGAACCTTGGAATGTACATGAGTGTTTGTTTCGAGTGCCTTTTCAAGAAGTGAGTTAGGCTAAATAGAGCATGCAGTATGGGATATAGAATCATAGAAATGTAGCATTGGAAGGGACCTCATGGGTCATCTAGTCCAACCCCCGCATTGCAGGAATCTCGGCTAAAGCATCCATGACAGATGGCCCTCCAACCTCTGCTTAAAAACCTCCAACGAAGGCGAGTCCACCACCTTCTGAGGGAGTCCATTCCTGACTAGCGTATCCATTTTTACTTAATTATAATCCCCAACTAAACTTAAAACTATTTGGAGAAAACAAATTCCCATTGTTTCCTGAAAATATATATGTCTTAAAGATGGACACTACTAAGGTACTTCTAGATGCAGCGCCAGCATGACAAATACCCCCATGTCACATGGGGACTGTGCTGAAGCCAGTTTATATAAATACTAGACTAAAGTTAGCAGGTTAAGTGTAGGTAGTACAGTAAAAGAATCACACAAAGCTTCTCTTCCTTCAATTACTGCTATAATTCCAGGTCCTGTGAAAAGTACGGTATGGTCATAGTGGCTAATTTCTTAGAAAGAACCCACGTTTCCCTCTGACTTAGATGTTCTTCATTCTAATTTCTGTTATAAAGTATGTAGTAAGTAAGGAAATTGCAACTTTCATCTTGGTACTTCATGGCACAACCGTAACCATGTCTACTCAGAAGACTATACCTGTGTTTAGCTGAACAGCTCCAGATCTTCCTGCTCAACATGGGAAGGTTGAATTAGAGGGACTGTGACTCCACTCCTCCTCTACAGACAGAATGTAAGAGCACCTGGATAGCTCTGCTATCCTTTGTGAAAGCGCCTTGAACGACTCTAATCAAGGCAGAAATTCATGATTATGGTATTCAAATGTTCTGCTGAGGGAGCCACCACCAAGAACTACTCATTCAACCTGAGTAGACAACATAACTGTGCAAGATAATATAAATAGAAGGCTTCCCAAAATCCTTTGGAGCTACCACTGAAGTTTAAAAAAATATTTGCATAAAATACTTGTACTAAGAGGCATTTGTTTCAGGAATGGTGAAACAAGGATGTTTTCATTCCATGCTAGGCACCTCGGCTAGGGACCACCATTCTCATGTTACCACCTGTTCTCACTGTTACCACCTGGCAATCTGACAGGATAAATAAAGCTGTCTCTGTGGCTGGTTTTCAGAGGTGTCTTAGAGGAAACGATAACTAACCACACTTCTGGTTGGTCCGTAGAGAATCCAACTGTGAGCAAAGTATTGTCTATGCTGCCCTCTTCAGAGGCACATGTTTCTGCTTGCACAAGCAACTGTATATTGTGGGAAATTGACAACCACTTGACAAAGCTCAAAAACTTTGTTTTACATTTATGTCCTCACTATATTGCAGCCATCTTGCTCTAACTTAACAGACAATCCTTCTCAAAAGAAACACGTCACATAGAAACTGAAGTTTCTGAGAACGCTTTCTCCCTCACTATGGCAATATGACTGGATACGATGTTGACACAGATAAATTTCTGTAGCGGCGAATGCATAAACTAGCTGTCATGGCTTATATATGCTGCTCTCTGTTTCACTCTATGTCAAAGGTTGTGCTGGAGAACTCAAAATGACAGAAAGGATTTTAAAATGGGCATGCACACACAAAAGGGAAAGAAATAGTAAAAAGCAGAGAAGTTTGAACATTGTCTCCTAGTTACAATTCCTGGGAAATGCCATATACAGATTCTTTTGGTTATCCCCTTACATACAGTCCATCTTGCTAAGTGTTTTCACTGCATGGTATTGTCATCTTGTCCCCACCAGCCCCTTAATATAATGCAACAGGGAGAGCTAATTTATTTCTGAAACAAAGTAAATGCATATGCATTAGAAAAGAAACACCTTTCCCATCTTAAAGACGTTTCCAAGAAAGTGACTATTCCCACTTCTTTAAAATATTGAGTCAAATATGGATATGTATTTTGAAAAATACATATGAAGAGTATGTCACAGTCCAAAAGCTTTTGAGCTTTTTTATTTGAAAAAAACGAACAGGATTTGTAGCGTAAAATCCTAAATTTGTTTACTGAGAAGTTAGCCACAGTGAGATTTCTTCACAAGTTTAGGATTTGCTTTAGTTTAGTAGCTGTGCGTGCATGTGTTTAGGATTTCAGCCTAATTGAGGGAGGAGACTTAATAGATTTAAATTTAAAATTGGTATGGAGTGGATGGATATAATACGCTGCAAGTTGAGATAAACCAATGATATCAATTGGCTTTAAAATTTAAAACAGAAAAAGTACTATTCTATGCAATATATCATTTTTAAGTTAAGAATTGTGGAATTCGTCAGTGCATTTTTTCTGGGGGGACGGAGGGGTATGCACACCCCTAAACATTTTGTGAATCTTTGTACTTTTGTCCACTTACTGTAATTATTTTTCCTAATTTGAACTATAAAATGGTGATTTTCTTGAGTCAAATTGAGAGTACCCCTAAACATTTTTTAAGAAAAAAAGCACTGGAATTGGTAAATTACAAGATGTGCTGATGGCCTTAACTTAGATGGCTTTCAATAAGGATTCATGGAGGATAGTTCTATCAAAGGGATGATAGTAACGACAGCTAAGGAGCATCTCCAATCCATGTTCACACTGGCAATGTAACTCAGAACACTGGCCACTGCCAGTCAGGGTAGACAAGACTAGCTGGACCAATCGTGTGGCTATGTTCACTGAGCACCCGACCTAAGCAAAGCTATTTCTTGGGTGTGCTAGCCAAGAAGTGATGGGGCCAGTGTTTGAAACTGCTTGATATTTACATGCATCAAAAGACAGTATCGTGAAAGGGCAAGGATCTACAGTGGTACCTCAGGTTACAGATGCTTCAGGTTACAGACTCCGCTAACCCAGAAATAGTACCTCGAGTTAAGAACTTTGCTTCAGGATGAGAACAGAAATCGTGCGGCAGTGGGAGGCCCCATTAGCTAAAGTGGTACCTCAGGTTAAGAACAGTTTCAGGTTAAGAATGGACCTCCAGAACGAATTAAGTTCTTAACCTGAGGTACCACTGTACCTCAATGAAGCCATTACATGCTAATTAGTTTAATCTATTACAGCTTTGAATCTGATCTAAAGATTTAAAGGAAATCATATATGATAAGCCTGCCAGAGTGACTGTCTTCCAATTTAGACTTCTACTGCCGTACTTTTTTTTAATATAAAAAAGAACCTACTTAATGAAGGAAGATGGTAGATTGTCTCTTAACTAGTCAAATATATAAAATACCATCCCACATGATGGTAAAGTCACTGAAAACCAAACTGAAGTGACTGATGTATCTTTTACTGATCTTTTAACTGCGGTATGAGAGCGGGGAATTAATTGAATGAAAAAATATCGTAATTTTCTCCTCTTGAGGTTTCATTATAGGCTAGAAACCAGAGCTATGCACTGCCCACTTCTGCTTCCTTTTTACCAGTTATTTCTGGGTTTTTTAATAATTATTCATTAATTGCACACTATGATAAGATCCTCACTGTTTTGAAACATTTTCCCTCTGGCCTTCATACTATTAAAGACCCTGCCTGCCTGCCAAGAGCGTAAAATTAAAAATCAAAGCACTACCTTCGAAAGGTTTAATATGTGCCACTTCGAAAACGTTTCTCCAGCTTACAGCCTTGTAATTGCATCACCAGCTTAACAGCACAATCTCCCCCAGTGTTTTGAAATGTTTTCCTTTGAAATCTGAGCCAGCCAGGAGCGGAGTTCTTGTTTAACACTGATTTACACACCATGTATGTCACAATCCTATATGCCTTCTGTGTCTTACCTGGCTTAATTTTTTCTTTTTTCTTCTTTTGTCCCAGGGGCAAAGCATTCTGACCAATACTGTCACTCAAAACACGCAAAGAAACAGAATATGAATATTGAGTATAGAGAGGTGTTAGCAAGGTGCCAACTTGAGCAGAACTTGCTGCTCCTTCCAATATTCTGGTTCATCCGTTCCTGAGCCATCCTCCTCTCCTCACACAGACACCATGGAAAAGTCTTCAAGTGGAGGAGGAAGTGTACAAGGCTTGAGGTCTGCACACATAAGGCTAAACCATGTTTAAACAGAGGGGTGACAACCTCCCTATCAGATAATGTTGGGCTCCAGTTCCCATTAGCTGTAGGCAGCAGAGCCAATAGCCAGGGTTCATGGAAGATGTAGTCCAGCAACATATGCAAGTACAAATGTTAGCTACTCCTATTTTAGTCTTATGCACGAACCGTGCCTTCATAACCAGCTATATTTTCTATACCACCACCACCACCAAATAACTGTGTGAGGCCATTAAAGTGTGGATTCTGTATCAATTTGGTTTTCATATCCTCATTCCATCCTTGATGTTGAGGAACGGTCAACAGCAAGTTTTATTATCAGAGCGTTGTCACATAATTAGACTAATAAATATGTTAATTAAGATTATGCTAACATCTTAAGAGAGTAGACAGATCCACTATTCCTTTGATATTGCAAAAAAAAACCTGTTGCCTTAACATTTCTAATGGTATTCTATCCACACGCTGCATAGATATATAAACTTTTACAGGACCTATTGCATTTGTTAATTAAAATAATTTCCCTTTTGAAGAAAGAACTGCTTCCAGTGAATGTATGGCGCTCCTACAATATTTATTGGTCACATGTTGCACAGGTTAACCTAGAAATGAACCAGTGTCTTTATTTTGTATTCCCACTGTCCAGGATAAGCATTTGGTTGCTATCAGGAAAATTGTGTAGATAAAATGATTAATATCAGGCTTGCAAATCTAGTGCCTCAGTTTTAACAGAAAATAAGATGTAAGCTTTAAAAAGTACCAGATGGCCATCAGACCAAACTGAGCTGTGAAAATTATTGTACCCAACCAGTCAAAAGTGTTTTGGAATGAATAGGGTAGAAATAAATGCAGCCACATTTGAATTCATTTCAGACAATCTCCTCCTTCTTTTAATTACTGTCCAGTATAGTCTTTCTCTGCCTTGCAGAACTCTTCCTGCATTCTCAACAGATGCAACTATCACAAAGTCCACAAGTTTGAAACATTCTTAATCAAAAGAGACAGAGGTCTCCAGCCTAAATCAAAGCAATTTCCAAAGTGTTTTGCATGGTAGTTTCTCCATCAAGTTACGGAGATGTTGCGTTTCCTTTACCTGTGATGTCACCACACAAAACTATTGATCTCATGGAAAAAGCCCAATAATGCACAACAAGAAATGAGAGGAATGTGAAAACAAGCAGTGAAAAATCAATACAACTTGAACTTTGAAGCATTCTTTTCCTACTGCAAGCCTGTAGCCAAGACTTGACTGGTTATTTCAAATCCACTTTTGATTCTTCACCTCAGTAGCTTCAGGCCAAACATTTCTGTCCCTTTTTGCTCTTCCACCTCATTCTTTTAAGACTGCTCTCTCTCCCAAGTCTCATCCCATTTTTCCTGCACAACCAAACACACACTCTCCCTTTGACCTGCTGCCTCCTCAAAGCTCTGGACCAGATCAAAGGAAATGTGTGCAGTTGGGTGAGCTGGAAATGAGGACTCTGACTTCAGAGTGAGAACAGCCTGGAAGAAAACCCACCGCCACGCTTCTACTTGCTCCTTTACTAGAGCCATTTACCTGCTTTCCAGGATTAGTATGCCACGTTTCAGGACTATGTAGTCTTCTCAAGGTGGCTGACACAATAAAACAGTATTATTATTAGAATAATAAATTGTGTTAATTTGTTAATTCCATAAATTTCCAACAAGTTTCCAGAACAAATTTACAAAAGTTTTACATCTCTAATACGTTAAGAATCTAATTCTTCTTGCCTAAAGTTGTGCAAATACCTCTACGCTTTCTGCAACTTCATGATCTATCAATATTGCCTTTCTTGAGACATCAAAAAATGTATAAATGATTTAATTAACTTCAGTATTGAAAAACTTTGCTCACCACTGGAAACACATAAACAGGAAGGGTCAAGAGGATGCAAAGAACAATAAATGTATTGGGTACACTATCAGACACGTTATGTTTAAATATAAATGTAATTATCTCTTGGGTGTTGCATGGTTCAGAAGTTGTCAGCCAAAAGTTTTTAATTCATCACAATAATTCAGCAGCATCAATGTCTTTGGCATCCCTATGTTGTAAAGCTTTCTCTAAATTTACACAGTGTTGTATAATTTGTGCTGATGTACTATTCTGCAAACTTTGAATATTACAGAAGAAGCCCAATGAAGAATTGATTTTATCTGTCTGTTTGAACCTTCCATCAAGGGATTGCATTGCAGTTTCAGGGATACCAAAGTAAAAGTTTACTTTCAATTTTTCTTTAGAATTCTGGATAGGTTCATTTCATATGCAAATTGCTTCTACTTTTTTCTCAAGCAAACTGGATCTGGTTCAAAATTGCTCAGATTTCTACTACTTCAGCAAGATCATATGCATCTACCAGTACTTTGTCAAATACTTTGTCACTCCTACAGTTTACAAGAAACTTTTTTGTTTCTTCCACCTGGTTAATTACATAACGTATTGAAAATTATCCAGCTTGAAGAATTTTGCTTCTAATATTGCTATCAAATATAATATTGTATTAATTTATTCCTTTCCCACCTCTGGTTTCCAGCACTAGGCCAGACATACCCCTCCCCCCACCATCTAGTGCTGGGCTATGGTTTAGGGCAGGCATCCCCAACCTTCGGCCCTCCAGATGTTTTGGACTACAATTCCCATCATCCCTGACCACTGGTTCTGTTAGCTAGGGATCATGGGAGTTGTAGGCCAAAAACATCTGGAGGGCCCAGGTCGGGGATGCCTGGTTTAGGGGGTTTTGTTTTGGGAAGGAGGATTGTTGCTGTTGTTGAAATTAATTTTTGTATTTTTATTTTATATCTTACTACGATTTACGTGGAAATTGTTTAGTTTGGCTGTGTACTTTTGATGTTTTATTTATTGCTTATAACTACTTATGTAGTATTTCTAATTATGCATTTTTTCCTCAAGTTGTAAGCTGTCGAGCATGTTTTGAACCATGGAAAGGTGGCATGCAAATAAAATTATGTATGTATGTATGTATGTATGTATGTATCTGTGATGTGACACATTTAATAGTAATAAACCAAATTAGGTACAATTTTTTTTTAAGTGACCTCAGGATTGAACTTAAAAACCCAAGTTTTGAAACCAGCTTTGAGTGTATACAAAAATACACAAACAGAAATCTGCAAATTTTCAATCACAATAAGAAGAGCAAGAGAGAACTACAAACATATCCAAGTCACTCAGAAATGTTTGAAACAACAACCTTCTGTGATCGCCAATGCCAAACTGCTACCATGCCAGGGCAGCAACAACCACAAAGGTAAGCCAATCTGATGCGCATCAGCCCCTAACAGTCCCCAATCGCAAACAACCGTCTTGCAAGCAAGTGGATAAGCCTATACTATTAAAAGCAACTGGGAAGATCTCTGGTATTAGAAATAATTAAGTGAGTTTTAAAAAATATTATCTTAACCTTTCCAATGCGATTTTGTGAGCTGAATATTTCTAATCACCACCACCCATATACATGTATGAAATATAGAGAATTATGAGGAGGAAGACCAGGGATTGGGGGGGGGGAGTACATTGTTGTTCTTTTACCTGCTCCACACCTAACATGCTATAAGGAGTCAGGTGTAGCACAGAGACCCACAGGCCAAATGTGGAGGTACAAGGCTGGAGCCCCACCCCAGCCCATTTGAAAGCCGCCTGTTATCTAGCTTCTAGCAATTTAACTGAGGTGGCATCTCCCTCAAGTATCATCACAGGGCTTCACTAAGGAGAGGAGAGATGTAGTTTTCAACCCCAACGATGGTAGCTTCCCTTGGCTGCCTTTTGATGTAGTTTTAATTGTTGCTTATATCAGTGCGAACCACTTTGTAAGGTTCACCTGAAAAGCGGGGTATAAATATCCCCCTTCAATAAAACAAATAATTCTGTAAAGCTCAGAGCGCAAAGTGGATACTGCTTGCAGCAGAAAACACTGTGAATGGCAAAAAATGAAAAAAGGTAATAATTTATGACGCTTGCCTTGCTAAAGTTCAACATGAAGAACCTAGAGACACACGTATTAAGTATGATGCACTGACAATGAAGAGGAAAAGAGTGCAGGAAAGAGGCAGAGGTCAGCCAAACAATGAAAAACGGGTTTGTACTATTTTGAAACAGTGAAATAAAGAATGATCTATTTGGGGAGGAGGGGAGGCATTCTACGCAGAATTTTCAGTCATCTTCTCTAAGTAGACCATGAATCACGCTAAATAAGTTCACTGCCCATGGCGAAGTCTAAATGGGCAGCATTCTAGTACAAATCAAGTAAGGTCTGAGAAGAGCTTTTACATTTATTATGAATGCAGCTGTGTACAATGTCAATTTAAATGCTGCATCAAAAACATTCCCCAAGCACAGGCGCAACCAAATAGCCTATTCTTTATAAACCACACTACTGGCATTCAAGCTCAATTTATTAAGATATATAATGCATATTAAAGTGGCAAGCTAACAGACAAGTCTCTTCCTAGGAGTGTTGCAGTACTGGTCAATCCCACCAACACATGCTGCTGCTGCTTTGTCTTAAGGGACAATTTCATAGCTTGGCCTCCAGTGCTGAATTAGGATGGTATCATATGTACCAGGCTTGCAAGGAGGAGAAGAACTTTCATACCTACCCTGCAGGATAAAAAAAACTAGGTTTGTCTTAGTAACACACCAGGATCAAATTCCAATTGTTGCTTAACAATTATTATGAAGCATCCCTTATGTCCAATTCTTACTAAATCACTTGCATTCATGCGTGGGTGTACAAAACATTATGTGCTTTTTCTTCATTCCTATGGAATGGCAGTATACACACAAACAGCCTTGTTCTCAGTTTATATTGATACTTTTACACCCAGTCTTATGCATGATCTCAGTTTGTCCATTCGCACTTACAGCCAAGCAAGTATGGGTAGGATTGCAACCTCAATAATGGTAAAATGAGTACGCATAACAGGATTCTTCTTGCATGATTCATAGGAATAAAAATTAGGAAGGAGGTATATCAGAGCAGTGGTGCATTTGCTAGAAGGCATTACAATACAATGGCTTTGCTAATAGCTCTTTCCTGTCTTTTTCTCATCCACATCGTTTCCCTCCCTTCATACATGGCAATGGCCTTTTAAAATCAGATCTGTATGTGGTAATGTTCCCAGCCAGCAAGGACTAATTATTTAAACTCGAATGCAAGCAGTATTGTATTTGAACAGAATGGAGTAGGCGGTTAGTGAAGTGGGAAGTTGCAGATTCTTGCAGAGATCACAACCTCAAATGTGAGTTTGCAGAGAAACTATTTTTCTTCTCAACAGGAAGACTCACAACATTTTTAATGTACCTACACGGTATTATGCATACACTTGATTCAAACTTCTTGGAAATCTTATTAATAAATGCCTTTGGTCTGAAGGCTTAAGAGCTCCGCAAATCTGTGACGACAGAAACATAATGGGCAGGATTCACCTTACTCACCCCAACAACAGAAGAACTTCTGCATGCTCAATGGGGCCTTCCTTTCTCTCCTCACTTTGTATGCCCTTGAAGTTGGCTCAGGGGGTCAGGAGAACCCTCAGAACAGCAGAGGGGAGGGGTGGAATCATTCCCTTTGGCCAGCTTAATGCTCGCACATAAGAAGCACTCAAAATAACATGGAATTCCATACATTATGTGCCTTACAGACAGAGGTATCAGCCTAAACATGACAAACTTTTCTCCTACATAATAAAAACTGAAACTGGACACCTGAGAAATAAAGATGAGGTGCATATTCCTAGTGAGAGGTTAGGTTCAGCTTTGGAAATGGCCTTATCCCTGTTATTTCTATGAAGTAGTTGTACCTAACATACACGAATTCAGATTTTCTCTTGAGAAACAGATTTGCCTTTGGAGGTTATTTCAGAATAAGAATCCAGGTTTTTATAAGCTCAACTACCAGCAGATCTTTTTTCAATCAGTTAAGAAGAATGTCTACATTTTTTGCTGCAGTAGTGTAAAGGTTTCAGACCTCACGGTTAGCTAATGCCATCAACGGGCTCAAATGCTTATACCTTTCACATTTATACACACTCTCGGAAGACTCTCAGCAGTACTAGAGTCACTTGGTGATTGTTATTCATGCAGCACCCAGGAGGTCAGAAAGCTCTTAACACCTGTTCTTTTGTACAAAGCACATGTAAGGGAGAAAAAACCTCTCCAAAACTGGAAGGTGCATCTGAATGGAAGCGTCCTCAAGCAGGTATGAGCATTTAGAAATGTCACAGAAATCATGAATCCTTTCTCTAAGCAGCAATGATGCATCTACTTCTAGGTATAGGATATTATTACTAATGTTGGATTTATGCAGATGAACATTTATCACCTCACACTTACAGTTGCTTCAAAGCATTAAACACAGCATTGACAAAAGGGTTCAGTGAGGTGGGCTGCTTAAGAGGTCAAACTATATAAATTACATTAGAACATACTCAAATTAAGTGTCAGTACCTTGCCAAGTGTTTTGTTATATTCCGGTACAATACAAAACCTAGAATCATTATTCTGGACACACTTGCATATTTTGGGATAAAACTTTTGAAAACATAACCTTGCACCTTGGTCAGAGATACCCATTTACTACTATCCATTCAAATATTGGAATAAAAGATATTTATGTGCGCTATTACTCTTCAACAACAAAAGTTTCCCAGCAGATAAATTGGTGAATTCATCTTAAAAGGATCCACTGCCGGTCGCAATCCCAAAGCCACGTTTTCCATAACACAGCCCTTTTCAATGGCATTACGTCCAAGATGGTACCAGCTGTAGGGAATCTTTAGATGCCACAAAACCAACACCAAATCTGGTCACTTGCAGAAAATAACAACAGATATGTAACAAAAACAGATGTGTTACAGCTTTCACCAACCTGGTTTCCTCCAGATGTTTTGGACTGCAACACTTATCAGCACAGCTTGGGAATGGGAGGTGAAATACAAAACATCTAGAGAGCACTAGGTTGACAAAGACTGATCTATGCTGTTAAGACATCCGTTTTCATAAGCGACAGGACCTAACATGGATTCTGTGGCACCTTGAAATCTCTAAAAGATGTATCATCTTGAATGTAGTTGGCAAAGGCTGGAATAGATTTCTGGGTTATGCGGTCTCTGACATCAAATGGTTGATGCAACACTACTGAAACTGACACTCCGGAGTTAAAGAACGTTTTCAATTTTTAAACTCCCAAATTCATTAGACATGTAGTTTTAAATGCAAACCAACGCCATTAAATCTGGAACTGACACCGTTTTATGAAGTATGATAATTTGCTTTTAAGGTAATTTCTTCTGTATGTGATTTTAAAAATACTAAAAATGGCACTTCTACAGCACACTTTAATTATTAAGTTATTCTTATTCAAATGATAATAAAATGTTTATTAAAATATTCAAAACATGCCATGTGTCTTTCAGGAATCTCATCCAGTTTTCCAACTGCTGTTGCCCTATGGTCAATTCAGACAACACACGCTGCTGCCAACTTTGGGGCAGAAATCTCCTGCCTGCCCGCCTTTCTAAGTTACTTTGCTTATAGGGTGACTGAATACACTGCAGAAGCTCCATGCTGCTGAGAGACCACCCACCCACCACCTTAATTTCCCAGAAATATCACTATATTAGCATATGCACATTTAATAAACATTTGTGTCGTGGGTCTATGTCACAAGTCTTCAAGTACCCAGCAACACTTCTGAAGTGAATGGATGGACATTACATGCATATGAACAATGCAGGTGGTACTTTGCTTGCTTCACCACACCAGGTATATAGCTGGAATACAACAGCCATCTTCAGTTGTGTTGAAGAAAACAATGTTTTTATAACACAAACAACAATAAAACACTGCCACATGTCAACTCTTTTCTTGGGGTGATTTCCTGGCCTTTAATGTTTAGCTTTTTATAATGATATCAAGAAAAAAAATGCTGCCCTTTGGCATTTTCAGCATGCAAAGTCTCTCCTACACAAATGTAATTTTCATTCTCTATACCTCCCCCAATCTGAACAGTCGCATGTCAGGCTTCAAATTAAAATATTAATCCTCCTTTAGGTGTGCCAAAAATACCTACACGAATGCTGTGAGCTCTAGTCTCAGGTAAAGCCAAATGTTTCCTAGAAATGAGGTTGAAAGACAGCACTATCGTGGCAGAAACAATCTAATGGGATGTGTATGCTGAGGGAGCCTGCAAGAACAGTTGTAATTAAACTTTCATTATCAGTTCCATTATAGAGCTGGTTTCTGAGGAGGTTTAAACTACTACACTAAAAAATGGCTTTTGTGCTCAGCATTTGGGCTTTATGTAGTTGTCAAGAGCAGCTTTGATTTCAAACCTGCTTTTAACACTAGGCAACACTTCGTTTTAAATACAGTACAATCAGGGGCAGAGGGGCTATTTTGTACTAATAGATAAGGCAGCTTGTTTTTCTGCAATAAATCTGAACAAAGGTCCCCAATTCTTTTCCAATGAGTGTTCCCATATTTAATAAAGGGGTATTAATCCATTTTTAAATGCATTGCTCAGGACTGGATGTCATTAATGTTTGTTTCTTTTTACATTATTACTTTGGTACATTTGTGGAAGTGATATATATGCTGATCATATGGATTTAAGATGAGCAACTGCAGCTCTTCAGCAGCTCATAACACATTTCCAGAGTTGCCCCTTGAACTATCCATTGATTCCTCTTACTTGGAAATGGGACAAATGGACTTGTTACCAGATGATTTGAATTGTACTTCTCAACTGTCATCATAACCCCCGTTTAGTGACAAGTGGCAGAAACCAAATCAAATAAAGGGACATATAGAAGCATCAGACAATACAGAGTTTTTGCCATCCTTCAGACAATAACGTATGGTTCACTCAATCATTTAAGTAATCTAAAGCTTCCAATTAACATTTTTTAACAGGAAACTTTCAGAGAAAAAGGGACTTAATGACTTTGTTCATTTCAGTATTTGAATAATGGAAGTATTTTTAGCTCCAACAACTGGTGAAATCCTCATAACATCCTCCAACGGGAATAATTTAATCAGCAAGTGTTCGCTTTCCTTAGGTTATCTGGGTTATCTATGTATTGTATTGAGCTTTGGCTCCAGACACCCCAACTCAATCCAATTTAGTCCTATGTCTGTACTTATAGTGCATTGTGTTTATAATTTTACACTGCTACATCCCAATCAAATTACCAACTGGCATGGCTCTAAATGGTGGAACTGCTTTGCAAATTGGGATGAGATGGTATCATTTGAGAGGGCTGTAATAGCTTTCCTTTAAACAATATTTCATTTCCTCTCTCCTGCCTGTGTTGTTCTGCAGGGATAACAAGTGCCATTATTTTGTGCTTTTCACACTTCCTGTGACATTCAGCTGGTTTTCATTATAGATTTCTAGCTTGCAGGACAAGCGAAGCCTTTCTCTGCCTCTCTTACTGAGAAAGCCAGAGAAAGGGGAAGGAGAAAGGAGGACAAACAAGATACTCTCTCACAATATTTGAATTCCCACTTTCCTTGTGAAAGGCAATTAGCTCTCCCTGCTATTTTTCTAATTTATCTCTACCAAACGAAAACCAAGCTTTACTGAAGCTGCTATAAAGACATAACAGCAGTCTACACCCAGCTGTACTACTCTGGGGCTTTCTACACGATAGTCATTTGCCCGTGGCATGTTCTGGTAAGTAAACTCACCAGACACAGAACTACATGCTCACCTGTAGCAATCAGTCAAGAGGAGAGGCCATTTTGCCCATGCTCTGTAACTAAGAAGCCAGACAGCACCTCCAGAGTTTCCACATCATGAGCTTACAGACCACCACAATAATCACAGAAGAAATGCAATTATTTACCATTCTCACAGCCTGATAATGTGTTCATTCTAGACCACCTGCGCTTTGACCCAGGATGTTCACAAGATCACTGCTTCTGAACAACCGCAAGCAGTTTGTACAGTTCAAACCTTTGTCTTAACATTCTCCTGTTTTCTGCAATATCCTCTTGAGGAATGAAGGTTGCAAATTTTCCATTTAAGCAAATATTTAACAACACTTACCTAATGCTTTCTCTGGGCGTGGCTCTCACAGTTTCTTATCTTTTGCTTGTAGCCCTTTGGCCAGAAAACCTCTCCTGGTCAATGCAATTTACTCCTCATTCTCTCTTTCTGACACCATGTAGTTTCTGGGCACCATGAACGAGGAACAGTTTTATAGAAGAATCTAGAACGCAAAACTAAAGGCCTAAGTAACTGTCCAGGTCATGTGACCTGGCCATGTGACCCAGGGCAGAGCTCTAAGGGAGTGTCAATAAATTGCAGGCTCTGTCAATAAAGGTCAGGAATACCTAGTGCCGGGGAATCACTGTTAACATTGCAACCTTCCTCAGAGTCACTTTGCTAGGTTTGGGTTACTTGGACCTGGTTTGTCCCAGTTTCTTCAGAGAACATGTAAAGGTACTCTGAGATCTTGTACCAGTGCAGGTGATTTCAGGTTAAACATTATGTGGCCCAAGGCAGAAATGTATTGAGAGCACAAACTTGAAACCATAGCAACATCCACAGAGGAAAAGGAATCTAATCAAGCTATCCATGGGAGGCTTGTGTGCATTCCCAGCCAGGCAGCCTCGTTACTTAACAGCTATTATTTATTATTTTTATACAGCACCATAACTGCACATGCACCACACAACTTTTTTAACCTCACAATTAGCTTACTTTTATGGAAACAGTGGTGACGTGAATAGAACTCATGAGAAATCAATGGAAACTTAATTTGATAATAATGAGTTGCCTCCTTTGCAAGTTTTTGTTTTGCTTTTTTGGGGTTATTTACATGCCTACCTTTCGGCCAAGGTGTTTTACAATCTAAAATGCTAAATCTAGAATACTAAAATAAACACACAGAGAGACATAAAATGCAATATAAATGTTAGAACAGATTAAAAGCACCCAGGGCTCCTCCTCCAACTTGAAGGCTATATGAAGCTGTTAAGGATATATAAAGGCCTCTGCATGCCAAGGTTAAGGCAAAACAGGATTCCAGGCCAAAGAGCTGGAAATTATTCATAATATGTAATTCAGCCTTGGCCAACCTGGTGTCCTCCAGATATTTTGGACTCTACCTCCGTTTAGCCACAGCCCTTACACACACACACACACACACACACACACACACACACACACATATAATTGGGTTGTCTCAAGTGTATTAAAAGAATCAGTACTGCTACCTCTCCAGGAATTATTTTTTAGAAGACTGTTCTTTCAGTATATATACTCCTATGAATATATGCAGATTTAGAATTGCCAATGCTCTAATACTTTAACATCAGGAAATAAAAGGCAGGTGACAACTCCAGTTAAAAAGCTGAGAGAGTTTTGACGCTTCTGTAAATATTGCAATGAATTTCAAAATAGGCTTTTATTGCAGTTTTTTTTGGAGAAAAGGTATAAAATTAATAAGACCAACATACTAAGAAATTTTTATAGAAAGGCAAGCAGGCTAGGATGTTCTAAGGAAAACTGGCAAGAGGCACTTAATGAGTTTCTACTTTCACAGTGGAACATTGTGCTGCTGCTGCTGCTGCTACTAAGTCAGTGCCATAATTTTTTATTTATGGGTTATGCTTTTCCTGCTGGGATCCCATATCCAATGAGCTCTAGCAAAACTTATCTAAATGTTGTTCATGCTTCACTTCCCATTCTCAACTCTTGATGCCTATGTTTTTATTGTGTTTTTTTATTATTAAAAAAACATAATTTGTTATCCTTGACACTTCAAGAAAGCATATACACACGTAATATATAGACTGCACAAGTTAAGTGCGCTGTAAAGACAAGATCACGATTTTCTAGTCTCTGTGGGCTTGCTCCGTGTATTAAAATAAATCCCAAGCACCAGAATTTACTCAGGGGAGAGGGAGGGAGGGAGGGAGGGAGAGAGAGAGAGAGGGAGAGAGAGAGAGAGAGAGTTTGCTTTTGATGCCTGGAGTTTTTACTTGCTTTGCCCCATCTACAAGCCTTAGGAGCCTTTACAAGGGAGCTGCTTCTAGATGAAATGGTAATGCTGGTTCTGACCTTCTGGGTCTAGATATAAAAATGGACTGGGGGTTGCTAAGCACTATTGCCATAAGCTTTGGGACTATTTGGGAATGTACTGAGTAATTGGCCTATTGGTAAGCTTTAGATGCACTTGATCTTTTGAAATATTTAAAATGAACCATTAATTGTTGAATGCTCAGTATGTTGCACAGATATTATGGTTTTTATTATGCACCGTGGTTATTGCATTTAGACTTTGCTTGTTTTCTGTGCTTAGAGCAAACATTTATTTGTTTGTGGAAAACGCTGTATGTAGATAAACGGACCATGACTAAACCAACTAAGAGCACATATTAACAGTATCTGCAAAGCCAAATACACCACACAGAAATTCAGGGAGGAAAAGTACTAGCTGGACAGAGTTCTCTACACACCTCCAAGTAGGAGTTAATGACAGAATAATACTCTGCAACAGTTCAATGCACAGAATTGATGTTCAGAATACAGAGTGTGCATGGCAGAGATCAGAATTCCAGATAAGACATCTGAAAATGCAGTTTGGAAAGAAGAATTACTTATTAACTCACATGAAATTAGCTGAAGTCCTTTTATCTGATGCAAAATTTAATTGAAATTATATTGGTGCTTAGCAGACACTATGGACAGGAAAAGAGAATTCAGGTGTATAATAATAAGAATATGACAATCCCATTACTGAGAGCTAAGTTTCCACTGCTCTAACTCATGAGTATTACATCTTTTGACAAGCCCATGTTTCTCATGCAGCGATGAGATGCTCTCTCCCATTTCCCCATGGAAGCTTTACAAGCATAGATTCCATTGGAATAGAGAGAAACTAAGGGCCAAAGGAAGGCTCATGTTGTTCAATCTCATGTTCTGCCCTGTTTTTGTCTACTTTTAGGAATGTATGGGTGACAGGAACAGCTGGGCAGGGTGAAAAAGTGCCAATGCTGACTGCAGAAAGGGAAAGCTGGAGAGAAAGAGGATTCACATGGATCTTCACCTATGCACTGCAAAACTAGTCAACATTTTCAACGTGAATATAGGAGATATGCGAAGAACATGCCATGCCATGTCTCCTTTGACAGAATTTATGTAACATCCATTTATTTACACATATGCCAGTTGTGGGAACAATGGGCAGCTGATGGCCCCCAAATACTGTAACTCTAAACCTCTATGTTCCCAATCTATAATTTATAACATTTTTATTATGCCTTTCCTCCTAGAAGCTCAGGGAGCCATACATGTCTCCTTTGTTGTATTATAAATTCCAATAATCCTAAGTAATAGATCAGCAGTAGGTTTCTTGCTTGAATAAGATTTGAACCCAGGTCCTCAACCCAACTCTTAACACTTTCTTTATTGCCCCAGACTGCCTCTGAAAATGGAGGTCTCTTATACTAACCCAAATCAAATTGCAGAAGCCCTCTGTGAAATCTTGATAATATATTTGAGACTATTAAACAGGGCCATATGCATACAGCTCCCTGACAGGGATCTTAACACAAACCTGTAGCAAAGCATCTCCTAACCCCACTGGAAGAGAGGCTGGGTCGAACTTAAGGGCAGTGCATAGTCAAGTCACCATGCTGAAAAAAACAACCCACCATCTATTCCACAGGTGAGTTGTGTCAAAACAATGCTGTAGGACAGAACTGGGGAAATGGATCTGTCCAGCAGATTGAACCTCTCATTCTCCCACCCTTCAGTCAACTTTGACAGGTAAGCGGTCCCATCCACCTGTCAATCACTCATGTCATTATGATGTCAGGTGACTGACATCTGTCAATGTTTAAAGTTGCTTGCCATAACTGCCAATCAGCTGGTTGGCAATCCCTGTGACCTCCTCTGAAAGTATACTTCCAGCCCCAATAAGTTGATTGGTACTTGAAGTGTGCTTACAAAGGGGCTTGCTCTGTTTCAAACCACAGTAGAGGAGGTAAGGGGCAGATTGTTCCAAGTACTTGCTGAATTGGGACCTAGGTAGCCTGGTCATAGAAGCCCAATGCCTGCTCTTTGTTCTGCATCCTCAACAGAAGGCTAAAAGTTTGACTGAAGGTGCATAGAACAGGAATTTAAAGAAGCACCAGACTCTGGCTAGGGAGGTGGATAAAATGGTCTCTAGGGAGATGAGCAGATACCAAAGCAGAGGTAGAGAAACTAGGAAAAATTCATAATCTGGGATCACAAGGGTCATCTAGTCCAACCTCCTTCAATGCAGGAAACTTTTGCCCAATATAGGGCTCGAACCCACGAACCTGAGAGTAAGAGTCTCATGTTCCACCCACTGAGCTTTCCCAGCTGACGATGGGTGAAAAGAATGCCAAGTGAGAAAGAAGAAGTCATGCTGGGACTTTGGAAGGCAATGCTACTGTTTTCTCTTCTGCAACTTCAAGTGGCTTACCATGATGGAAGGAATTACCAGAGTAGAACACATTTAGCCCTCCACTAAAATTTCAATCCTGACAGTGCAATACATTCCAGCAGTTTGGAATACCCATTGTCCATTTTAGCATACAGCTTATCAGAGTTCTGCTGTTCTCTTTCAAGGGCACGACTCCAAATGTTATTCGCTGATGTGAAACCTGGGGGTGTCAAATCAATGGCTCATCCAGCTCAGTAACACATCTTCGGCACTGATTAGATCAAGTCAGTCATGTTGTTTTATCAGCATGAGTACCTACATTTTTTACTGTTTACTCTAAGACTGGCAGTCCCTCTTAGGCTGTGTACACATGGTCATTTACTCTGACTCCAGTGTGCATACACTGCTCACTTTTAAAAATCCATGTACACATGATGTTACCCAGGATCCAGAGTTATCTCAGAGTTTCTGGTGAAATACTGCATTTTGATGGGGGTTTTCCCTAAGCCAACATCAATGTAATTCAATCCTTATTCAAGTCATACTGAATCTCAGATGTATACATTTTGGAAACTTTCCTTGTTTTCTGTTAGTGGAAATGGGGCAGGAAAAGCAACCAGGTGATTCCCTCAAGCAAAGAAATCACTGCCCAGTCTCCATCCACTGATATGCACAAACAGCGGGTCACATCTATACACATCAACCCATGCTGATGACTACCATGACAGGCAAATTCAACATGAAAATCAGCAAGAAAAAAATGACCTTGCTGCATTTTAAGCCGGTAATGCGTGCATAGCCTTAATACACTGGATGTTACACAATGGTTAATTCTGTGTTTCATGTATGTGGTACAGTGGTACCTTGGTTCTCAAATGTCTTGGTACTCAAATGCCTTGGTTCTCAAACGCTGAAAACCCAGAAGTGTGTGTTCTGGTTTTCAAACGTATTTGGGAAGCCAAACATCCAATGCGGTTGTCAGCTATTGTTTCCGGGGCACCTGCACCAATCAGAAGCTGTGCCTTGGTTTTCAAACATTTCAGAAGTCAAACAAACTTCCAGAACGGATAGATCTTGGCGCTTTTGTTTTTGCTATTTATTTTGCATTTTTGTTTTTGAGGCCTTTTCAGTTAATTTGTTTTTGTGACTGTCTGGAACCCAGTTCAGCTACTACTGATTGACTGATTGTGTGCCTGCGGAAATGGATAAAAGCCCCCCATCCAAACAATGACTATCATCAGTGCAGGCAAGAAATTTTTTTAAAAAAATTCTTATAATCTACAATAATGTCTTATTTATTTTATAGTACAGTACATTGATAACTGCTTTCATTTTATTGATCAATGGTCTCAATAGATAGTAAAATTAATGTTAAATTGCTGTTTTAGGCGTTGTTTTTAAAAGTCTGGAACGGATTAATCCGTTTTGCATTACTTTCTATGGGAAAGCGGACCTTAGTTTTGGAACAGACTTGTGGAATGGATTAAGTTTGAGAACCAAGGTACCACTGTACCACCCTTTCAGATATTGAAATATTATTATTTATTATTAATAAAAATATTATTTATTAGTGTTATAGCAATGTCAAAATGCATATTGCTTTGTGAAGCTCAAGAGGGCAGGTCTTTGTCCTTCTGTAACCAAGCCTAAGTACATGTGATTAAAATTAAAGCTGGGAAAAACAGGGGGAGAATACGCTATTGTTTTAGTCAGAACTTTGGGCTACAGCATGGGGATTAATAGTTAGTGCCACAGGCTTTAACAGATTGAACAGATAGGCTCCCAGTCATGCTGCATATGGTTGCACAGAAGCCTGTCTGCAGGGTGAGGCAATTGACCGGGGGGGGGGGGGGAATTAACATCACTCAAGCCAAGTGCTATAGCAGATACATTCAGAAATATGAAGATATCAAAAAACCAAAATTTTATCTAGGGCATTGGTTTGAGTTCAGCATGGAATTTTTAGCAAATGAATTTGGCCGTGCAGCCCTAGGCAAGTTTACTCAGACGTAAACCCTACTGTACTCAGCAGGACTCACTCCCAGGCAAGCTGGTAGTCTGAATCTCACACACACACACACACACACACACACACACACACACACTTCAAAACAACTCAAGGGTATTCCATAAGTTGCTTGTGGGGATATGTCAAAGTAAGGCTTTGGTGCCTTGATGGGATTTCTGGAACAGAAGCGGGTAACAGTTTGCCTTTGACAAAGTCAAGAGGAGATCCTGCAAGAGTTTTTTCTGTAATCATTTATACCACAGATCAATAGAAGCTCTTTTGTAAATCAACATCCCACTTGACATTCTATTACAAGTAGTGCTATCACCTGTCAGTAGATGGTGGCAGGAAGTCACACTCCCTCCATTCAAGGGAGCTTGGCTTACGCTTATAATTGGAGTAAGTGTGCCTCTGAAAAATTGGATAGTGTGTTCATATTGGTTAATGCAGCCTTCTCCCAACCTAGCAGCCCTCAAGATGGTTTGGACTACAGCTTCCAACCAGCCCGATTGCTGACCATGCTATCTAGGGCTCCAACTTAAAATATCGGGAGCTCCAGATTGGCGAAGGCTGAGTTAATGCAACACTTCAAAGCAAATTTACTAATTCTTACCTCTGTAAAAGGGACGCGGGTGGCACTGTGGGTTAAACCACAGAGCCCAGGGCTTGCCGATCAGAAGGTCGGCAGTTTGAATCCCTGCGACGGGGTGAGCTCCCGTTGTTCGGTCCCTGCTCCTGCCAACCTAGCAGTTCGAAAGCACGTCAAAGTGCTAGTAGATAAATAGGTACCGCTCCAGCGGGAAGGTAAACGGCGTTTCCGTGCACTGCTCTGGTTCGCCAGAAGTGGCTTAGTCATGCTGGCCACATGACCCGGAAGCTGTACGCCGGCTCCCTCAGCCTATAAAGCAAGATGAGCGCCACAACCCCAGAGTCGTCCACGACTGGACCTAATGGTCAGGGGTCCCTTTATCTTTACCACTGTAAAAAACAGGGCTGCTAATTCATTTGATTCTACTTGAATTTCCACTGAGATTCTTCAAGTATTAACTTAAAGACCAGAAGATTCTAGGAGTTTCTAAAGGAAAAAGATCAAGGAACCATAAAGCATATGAAGTTTTTGCTGGCTGAAGTCTATTGACTAAGGAGGGTTGGCAGGGTCATAGGGGCAAGTTCATTTCAACTCTGTGAAACATCAGTTTTGTTTTGTTTGTCACTAGACTGGTTTGCAATCCATCTCATTGAATAATTCATGGTGTGGATCTTCATGTGGGTATTGTACTGTCGGAATTTCTAACATACTCCACTAATCTATAAATACCAACTATAAATGTTCTGAGCTGGTAACTTTTATGGCTGCGAGGATATTTCTCTCCCTCTCCGCCACTCTTCGTTGGAGGGATACACTGTAGATTTTTTACTGCCTCTCTTTTACTAACACCAAATGCTACAAACATTAGTGTTATTAACATATACATTAGCTTGAGCTGATTTCTTCCTCCAGCTGCTGTTCCACGTTCCGATGAGAGGCTGCAGCAGTGAATCAGATAACACTAATGAGTGAGTTAATGAAGTTCCTGCAGTGGAATGTGCCGCTTGGAAAGGGGTATTGAAAGCATATCCAATACCCTTGAAAACTCAAAATGGTCTTCTTCATTTACTTCCTTTGCTTTCTGGCTTGCACCTCTTCTGGACCAGGACTACAATAAGCAAATGGCTTTGAGGACGGGGAGAAGAGCAGCAACTCTCCATTCCAAAAATGCACAAGTGAAAAGAGAATTCGAGTTAATTAGGAAACCGGTTCCAAGTGGACACCAGCCAATTCCAGTCCGCCCTGGATCGAGCTGCCAAACCTTTGCTTGCCTTTCATCAAAACTTCCTGCTCCTGTTTTCTTGTTTTGCTTTAAAAAAATTAGCTCACTTTTAGTAACCTTCTTAATAGATCCTCTCTTCTTTATTACACATAGCCCAGATCCTATTTCTGCATTTTAATTAAAAACAAGAGCTTCATAACTCAGACAGAATTTGTTTTAACTGCTCGCAGGGGGAGGGGGGGCAGGAAGAAAAGAAAACTAAGCCGAGTGAATGAATGGATAGGAATTACAGGGATTGCCACTGCCTCCCCAAAGCAAGGGGGTTACAACAAATCCAAGCCACCTTGCTAAGCCATCCCCATCACACATTCCATCAGCTCCAGCTGCCTAAAGCTCTGTTTCATCCCAGCAAGCCCTATCAGTCATAGAAACTAAATGCCTGGTACTCAGAGGCAATGTGCCTCCTTACCTTTAGGATGAAGTGAGCTCTCATTAACACATGCATCCCTGTACTTTTCTGTGCACAGGTGCAAGGTGAGGGCATAGCCTGCTGCAAGCTGGACCCCCACCTCAAATTTTGCTCACAGCCCTTGGGTGCCCGTTAACACCCCACCTTCTCAAAGGAAGGGACACCTTTTCTTGGGGGAGAGATGGCAGTGCCTTAGGCCCAAATCAGTTCTTGATGGAGCTCCTTAACAACAAACAACATTCAGGAGTTCCTACTGGGAATTCTGCAACTTGACGCCCCAAATCCTGAACAGGAAGAGATAGCTCTCCATGCATCTGTGGGAGAGGTCTTGTCCGCTGCCCCCTTCCATTCCCAGAGATCATTTTTGTTTGCAACTGGAGAGGAAAAAGGAGGAGGGGGAGGAGAATCAGAGGGCAGCATCAGGCAGTCCAGCTGCTTGGGGCTTTCACCTAGAATAATCGAAAAGTCCCATGCAATTCTAATGGGAGCAGCATTGTAACCATCCATCCCTATTTAGGATAAACATAGGGGAATGCTGTTGCCTTGTTTTAATGCTTCCTAGAAGTGTTTGACTGACCAGCCATAAAAGCACAGTGCTGAACTAGTAGGCGATTTGGGCTCCAAGCCCTAAACAGCAAAGCCCCAAATCATTTCTCTTTCCTGATATTAGTACTGCTTCTGGAATAATATTTCTTGTCAAGCCATGGTATGAAATGTTCTGAATGCTCTTCTCTCCCTGTAGACTTTTTTAAGTTTGCAGTGACTAAAAGGGAAAAATAAATTCCCACTGTAATGGTGCAAACATGTGTTCTCTTTGCAAAGCATAATTAACAAAAGATTCACTGCTGCAAGATGTGGTCCTTAGCTTTGAGATACACACACACACACACACACACACACACACACACACACACACACACTATTAAGACATATTCAAAAATAAAAGGTCCATTGACAGCTATTGTTCAACTGGGAGTTCAATGTTCAGAAGCTGTATGATCTGGAGACCAGATGATGATGATCATCGTTATTTCTAAAGGGATTTTGTATTTATAAACACAGCGGGACATTATACAAACAAAGAGGTTTCACAATAGTAACATAACAGAGATAGCAGCAGCTATACATTACTACCTCTCCCACCAGCCCTTCTCTCTTAGCTCTCACACAAAAGAAAAAGCAGGAAAGGCAGACAACTATCAAGGAGGTTCTGATGCCAAGTAGCTCAATAATTTCTCATCTTGAAAACCGTAACTGTCTTTGTAACTGTGTTGGAACATAACCTTGATCAATATAGTGTGAAAATAAAATGAAACTCTGCAATGGTTCATAATATGTGTCCAGGCTGTCCAGTCCTATTATTGTCCATAAATGATGGGTTAATTTTCCAGCTACTGCTATAGTCCAAACTTTGCAGTACTACAGAGACAAGTCCAAATCTTTCAGGTTCTTCCAAAGATGAGCTATTGATAAACGTGCTGCCTTTATTACAAAAGACAACACTTCATTGGATTTAGTGTCCAAGTTTGGACCTTCAAAGACAGTTAAACCCAACTGCAGAGTTAATGCAATATAGTCTTTCAAAATTGTAGTTATTTCTTGGGATACGTTTGTCCGGAACAATGCCACTATTGGGCACAGACAAAGGTGGATAGAGTTACCTCTGAAGCCACAGCTTCTCTGACAATCAGGGGTAGACCTCTAGGAAGATGGGGGAGAGCTGCACTGGTGTCCAGAACCAGTGGCCAGTATCACCTTCATCCCTGCTTCCAAAGGCATCTGGCCTGTTGTTGTTGTTGTTGTTGTTGTAACAAAACTAGATAGACCTTGTTGTCTACCACCAGGGATCTTCTTTATGCCGTAATCCAGCAATCAAACCCTGAATTTCCACAATCCTACCTGTCACATTAATTAAAAAATGGGGGGGGGGGAGAAGAGCCCTACTTGAGGATATTAAAGATCTATCTAGGCCAGGGGTCTGCAACCTTTAAGACAAAAAGAGCCACTTGGACCCGTTTCCGAAGAAAAAACACCTGGGAGCCGCAAAACCATTGCGACATTTAAAGCAAATATATCTCCGGAGCTGCGATCTGACAGCGGGCGGGAAGGTGACGTCGGGACGGTGCGTGACTAACGCACACACCGCCCCTATGCGACGTCACAGCCAGTACAGCGCCCGCCACAGTGGGGAGTGTCGGGGCGCACAATGCGCCTCCTCCCCTCGCTAGTATCTGCCCCGGAGCCGCGGCAAAGGTGTAAAAGAGCCACATGCGGCTCCGGAGCCGCGGGTTGCAGACCCCTGATCTAGGCCAACATCCTACTCTCTACAGTGGTCAACCAGGTGCCTATTGGAAGCCCAGAAGCTGAGCATGAGGATAAACAGACTGTTGCTTCCCAGAGAGTTGTTCCTTGTGGTCTTCAGCAATTGGTATTCAGAGGCATACTGCCTCTGATCCTGGAGATTGACCATAGCTAACATGATTAGGAGCCATGGATAGTTCTGCCCTCCATGAATTTGCCTAATGCCCTTTTAAAGACACCTGACTTGGTGCCCAGGATCCTTTGCACTGTGGGAATATAATCTATTTCTCTTTCTAGATTCCTCTCCACACAGAGATTATCCCCCCACCCCTTATTCATTTTAACTGTCTCCTCAAGCAATAGTTTCCAGAAATCCTGCAAAGAATGGCAAAGCAATCATGCCTACTCTCTTTCAGCCTTGTTGGATTGTCCAGGAGCTCTCATTGGGAGGGAAATGGGTTCAATGCCCATGCCAAGTTCATGCTAATCAAGACAACCAATCCATCACTACCTATGAACTTGTTTGCCTACATCCTTAATGAAGAACATGTGTTCTGGCACCACCTGGCAGACAATGAACTATGCACAGCACCAGGGCTGATCCTTCCACCAACTAGAGGTTCAGAACCTCCATAGGTCCCCAAACTCCTAACCATGGTCTTCAAGGCAACCCCCCTCACACACCTTTTTCATTATAAGAATCAATTTGTACAGGTGATTTAAGAGCTTTCTTGCCTTTAATACAGTGTACAGTGTTCACTGAATAAAGAGCCACTACTGCATATGTTTGAAATTGTGTAGGCATATGAGAAACCAAGAAGAACACCTCTGAAATCAAGCACGTAGCAGTTTAAGGAGAAAATAGGAAAGAAGCAAAACATCACAGGAATAAACCACAGTAGCATACAGTGAATATGGCTACGAGAAAGTCACTGAAAAGCTCTCTTAAGAGAAAAACCTCAGTTTTTCAGCAGCAATCATGTTATAATAAAGTCCACCACCACCACCCCGCTCCCCAGTATATCACTCTTCCAGCAGCGAAGTCACTGATTTTCACAGCTATTGCAAAGGAAGGGGAAAAAGGTATATAGTCCTTTTGGCAGTAGCAATCTACAGTATGCAGAAGCCACCAGAGTGACTTTATCGAATTACCTACTCTATGGGTTACTGTGGGGAACAGGGGAAGTAGAAGACAACACACTGATGCATTTATTTTTTCAGAATGATGGAAGCAGCTACAAAAGTAAAAAGGAGATCTCATAGAATTGTAGAGTTGGAGGAACCACAAGGGAGATCTATGCATTTAAATTTCAGAATACGTTTTACTTGCAGCTTTCTGTGTTTACCATGATAAGATGATAAAGATATTTAAAGCGGCAAAGGTCAGCTGCTTATATAATATCAGAAAACGCGATTTTTATTAATTTTAGCTGAATTAAGTGCACACACTTTTATTACCATTTTCATCACGGTTATTGAACTTGTGCGCTTTCCAGTTATGATGCAGTTCAATGCTATGGCTACTGAACTAGTCACTGAAAGCAAAAATTCCCAGTTTTTCACTTGGCAGCATTTGTACATTCAAACTGGCCTAACCTGATACTTCAGCTTTGTATTGACGAGGAAATGTTGAAGGCTACCCTGAGATTTAAAGTGTCTCATAATAATTGTAGAACCACACAAGGCAACACATACACACTTGCATGTGAAATGGTATTATCCTTCACTAGAGGGACTCCCTATTGTAAACCAATACCATACTTTTCCATCTATAAGACGCCCCCATGTATAAGACAACCACTATTTGGGGGACTCAAATTTAAGGAAATGGGGGGGGGGGGAGATGGCTTTTTGGGGGGAGGGGATTGCACAAAAATCACTCACCTGCAGCACCCACACTGGCAATCGCTGGCACCCACCAATCAACTGTCCACTTCCCACAGCAACAGCCAATTGCCAACAGACCCTTCCCCAGATGAAAATCACAAACCCACCTGAGAAAAGCTGTCTGCTGACAATCGCACGCATCCCAGAACAGCAGCCGCCAATCACGGCAGCAACAACCAATCCAAAGCAGTCCTTGCTGCAGAAACCAATCACCAACCCACTTAGAGCAACAGCAGCAGCCAATACAAAGAAGCCCTTCTAGCAGCCAACAATCACCCACCAAATCGTCGCTGATAAGGTCCTGCTTGCAGCTGCAGCCAATCACCTGTCCACCCCATTCACCATCCATGTGTAAGACATGGCATGTTTTTGAACATTATTTTAGAGTAAAAAAACCGTGTCTTATACACTGAAAAGTATGGTAATTATGTTTGGGACATTGCCATCATTTCATACATTCCTTTTGGAATCTTAATCCTAACTATGTTTATGTGGAAGGAAATACCACACAACCTCTGCCACTTCTTAGAGGAAATTAGGGCTGGATCTAGACACGTCAAAGAAGCAATTACTGTATTTTACTGTGTATAACACGCCCCCAGGTATAACATGACTCCTATCTTTTGGGACTCCAAATAAAGAAATCCCCCCGTATGCACTATCTGTGTATAAGACGACCCTCCAATTTTAAACTTGGAAAAATAGGGGGGAAATATAGTCTTATACAAGGAAAAATACGGTAAGTTAAACACGTTGTAAACTCATGCAGGGAAATCCGGTAGGGAAAGATGGGACTTTACAGCACCATCTGCTGTCAGAGTGTTATAACTGCATATACAATGCATATTAAAATGCTTTTTCTTTACCAAACTTGCTGAGTTAGGGTTGCCATATCTTGAAGACCAAAACACAAAAAGGATGCGGATGTGGGGAGTCTTGGCAAGTTAGGGAGTCTAACAGAGCCAAAGCAGCTAGCTCATTCCATGCTCATGTATGCAGCTTGCAAAGCAGTCCAGAAAACACACACAGAGACTCCTTCCCCACCACCACCGTAACACCTTTTTTTGCTAAGGAAAATATTGCCCACAGATGCAATTTTTACATTTTAAGCAGAGGAATGGGGACAGAGAGTTGGAGGATCCTCTTGGTTTGATGGTGATGGGGGAAAGCCCTGGCCAGATGACTCCCCCCCCCCCCCGCTTTTCTTTTTTGCAAGGATTCTGAACAAGTGAGGAATGGGGTTCTTTCCTGTGCCTCTCCCTTCCCCTGTCTCTCCAGTGGCTGGCAAATGTGAGCTTCAGGCTGCACTCCCTGCAGAAAGAGCTCTGTGAATCAAAACCACCGCCCCCCTACTCATCCTCCTTGCAGGGAAGCATGGGAAAAGAGAAAAGACAGGTCCCTTTAACTCTTGCAGTGCTGCATCCAAACAACGCTCCTTACTAAAAAGTGATTCCTCCAAGACTTCAGACTTGAGCACCACTTATTAAAAACACGCACATACACCCCTTGGTCCTTTGTCAAAGAATATAAATCACATCACACTTCCGTATCAAAATCCAGTATTGGTTTCTTTAAACAAACCAACACACTTTGAGCAGTTTGAAATGTTACATATCACCCTGTGAGACATACAGGTAATCAATGGTGCTTATTGGTAACAAGGAAAAATACTGTTTGGAAGAAAGGGGGGAGCAGACATGTTTCAAATAAGACTTTTTATTATGAAAAGCAGACAGTTTGAATTAATGTTGGTACAGCGCAATACGAAACAATCGTTGATATTCAACAAAGTTTTATTCAGAGTAGAAATTAATGAACATGGCTAATTTCAACAGATCCACTCTGAGTAAAACTTTGTTGAATGTCACCCAGTCTACTAGAACCAATAGGTTTGTATCTCTCATTCATCTTCAGTTTACAGTACTTTTTAGATTAATCTAAAATGTGTGGCAAATACTAATGTTTCTTTATGTAGCTGTCTGTCTGGGCTTAACTTCTCAGTGTTGCTCCTGTTTGCTCATTACCATGTAATGAACGATCAGATGAATGAGCTATTTCCTTTCTCAGTTCATGCTAGAATAAAATGCTTATACACTAACACCTCTCCTCTTCTAGAATTTACACCATTTGATAAGAAAGCTTGCATTAAACATTTAAGCTGGTCCTATACAATTTAAGCTGGTTCTGTACAATTTAGCCTGCACTAACAAATTATAGTCAAACAATTATATTCAGCTTCTGTGTCAATAAGGTTAGAAATGAAATTCTAACCATTTGAAGGCAGCATTACCATGTTCCTATAGCTCAGTATTACTAAATTCCTGTAGCTATCTCAGAAATATAGGAGTGGAGAGCAGGGTCTGATAATGCTGGGCTTGGGCTTCAAGACCTCACCCCCTTCATCAAAGCATAGGCTAGTTTTTTACCCTCATCCCTGAAAGTAGCATGGGCTGTTTTCGAAGGCTGTACAAAACAGCATTACCAATTTTATAGAATTCCACTCTGCTTCCTTTTCAGCCTCTCAAATCCTCCCGCAAACCCACCATCCATTTTCTGAAATGAAACACAAACTACAAAGCTGAAATAGTTCAGTATTTCTCAGGAAGACATCGCACAGGAATTCTAATGCTGGATTCTCTGACAAGCCCAATTTGCTATCATTATGGAATCAAGCTTCAAAGGAAACACTGAAGCTTGTGGGGTCAGTTTCAAATCCACACACTGAAATAAAGGAAAGCATGTTCACGTCTATTTCAATTGTCAAGTGGCAGTTAGGCTCTGCCTTATTGCTTGAGGTTCATGGCACAATCAAGCTCCAAACCAGATGAGAGACTCACCTTTCAATATCAGCATCATACAATGGAATGCATGAATCCCCATATTTAATTCCTCAAGGACCTGTAAAACCACACAGCCTCTGCCACTTTTTGGAGGAATTATGCCATTCCCCTTCCCACATCCAACTCTTGATAAACTTCTGAGATTTCCTGCTGTCAGTCTTTCAAAGGTTGTTCCTCCCTCTACTTGCTTGCTTGACTTATTGTCCTTTTCATTTTAATTAGGATTTTTGAAATGAATAGGAAGGCAAACAGTATTAACAAGGGAATTGGGAGAAAAATATACACTAAAAGTAAGTTAACATAAACTTTGATCTTCGCTTATTCTAATTATACTTTTCACAGTGTCATGATGACACAGCATAGAGTTGAAGAGATACTGTCTCCAATATCATGTCTCTCTGAAGTTAAGAATTCCACAAAATTACATATTTTTTTCTGGTGTAATTCAGGGTCCTTGCTCCTTCATCTATATACTTAATAAAATTAGCTAAATCAATAAAAGGGGAAAGCAAAATAATCAAGGGGATGAACTAACTCCTCTTTGAAGAAAGGCTGCATCATTTGGGACTTTTTAGCTCAAAGAAAAGGTGAAATAGAGGTGACATGATAGAAGTTTATAAATTTACGCATAACGTGGAGAAAGCAAATAGAGAAAAGGTTTTATCCCTCTCTTATATTACTATATCTCATGGACATCCCAATGAAGCTGACTGTTAGAAGTTTCAGGACAAATAAAAGCAAGGAGAACATAGATAAACTATGGATAAACTCACTTCCACAAGAGGCAGTGATGGCCTTGGATGGTTTTATAAGAGGTTTAGAAAAATTCATGGAGGACATGGCTATCAATGCCTATGGGCCATGTTAGTTATGTTCTACCTCCACTGTTGGAGGCAGTATGCTTCTGAATACCAATTATGGGAATCACAGCTGTGTTATGTCCTCTTACATTCAGGTCCTGCTTGCAAGCTTCCCACAGGCATCTAGTTGGCTGCTGTGAGAACAAGGATGCTGGGCCAGATGGGCTGTTGGCCTCATCCAGCAGGATCTTCTTATATCAAACCAAACTTGATAAAACATGTCCACTTTGACTTGTTAAAATAATAATAATAATAATAATAATAATAATAATAATAATAATAATAATAATAATAATAATAATTTATTATTTGTACCCCGCCCATCTGGCTGGGTTTCCCCAGCCACTCTGGGCGGCTTCCAACAAAGATAAAAAATACACTAAAATGTCACATATTAAAAACTTCCCTGAATGTCTTCTGTCTTCTGAATATCAGGTAGTTGTTTATCGCTTTGACATCTGATGGGAGGGCGTTCCACAGGACGGGCGCCACTACCGAGAAGGCCCTCTGCCTGGTGAATGAAATTTTAGGACGAGCTTTTCTGACATAGCCAGAAGTTATGCTTCGCCATAGGTTTTTTCCAAATACTTCCAAAAATGTGCGATGGTCAGTCTTGTTGCCATTGGCAGATAACCAATTAATTCTTTATTTACGCAGTCTTCATTTCACATCCTTTTCTGATGTCTGACCCATAAGTATATCTCTTTATGTGTGGTGCTTCACAGTTGCACAGCCAGGCTCTGTCTGTTCCTACCGATTCACTCCATCAAACTTCAAGAATAGAGTTGAAATAAGACTGCCCACCATGTAGCAATATCAGGAATAAAAATGGCTAGCAGGACCAACCAGGGAACTAGTGAAGGCAAGGGTGTGATGCTCCGCCCTGCCCCCCCCCCCACATTAATGAAACTTCACCCCAGCCAAGTAGGGGTTCCTTAAAAAAGAAAAGAAAAAGCCACATTTCAAATCCAGTGTCATATAAAAGAATAGAGATGCCATTAGAAAAAGAAGAGGCGTCTGCTCACAATGAACAACATGCTTCTGGAGCTGTGCAGTCTCCTGCAAAGGAATAAGTCGAGGTGTTGCAGAGAATGACAAACTATGTGGGTAGTTTGCCCATCCTCTTTTCATACTTTCAGCTGCGTGTTCAAATGAGGAACTCAACATGCAAGCACACAATTCATGCACAATTCACAAGGAATATGAAAAGCATGAACAATTCAAACTTCAACCATTACTTCTTTTCTGCAGCCTTTGAAGCCCATCATGGCTGACCATGGAACTGAAAACCTGCCACTTGGAAAATCCAGCTCAGCTGGCCTTGTTGAAATGGTGCATGAAAACGGCAGTGGTGTTCAGGCTGTTCAAATGACACTGCGGCGGCCTGGGCACTTAGTTTCAGTGTACAGCATAGATACAAAGGGATTATAAGCTCATATCCATTCTAGTGACAGACAACTACTGCACAGGTGCATTGTGGTGGAATTTTCAATGACTGCCATGAGAATATATGATCCTGGTCTTGATCGCAAAATATTGAAACTTGGCCTTTTATTTAGGAAATAAAGTAACAGTTTCAACCTAGAAAACTGATGAAGCTTTCATGCAAATATGCAACCAAAACTTGTAAACAAAGCATAAGACTTCATTCAGCTTTCTCCACCTACAATACCTTCAGAGTCCATTTCTGTATTTATAGTTTAACCAAATTGGTGTAATAAACTCTGCCCCTTGGATACAACCAGAAACCTCTTTCAATTTAAAATGGAATAACAGGTGCAAATGAACAAAGAAATTGGTTCACAGAGCATACAAAATGAGTGCTGCACAGAATTCTGGGTTATAGCAAGTTTATGGGATATATAAATTAAGCCAAACAATTTCCTTCAGACCTCTTGCTCTGGGAAGGCCAAAGCCATTTCTGTGCATTTTTTGAATTTCACAGAGCAAACTGCATTCTCATTCTCCATTAAGTTCCAACTGTTCCAGAGAGCATAAAAGATGAAGAATGAAAGAATGGTAGCTTCTTACTACTTATGGTTTTTACTTAGCAGTCTGTTTCCACTGGCTCAAAATGTATGCCTTTTCTTCTACTCACTGTATCAGTAACAGATGCCAATCTTATTCAATTAGCCTCACAGAATTCCTTTTATAAGCCAATGTCCTCAGATATATAAAACAGAGCATTTCTGTAGCAGTCAACTACTTTTCCCATTGAAAGTGTCAATCACACTGTAGAAGGGAGGGATCTCATGTCTAGATACTCAAAGAAAAAGAGAAAAACAATTTATAGGTAAAGAAATTGCTTTCTCGGTTGCTTCAGGTGCCTCCCTCTATGGGAAATGGCAAGCAGTCATGATTAGCTTCTTGTCACTTAGAAGTGGGCCTGCATTAGCCATCACATCCATTAGATGTAACTCCTAGACTTTGATTCCACTGCCTCCTTGAATATTTCATACCACCTCCAAAATGGCCACCCTAGCTCCACTAACTGGATGTGAAATCCTCGAAACCACAGGTCCTTAAGCACTGAAAAGACAACAGACCACTTGCCAATATTATGTCACACTAGTCTGCAGTTCTCATCAAATCCTCATAAGAAGGAAGCCTCGTTGAAATCAATGGGACTTACTTCTGTGTAGAAAGGTGTGCAGTTTGTTTATTATTTTTTGTACTTATAGCCCACCCTTCACCAAATGGTGCCACAGTGGATTACAAAAGTCTGCCAGTTAAAACAAATACAATACATTAAAGTAATAAAAATAATGCTACGGAACAGCCCACAGCAAAATAACACAACAGCATCACAGAACCACAGCGCCCAGCAGTGCAGGAAGAGGAATGACTTCTGCACAGCCCAAGGCCTTTGTGGTAAAGAGGGCAGTCTTGACCAATCATCAAAAAGCGCAGAGTGATGATGCAAGACACACCTCAAAGGGGAAGTTATTCCTAGGGCTGAGCTTTAGGTCCCTTGAAATAACCCAATATTCATTTTTTTTTTGTTTTTAAAAATGTCAAATTATAATGTAATACTTCACAAATTAATCCAACAGAGCTACTGATCATCACCTGAGGCTTTTCTTTGTGTGCCCCCTCCGTGAGACGTCCAGAAGGTAGCAACACTGCCTTTTCTGCAGTGGTTCTCCATTTGAGGAATGTTCTCCCCAGAAAGCCTCACCTGGTGCCTTCATCAGATATATTTTGACACCCGGCAAAAACATTCACCTTCATCTATGGCTTTTAAACTCCGGGGCAGGGGTGGGGTATTGTTTTGTTTGTTATCATGTTATATATGTTATATATTTTTGTGTTTTTATAGTGTAAACTACTCTGTGACTTTTGGATGAATTTAATCTTTGGATAAATTAAAATAGCAATACTAATACTAAGGCACCAGCTGTAATAGTTCAAGAGCTGAGAGAAAATGTGGTGGATGTATGTTACAGAGAGCGCGCTTGTTTTTGCAAGTGATTACCAGAGAAAATTATGACTTTCCACAAGGTACTCAATGGAACCACAACAGTTAGCTACTGACAAAGGAAAGCCATTGGGCTCTAAAGCAAGGTTTCCCAAAAGAGAATGTGCCAGATTATCAGAGACAAATGGACTTCATTTAAAAAATGCTTTGCTAAGGTGAGAAAAGTCAGTGTGAGAAAGGTTCTCCTCTCCTTGCACGGGAAATAAGCTTGCTGCCCTGGTTTAAGGCACCAAGGACAATGCAACCAGCAAGAAGCCCAATTATTTTCCCTTTTATTGCCCATTTGCTTCACAGCAGAGTTAAAAGCTGGATGACATTTGCCCTTCTGCACTGCACAATCTTTTAACAGAACCTCCAGGCATCCCGTCAGCTTCCTTCTCTTCCAAACCCTCCACCTTTATATTCTTGAAGCAGCGATGCAGGGCCTAAGTCTGAGATACTGATCAAGACACTGGGATAATGTGCAGTTAAGTTTTGGCCGTCTACTCTTTCAGATATCGCTAGCTTAGCAGCTCCTCAGTAGCAAAGAAAAAGAAAAAGAAACATTCCACTGCATGTTCTCAGCATCAGAAACTCCAACAAAAGCAGAGTGACTGATCTCTAATGCCTGAGTTCAAGAAGCCAACTTTGCATGCTGGGATATACCAGATGTACTGTGCTTGGTTTGACTGTGGCAAGCTCTGCTAACAAGCTCTGAGGTGCCAAGACAACAAAGTGATATTTGTGATGGCTCATCATAGATGACAGAGCCACACACTGGCAGAGAAGATTCCATGGCTCCATTAACCCATTCCACAGCCATAAAACCTTTGCTTTCCTGTGAAGTGCAGAAAGGATTTTAGCAAGTTTTACAGGAAGGAGAACATCTGTTTCTTCTAGCCAGTCTGCTTTGCAAGTCTTTTCCAGCCAGTGTGGATGTGGGGAACTTTTGACTCTCCAGATGCTGCTATACTACAATTTCTATCCACCCCAGCAAACATGGCAAGTCGGCAGGGATGATGGGAGTTGTAGAGCAGGGGTGGCCAACTCCCAAGAGACCACGATCTACTCACAGAGTTAAAAACTGGCAGTGATCTACCCCCTTTTGGGGGGTCCAGGTCAAAGTTGTTGAGATTTTTTTAGGGAGAAAGAAAACCCTGCTTTTTAGGAGTGCAGGGGAAAGTTGTTGAGCTTTTTTTAGGGGAGTCAAAGTTGATGATGTCCAGTGATCTACCGGTACATCACGATCTACCTGTTGTAGAGGATCATCTAGGTGGTCAAAGTCTCTCTACACTTGTAGGTACAGCTTGAAACTAGTGCTGAGGAAACCCAAGTCTTAATCTCTCCTCTGCTATGATGTTCACTGGGTAAGCCTAACTTACTTCACAGGGTTGTTGTAGGGATAAAAGGGAGTGGAGCACATTGGTCATTTGGCTGGGAATGATGGGAGCTAAAGTCCAACAACATGGGGGGGGGGACAGGTTCCCCACATGTTCCTTGGACAAGAGGAATAATATAAATGCAATGAAGAAATGAATAACATAGTTCACGCAACACAGTTCAGTTGGCAGGCTAAGTCTATGCATGTTTATTCAGAAGCCAGCCCTTTTGTTCATTAAGACCTATTCAAAGATAAGTGTGTGTAGCGTTCATTATTATTTCCAATCTGTACCCCTTGATACTGCAGCAGGCCATTTATATCTATATAAAAGTAGATCTAGAAAATTAAACATAAACTAAAACATTGTGGAATGCAAAATCAATTATTTTAGGCCTGCGGGAACACAGAAGTAATTGCTGAATATAACGGCAGCAAAATATGCAAGCTTCTAAGGCATTCGTCTTCATATCTGAAGACTCATCTAATCTGCTTCAACAGGATTAGTTCCAAGGCACTTAGCTTGCAACATTTATACTGTCGTCCAGCTCTCTTAAATTCGGTGGAAGTTTTGTCACTGGCTTTAATGTGAGCAGGATTGCACTCTTAATCATATTCTTCAATCCATCACAGTAATACATAAAGCTTTTCAAACTTTTGTGTTGAGGGGCCTCATGATCAGTGTTTTGGCTGTTCAGAAGTCAGCAGTTGTTCAACCTTACTCATTCAAGTGCAAAAGTCACCTTTAAATTAGATACGTTGTTGGAACACGCCATTCAAAAGACTTCAGATATGAGGCAGACAAAAGCTATAATCACAGCCAAATATTAGGCAGTGGTTTGCAGAGAGACAAGACAGAGCACATGAGCCAAGCCAGAGAGCAGAAAGTTCTAGTGTTTTCCTCTTGTCTGTAGTTCTGTGTTTCCCTCGGTCCAGTTTCAAGGTTGAGTGACAATGGTCAGTAATGTCTTCCATCTTGGCCTGCAAACTGCAGTTGGGCAAAAATTTAGCAGCATCAGGAGAGTTGCGTGGGGCATGGACCCAAAGGAAAACGGAAGGGTCTGACATGAGGTCTTAACACTGGATGCAAAGCAATACTGTAGGCCAGAGATGGGGAACCTGTGACCCTCCAAATGTTTTGGCTCTCACTCCCATCAGCGTCAGCCAGCATTGCCAACAGTTAGGGATGATGGGAGCTACAGTTCAACATAGTTTTCCAATCCCCACCCTATCGATATATTGGGTATTGCCATAATTTTAGCCTCACTGTAAAGTCTCTTCTTCCTCCACCAACTGCATGCTGCATGCAGCTGTCTGCAAAGAAATCCCAACATGCAAGCCAACAATAGTCTGTGTGGGCTCCATACAATCCGCACGCCTGTGCAACCAGTTGTTCCCATCATGGAAGATCATGCGACTGGGTTTCTTTACAGATAACTGAGCAAAACACACAGTTGTTGGAGGAGGAAGAAACAACAACACTAAAGCTGTGGCCCCACTCTAGATTAAACAAGGTAATGCCCTACATACAAGTAATGCAAAAATAGGAGTCCTAGTCTCCCGGGATTGATGTGAAGCTTTGTTTATGGGTCATCACATAATGATAAAGATATTCCTCCATCTAAATTGAGTACATTGCATATAAATGAACCCACAACATTGTTCTGACTAGTACACAGCAGACTGCCCTCCCCCTTCTCTAACTTTTTCCATCAAGCAATTAAAGCTATTTGTAAGTGAGCAAAGTTAATTTAGAAATTATAAAATTAAGGCTAATGGACTCAATTATCACCAACACACAGGTCAGTGCCTGTGGCAATTTTTGTCCCCTTGCTTTATTTGAAAGTTTAGCATAATAATGAACTCCATCACACATTGCTATTAGCATTGTAAATCCTGAGATTATTTTTCCTGCCCCTTTGTGAACCCCTTTGAATTGTCATAGGAGGAGTCAGTTTTTTTCCATTATGACTGCTCATGTTTGTTGCAAAAGGGTTGTAGTACAAACTAAGGAATAGAGGAATGAGCATCTGTAAAATCAGGATTGTCAGAATATCTATAGCAGGGCTGGGGAGTCCGTAGCCCTCTGAATGTTTTTGGATTATAGCTGCCATCACTCCTGACCACTGGCCTTGCTGGCTGAAGGCAATGGGAGTTGGAAGCCCCAAAACATCTGGAGACCCACAAGTTCCCTGCCCTAGATCTGTAGGAATGCTGGCAAATATCATTTGATTGACCCATCCCAAGCCTTGTAGGGTTCAAGTTTTATGGAAACAGAAAACAGACAAGCAGCTTGGAAGCGTAAGCACTAACCTTGAAGCACTAACAGAGGCCTTTTTAAATACCCTTAGTGGAAGAAACAGAGGAATGCTATATTTTATATCCTGGCAGAGAGCTGCTTCAAGGAATTAGTTCATTCTGCTTGTGCTCCAAAAACTAAGAATCTAGAACTAAATTCATGCAAGCAGCATAAGGACAGAAGAAGACATGATATAAGGCACATGAAGCATAACAGGGCCATTACTCAATTAACAGTCTACATTGTTCTATGCATCTTATGTCAGAAAGAGAAGTGGCTCTATGGACATCATCTCTGACTGGTGCAAAAGATGGCTGTACCCCGTTGGAGAGCAGTGTTTCACTACATCCCAGAGGCCCATAGCTGGATGTACAATTCACAATTAACACAGGGGGTTTTCCATGTTCACGGATACATTGTTTATTTGCAGTGGGGGGGCACCTTTAAAAACACTCCAAGATGTTTACTGTAATAACCAATTATTCTGACTTGCTGAGGCTTAAGAGACTATTCAGTTATACAACCTTAATATTTAATTAAAATAGTGCTACAATATTTACACTGGTTCACACAACATAAGGCCTAAACAGAGGAGAAATTTTGAAGTGACCAGTTCTTAAGGTACTACTACTACTACTACTACTACTAATAATAATAATAATAATAATAATACACAACCACACACAAAGAGTAAAACACCATTAAGAAACAGTACAAATAGGCAGCAAAGTGGCTAATTCAACAGCTGAAAAGTTCTGATGGCATAGAAACATCTTCAAGAGATGACTAAAAATCAAAAGGAGTGTGGCTGCTATATTTTTGCTGAAAGAGAGCCAGTGTGGTATATTGGTTAAGAGTGTTGGAGTATGACCTGAGAGACCCGGGTTCAAATCTTCAAGAAGCTCACTGAGTCGCTTTCGCTTAGGCCAGTCACTTTCCCTCAGCCTAACCTACATCACAGGGCTGTTGTAAGGATAAAACAGGAGCAGATAACCATATACACCACCTTGAGCTCCTTGGAGAAAAAGGTAGTTTAGAAATATAATTAAAAGAAATAGTATAAACTGCTCTTGTGCTGGAAAATCAATGAATTTTAATGGAAGTTTTTAATGTCTGATATTTTATTGTATTTTAAATATTTTGTTGGATGCCACCCAGAGTGGCTGGGGAAACCCTGCCAGATGAGTGGGGTATTATTATTATTATTATTATTATTATTATTATGACCTACAAATTCATATGTCATGCATATATTCGATACAGTTTTACTGTGTTTAGGAGAAATTATAATATATTTTGAACTGCTAGGTGGGCAGGAGATGGGACCGAGCAATGGGAGCTCACCCCGTTGCAGGGAGTCGAACTGCCAACCTTCTGATTGGCAAGTCCAAGATGCTCAGTGGTTTAGACCACAACGCCACCCGCATCCCACCATAATAAAAATAAATATACTGTATATAAATTTATATATACATATATATATATATATATATATATATATATATATATATATATAATTTTTAAAATGCAATGTGTTTCATGGCTATTAACAGAGCACAGTCAGCACAATCAAATAATAAAGGTAAAGGATCCCTGGTCCAACTGAATTTGACTATGGGGTACACCGCTTATCTCCACTTTCAGGTTAAGGGAGTTGGCATTTGTCTGCAAACAGCTTTTCTGGGTCATGTGACCAGCATGACTAAACCGCTTCTGGCACAATGGAACACAGTGATGGAAACCAGAGAACACGGAAACACCATTCACCTTTTTGCCACAGCGGTACCTATTTATCTAAGCTGGCATGGTTTCAAACTGCTAGGTTGGCAGGAGCTGGGACAAAGGAATGGGAGATCATTCCGTCGTGCACATTTGAACTACCAACCTTACAATTGGCCCGCCCAAGAGGCTCAGTGGTTTAGACCACAGCGCCACCCGCGTCCCCACAAAATCAAATAATATACGCTTCAGCAGTGGAGAGTCTCTGCATGTACCAAGTTATACACAGTGGGTTACCTCTACCAATGAAGTGAATGGGGAAATCTCAAGCATACAGAACTCCATGGTCATATCATAGCTCAGTGGGGACTCTAGACCATGGCTCTAGGCCAGTCTTTTAATCAAGCCACCTGCCACCATGTTCCCAGGGTCTCCGCACCACCACCACCAAAACATAATCCTTGTCTTCAAATCTCAGTTTAAAACTACAAACCCCTCAGATGGAAGATGGCAAAACTAAACTAAACATACACAAGTTTTATAATGGCCTCTAGATCTTCTTTGATTTTTGTCCCTATACTAATTTAATCTTCGACCATTGCAGAATCTTTAAACCACTTCTGAGCAGCTGCAAATCACTAGCCTCTTTACTCAAAGAGAATTAATTGCTGTTAGTTGGCACCTTACTGGCAACTTGTAAGCTTCTGTCAATCATCTCTTTTCCTTAAAGGGAAACATTAAGCTTTGTGTTTATCCAGTCCCCCATCTCTGCTTCTCAAAGGAGACAAGCATATTGTAAGGCATACGAACTCATTATTTCCAGTAGATGAAAGCAGAAAATGTAAAAGTCAGCCCTAATAAGTGTAGGCCTCTCTATCAACGTTTTATTTGGAATTCTCTCACACACATTCAAAGTGAACCACAATATCCAAAGAACAAGTTATAAGCTATGAAGAATTAAAATTGATTCCATTACAGGAGCCTAACCTCATGCACCATAGCAACACTCCACATAGTATCACTGTGAAACATAAACACTTTCATTTATTTATTTTAAAGTCAAAGGAAAATAAAAGTTTCCAGTTCTGCTAGTGTTTCCAAATGAGCACTACAGAAACAAGCTGTTATGATACTGACTACAATCAAGATACCCCAAATGGTACAATCATAAGAAGCATTACAGCACCTAAAAAGGGCTCCAAACTGGAAAGTCGCCCATACCTGCACCAAGTAGCAATTTTAAAATACTAGGTTTTTGGGAACTGGTGCTATCCTGGAAGGCGTTCCAGGAAACCCTGGATCATGTGATTTGACGAAATAATGTAGCAATGGTTGCTTACTGATTAAGAGAAAGACCAACAGCCCAATTTATTTTGGGGTGTGTGGGATATCCTTTCCAGATGGGCTTCTCAGCACCTATGAATCATAGAATTGTAGAGCTGGAAGGGACCCAGAGGGTCATCTAGTCCAACCCCCTTCAATGCAGGAATCACAACTAAAGCATCCATGACAAATGGCCAGCCAATCTCTGCTTAAAAACATCCAGTGAAGTCCACCACCTTCCGAGGGAATCGGTTTCAATGTCAAACAGCTCTTACCATCAGAAAGTTCTTCCTGATGTTAAGTTGGAATCCCTTTTCTTGCAACTTGAAGCCATGGGTTTGGGTCCTACCCTTTGGAACAGGGGAAAACAAGTGTGTTCCATCTTCCGTGTGACAGCTTTTTAGATATTTGAAGATGGCTATCGTATCTCCTCTCAGTTTCTTCTTTTCCAGAGTAAACACACCCAACTCCCTCATCCGTTCTTCAGACTCTTGATCATCTTGGTCGCCCTCCTCTGCACATGTTCCAGCGCTTGTCAATACAAGCTGAATGACTTAGTTGACAAACAAATCAGCTCCCGAACACTGCAAACCCAGAAGTAAGTGTTCCGGTTTGTGAACATTTTCCGGAACCTGAATGTCCGTTTCAGCTGTCAGCATTGTTTCCGGGGCCAATGAACCAATCAGAAGCCAAGCCTTGGTTTTCAAACGTTTTGGAAGTCAAACGGACTTCCAGAATGGATTGAGTTCGAGAACCAAGGAACTGTGTCCTTCTTAAACTGTGGTGCCCAGAATGGAACACAATTCTTCAGGTGTGGTCTGACCAAGGCAGAATAGAATGGGACTATTACATCCCTTGATTGGAACACTACACTTCTGTTGATACAGCCTCTTTCTTTCTTTCTTTCTTTCTTTCTTTCTTTCTTTCTTTCTTTCTTTCTTCTGCATCACACAGTTGGCTCCTGTTAAGCTTGTGGTTTACTAAGACTTTTAGATGCTTTTCACACGTAATACTGGCAATCTAGGTGTCTCATCTATCTGTAGCTATATGGCTTAAGATACTACTTTATAATTTGTGACAAATGGTTTTTATCCACTTTATTTCAGAGCAGAACTGCATGCTACTTGCATACAAAAGCTTAGCAACTGATTTTATAAGGAAAAATGTTATTTAAGACACAGAGGCTATAGGGATACAGAATCCACTTCACCATTCAAAATCAAATGCACTATCCCCTACCCCAATGGAGTTCCAAACCTAGGAAAAGCAACTATCAGAATTTTATTATACATGTATGCATGCGCAGTGGTGCCTGGGAGTGCATGCAGACATACAAGACTTGTAAAAAGGAATGCATAAAGATTGTGAGGTTGCACCCTCTTGTCTCTGCTGCCTCACTCTGCACATTATTGAGAATCTGTGAATAGAACACACACATTCCTCACATACATATTTGGAAATGCATGAGAATCCCCATAAATGTGTGAAAAAGCCCTAAATAACAGTTCACATGTATAGTTTAAGTGGATTGATAAGCAGAAACTGTCCATCCTTCTGTCAGTAGGCTCTTGTCAAAGACAACAGCAAATATTTATCCCCATGTTTTCCTGATTTTATTATCATACAAACTGAGCAGATATTCCAACTAAGTGTGTGGTCTTAAGCTTTATCATTTAGAAAGTACGGCACATAAAACCATTAAATCGGGCCTTTTCTATATGTGAGTAAGCATCTGGCATTCTAAAAAGTCACTTGCCACATAATTCATTTATCTAAATTGATTATATAATCATTGCAGCTAAACACCTTCACAAGGTGAATGATATTTAGTTTAGGCAACTTGAACAGAACATTATGCGCCTACATTACTTTAAAAATAAACAGGGACAAGATAACCCAAGTGGCTATAAATATCCATGCTACTTCACATTGTATAATGGTTCAGAAATAATAATGCATTTTGTATTGAATACACCAATACTGTACTAAATGCCAAATCAGGATTGCTGCTAGAGAGCACCCTGTTTGTTGAAAATGTGTCCATGCTTGATAGACACAAATAGAATAGATACAAATGGGAATATACAACTGGCAACACAATCCTATGCACATCCACTAAGAAGAAACACCCACTGAGTTCAATGGGACTTACTCTCAGGTAAGTGTGTTTGGAATTGTAGGTTGGCATTAGACTACAGGATAGATAGAGAACTCACTGCCATAGTGATGTATGTAAGTGAGAGCTGGACCATAAAGAAGGCTGACCGCCAAAGAATTGATGCCTTTGAACTAGGTGCTGGAGGAGACTCTTGAGAGTCCCATGGACTGCAAGAAGATCAAACCTATCCATTCTGAAGGAAATCAGCCCTGAGTGCTCACTGGAAGGACAGATCCTGAAGCTGAGGCTCCAATACTTTGGCCACCTCATGAGAAGAGAAGACTCCCTGGAAAAGACCCTGATGTTGGGAAAGATGGAGGGCACAAGGAGAAGGGGACGACAGAGGCCGAGATGGTTGGACAGTGTTCTCAAAGCTACGAACATGAGTTTGACCAAACTGCAGGAGGCAGTGGAAGACAGGAGTGCCTGGCGTGCTCTGGTTCATGGGGTCACAAACAGTCAGACACGACTAAACGACTAAACAACAACAACAACAAGAGAACCCACTGCAGCATCACTACTTCATTTAATAGCAAACTTGGGCAATCAAAGTGCCTGCTGGTTTGGATGTAAAACATAACAACCCAAATATAAAGGTAGCAGTTTCTACCGTATATACTTAAAGAGCTGTCCAGCTACAAATATGCATAAAGGTAAAAGGTAAAGGTACCCCTGACTGTTAGGTCCAGTTGCAGACGACTTTGAGGTTGTACACTCATCTTGCTCTATAGGCTGAGGGAGCCGAAGTTTGTCCGCAGACAGCTTCCGGGTTATGTGCCCAGCATGACTAAGTCGCTTCTGGAGAACCAAAGCAGTGCACAGAAATGTTGTTTACCTTCCTGCCGAAACGGTATCTATTTATCTACTTGCACTTTGTGCTTTCGAACTGCTAGGTGGGCAGGAGCTGGGACCAAGCAACGGGAGCTCACCCCGCTGCGGGGATTCAAACCACTGACCTTCTGATTGGCAAGCCCTAGGCTCTGTGGTTTACATACCCGTTTGTAAATTCAAAGAAAAATAATTGTTTAAACCTCCCAAATTTGACCTACAAAATGTTGAGGGCATAGAGAGAGCACAATACCAAAGTAAATAGTCTCATTTTGCAGGGAAGAAACTTAAGGGTTTACATTCAACTCCATATTTTCGTTCTCTTCTTCAGAAGAAGGGAGAATGGGCCAAAGAAACAAAATCTAGAATTTCAGGGCCAAATTATGTCTGATAGTTATTTCTCATGCAGTTTGCCCTTGCTGTGAATTTTTTAAATATTGGATCAGATTGTTATTATTAATGCTTGAAGTTTTATTATGTTTTTATATGTGTTGGAAGCAACCCAACCAGATGGGTGGGATATAAATAAATTAATGTTTATTATTATTTTATATTTTTTATTTTATTTCTTTATTGTATTTATATACATGTTTTTTCTTTAACAAATTGCCAAGTATGTATTCCATTTGTGTCTATCATGCATGGACACATTTTCAACTTCATAGTGACTACCAGCACCGTTTTAATGAAGAAAAGTACTGCCTATCAGTGGGACGCGGGTGGCGCTATGGGTAAAACCTCAGTGCCTAGGACTTGCTGATCGTATGGTCGGCGGTTCGAATCCCCACGGCGGGGTGAGCTCCCGTCGTTCGGTCCCAGCTCCTGCCCACCTAGCAGTTCGAAAGCATCCCTAAGTGCAAGTAGATAAATAGGTACCGCTCTGGCGGGAAGGTAAACAGCGTTTCCGTGTGCTGCGCTGGTGCCGGCTCGCCAGAGCAGCTTCGTCACGCTGGCCATGTGACCCGGAAGTGTCTCCGGACAGCGCTGGCCCCCGGCCTCTTAAACGAGATGGGCGCGCAACCCCAGAGTCGGACACGACTGCCCCATACGGGCAGGGGTACCTTTACCTTTATCAGGTTAATGCTGTGCCCCCGTCATGTGGGACAGGGATGTTTTTATTCTATGCTCCCACTGTGATCCCAGTCCAGTTCAGGATCCCACACCTGTATTTTTTTTGCATCAAAACTGAACTGGATTTTTTTTCCCATCAAAAGAGGAACTCCCATAGAAGCAAATGGAAGCTTCCAAATCCAAACTAAAGCTTTAGCACACCTTATATGGACAGATCAAGACCATAGAGAGGGCAATGTGCCACAGCTGCCCCCCAATCACATCTGGGTCCTCCTGATCCAAACTGAGGAACCTGCACTGACAATTTGTGGAAGAAAAGGCTCACACTCAAGAGCAAGCTATGTGATAAACGTCATTACGCAGCTTTGCAATTAATGAAGGTGTGATTGGACATCAACATTTTTGCCCAAAATAAAACTAAGAAACACTTTCTAAATCATGTCTTACTTGGGGTGTTTTTAAAAAGAAAGTTGTAAAACTTTTTCTTTAAATTGCCCTGCTAATGCCAATGCAGTCCATCATCACCACTTTGTGGGAGGAAGCAGCGTGGCTGGGAGGGAACAGCTCATGACAAGGTTCTACTACAGGCTAGAGGTGGAACTTTAAAAAGAGAGGAGTTAAAGGTACTGGAAATTATGCAGATTATATTGAAACTAACATTAGGAAGTCTATTATTGAGGGCAGCTAAGCCACAGGATAGTGGCTATATATATTGCTGCAGGTTCCTACTTGTAGAATTCTTAATTGTAAACTACAATGAAATTAATAACCTCTAATTTCTCCCTGAACTATTATCAAATGCTTCATTGTTTTCTTTGCAGATATCTCCTGGGCCTCTTGCCTAGGGTAACATCAAGGTTAAGATGATTAAATGTATGTAATTTAGTTAATGATGATTAATGCACAAACAAACTAGGGCCATAGATCTATTTGCATAGAAATAGATCTCTCCTAGAGCAGCTTCACTTTTTCATACGCATGAAAAATCTAGCACTAAGTGTTCTGTAGCAGATGGGCTTTATGCAGGTATTTTTATGAAAGCCATAGAAGTTTCTACCCAGAGACCAAGTCATCTATGATGAGTTTGCCAACCACTTTGCAGACACAGTAATTCGCAGTGAGCTGAAACTGGGAGCTACCACTTCCCAACATTTTCAAAGTTCAAGGTTTATTTATTGTTTGTATTTATATTTTGCCCTTCACCAAACTGTCCCAGGAAAGGTTACAAAAATGGCATGATCAGAAGAAAATAAAGTAAAATAAAATGTTACAGGCTCAGCTTTGTTCATTTGGAGTGGTTTCAGTAATCAACTTCTACTGAACTAAAACTGTGGCCAGTTATTAATTGTCCAAGCTGGTGAAATCCAGGGCCAGCCCTATCATTATCTAGAGCAAGGAAGCTGCCTCAGGCAGCACAAGCTTAGGGTCAAGTGGCACCAAGGAGGAACTGAAGGACAGAGCTGTGTGCCACACAACAAGCCCTCAGGTGCAGAAGAAGACACTGTCTCAAGACCAATGTTGAAGTAAGTATCAACAGCCACTATAGTTACGTTTCTGTACAGGGGTGTGGCCGCTTGTCTTGTACTTCAGGCAACAAAATCTCTGGGGCTGGCTCTGGTGAAAGCCAACTGGCTGTCATCTTTGTTTGGTCTAAAGTTAATGCCTCACCCTGCAAAGGCATATTATCTTGTATATGTAGATGTTTAGTCCAGATTCAGAATCTGTATTGTGGATGTCGAACAGCTACTTTTGTCCCGTTTTCCCATTTTGAGGGCAAGGATTTTGAGCATGCTTCTATTTCCTTACATCAATTGTGGAGGAGCCTATGGCTTTCTAGTTGTTACTGGACTCCCAACTCCTACCAGCTTCAGCAAACATGGTCAATGACCACGTATGATGGAAGTTGTAGTTCAGCAACAACTGTGGGCGCAGTGGTGGCAGTTTCTCAGTAGCTCCCTGCTGAGTTATCTGGAGTGACTTCCTTCATCCAAACTCTGTCGGAAGGCAGGCTCAGCTGCTCCCAGACCAATAGTGTACACAAATATATCCCTTTTCTTTTCTCCACAGGAATGTAGGAAAGCAGTTTCTTGAGTCTGAAACCCATTCACCTTAGAGATTTAGATTGCCTCCTTTTACACAGTATCTTGTGATTTCTAACAAAAAATCCCACCCCCCTCAGATTTACCACAGAGTTAATTCACTACTATAAAGCTACTCTATGCTATTTCTGCTCCAAGCAGGGATGACCCTTGGAACATAGGAAACTGTCTTATACAGAGTCAGACCATTGGTCCATCTGGTGCAGTACTGCCTACTCTGACTGGCGTCTGCTCTCCAGGGTTTCAGGCAGAGGTCTTTCCCAGCGCTACCTGAAAATGCCAGGAACTGAGCCAGGGAACTTCTGCATGCAAAGCAGATGCCCTACCACTGAGCTATAGTACTTTCCTTTACTTACATTACTTCAGTATGGGAGGCAGTGTTTGAACATCTGAACCTAACAAGAATATGCTACTGAACTGATAGTCCTGCCATTCGGACTTTGCATTGCTTCTTCAACCAACTGAGACACAATCAATAGCCAACAATATCAGGTCCAAGGTAAATGGAACTGGTGCTTTTGGAGCACTCAGCGTTAATGACATGTCTATTTTCAGAGCTTCCTGGAAAGTTCCAGAAACACGGGTTGACAGTCAAGGCAGAAGGTGTTCGATTGGCCTGGGTAAAGTTATTTATCTGAGTCGTTGGGTTGGGTAGCAAACTGTTACACCTGAATAGTCCCAAGTATAGTATAATGGGTCCAAGAAACAGGTGCAGCCTAGTCTTTGGTTTGCTGGATATTTTGTAGACCAGTTTCTCTTGCTGATTTCTATAATAAAGCAGCCTGAATTTAGTCTCCCAGCAGGCTTTTGCCTACCTCAGAGCCAAGCTAAGTTTGCTCTCTTCCTTAGATCCTATGAGTCTTAACAGGCCTGTGCCGCAGAGTCAGTGTGTGGTTACAAGCAGATCCAGAGATTGGGCTACAGTAATTGGCATGAAAAACTAATGCCCCAGGAGAGAAACCTCTCCACAACAGAAAATAACATTCATTTCCTGCCCTATTTGTCTTTAGCAATTAACAACACACCAGGAAGGGTCAGCTTCATAGCTAACGTCTCCATCAGCTGGTCCAAAATTTGCAAGTGACACAAATCCCTGGGTCCCAGACCTCATTAGCTAAGAGTCTCAAAGTAAAATTCCACCACCTAAAGTGTCCTTCTGGGGATAGGAGGCTTTTACTATGAGGGATGAAGCGTAGGGTCAGAAAATCACCCTGGCAAAAATGCTGCCTGTATATTTTAAATCAATTTGCTAGTGTGCTAAATTTCTAACCGACTAACTTTTCATGCCTTTCATCAATGCAGCACTAGAGTAGAGATGGCAATTTTCCTTCTGGGTTCTTTCTTCCAAATTTGCTGGTATGGGTGATGCTTTTATCTCCCTGTATTTACAAATAAAGATATATATTTGGGTCTAAATGCTCTGAACTGGAATTGCCATCATCACAGGAGGGCTAGCCCCAGACTCTCTAGCAATTCCTCAAAGTAGGGCATTGAATAGGCATTTACCTTAGTAAGAAGCTACAGTCACATCTAAAGAATGATATTATTCTCTCATGTTTGAAGCTAACCATGGGCAATGGGGCACTATTATTTGAAATAATGATTGTATTACATTCGAGCATTTGATCCCCACCTTCTTAATACATTTGGCATATTTACCTTTAAAGGTAAAGGTAAAGGAACCCTGACAGTTAAGTCCAATCGCTCATCTCACTTTACTAGTCAAGGGTGCCGGTGTTTGTCTGCAGACAGTTTTTCCGGGTCATGTGGCCAGCATGCATAAGCCACTTCTGGCAAAACCAGAGCAGCGCACGGAAACACCAATTACCTTCCTGCTGGAGCGCTACCTATTTATCTACATGCACTGGCGTGCTTTCGAACTGCTAGGTTGGCAGGAGCAGGGGCCGAGCAATGGGAGCTCACCCCATCGCAGGAATTCAAACCGCCAACCTTCTGATCAGCAAGCTCTAGGCTCGGTGGTTTAGACCACAGCGCCACCTGCAACCCCTATATTTACAGGTCCTTTAGTCCTGTAGAAAAGAAGCTAGCTGAAGTCCTCTATGAAGACTGTATGAGTTAATTTCAGGTTTGCTGGAGAAAACTGCTTAATATTCTTCCAGGACAGGCTGCCTCTGAATCATCAAGGATAAACAAGTGGGAGCCATTGCTACTTCTCCTTCCCTCCAGGGATGAATTCCAGTTATTCTAGGTCTGCTGACACAGACTCCATTGAGTGAACTGTGATGAGGTATCTGTTCTGCAATACATTACTTGACAAGTGCACCATAACGACATCCATGATGATCATCTGGTCATTATGTGAGACAAAAGCTTGTATCACATTAGAAATAGCACTTTTACATCATCTCTGTCCATGTATACATGCAGTAAGCTATATGTATACATACAGCAAGCACAATATTAATTGTAACAATGAATTGGTGCATCTAATTAAAACCACAATTTGATATCAAAGATATCAAAGCAATGTATAACACTGTGATATAACCTTGGGTTGCTTTTGCAAAGACCTATTTAGATGCTCAAGGGACGCGGGTGGCACTGTGGGTTAAACCACAGAGCCTAGGACTTGCCAATCAGAAGGTCAGCGGTTCGAATCCCCGCAACGGAGTGAGCTCCCATTGCTCGGTCCCTGCTTCTGCCAACCTAGCAGTTCGAAAGTACGTCAAAGTGCAAGTAGATAAATAGGTACCACTCCAGTGGGAAGGTAAACGGTGTTTCCGTGTGCTGCTCTGGTTCCCCAGAAGTGGCTAATCATGCTGGCCACATGACCTGGAAGCTGTATGCCGGCTCCCTTGGTCAGTAAAGCGAGAAGAGCGCCGCAACCCCAGAGTCGGCCACGACTGGACCTAATGGTCAGGGGTACCCTTTATTTAGATGCTCACTGGTTAGAGTACTTGTTATTATTTACTTATTTTTTTATTAAGATATATGCTACTCATATAAATGGCTTCTTTTGCAGAACTTGCTACAGGGTATTGTGTGTAGACCCATGCAAGTGGGAGATCTTAGCAAGCATTTCACTAACATATACTGTATTTTCTTTCCTGATGATTGTTACTGCACTGGATGAGCTGTTCTAAAACCATGTAATAACAAAAACAGTGTGGGACTATATTTCTTAGATTGTCTTTTCTTGAAGACATATGTCACTTGCTGCTTATTGCTTCCAGAAGCACCTATGCATGCATGGCCAAAATGCTTTATAAGTGATATCAGCTTCAGAAAGCCAAGTCTCAGCCAAATAAATTGTTAACCAAGCCTTCCTTAAATCCTCTAGGCTGATCTAGGTTAAAAGCATTATGCGGGGAGGGGGGTAGCAATGTGCATGCACGAAAATGCTGACTTTATAAACAGAACTTAAAAAACAAGGAAATGATTTTCTATGAACTTGGAACTCCCCAGTGAGGACTATAAATAAGCTAATTTGACATTTCTTGCTTCAGCCAGCTCTGACTTATGAGTGTGCAATTTTTTTTGCTCTGAAGATACGGGAAAAGTGTATTTTCCCCATGCTTGCATAAATCAAAAAGAGCTGAACTAGTTTGACTTAATTTTTATTTTTTTATTTTTTATTTTTTTTTAATACTTTATTTACGAAGAAATACACAGTTTACATATTACAGACATATACATATACATATACAAATAAAGAAAAAAGAAAAAGAAAAGCAGAAACAAAAAATAAAAGAAACAAGCAAGACATATACAGTTACGAATAACAAAAACTTCAGTCCAGCTTAGTCTTGGAATTACCAATTCTTATATTATTTCTACAGTATTTCTAAAACAGTCTACTTCGATGATATTAATTATCGTCTACTGATAAATTATTTATTCCCTGGATCGACTCAAAATAAATTAAAAATTTGTTCCATTCGTCTTTATGTTTAACTGTGTTGTTTGGACTTATTTTCCGTGTTAATCTCGCTAATTCAATATATTGATATAGCCTTATTTGCCAATCTCCGATTGTGGGTAGGTCCGGGGTTTTCCATTTTTGGGCGATTTGGATTCTTGCCGCGGCCATAGCATACTGAACAAAGGTTTGATCTATTTTCTTTATTTCTTTTCCAATCATGCCTAACAGAAACAGCTCGGGATTCTTGGGAAAATTATACTTCAAAATTTTTTTCAATTCCTCGTAGATTTGTGTCCAGAATTCCTTCACTATTTCGCAAGTCCACCAAGTATGAAAAAAAGTCCCGACCTTGTCCCTGCATCTCCAACATATATTATCCACACTTTTATACATCTTTGCTAGCTTTGCCGGAGTTAAATACCAGCGATATGTCATTTTCTCTAGGTTTTCACGAAGGGCTACACAGGCTGTAAATTTTACACCTTTCACCCAGAGTGCCTGCCACTTATTATACTCTATATTATAACCAAGATCTTTTTCCCATTTTAACATCGCTCCCTTCACCAGATCTTCTTTGGTGTCCCATTCTAATAATTGTTTATACATTTTCGACAGGATTTTGTCATTGCTTTCCAGAATTTCTACCTGAAACCTTGATTTTTTCTCACTCATCCCCACTCTCTTATGTTCCCCCCATAAGGCATTGATCTGGTGAAAACGTAACCATTCTTTTATTTTATTTTTCAATTCCTCATAGGGCTTCAACTTCCATCCTTCCTCAGTCTTCACCAGAAGGTCCTCATATGTGTATCTTTCCTCATTCATGTTAATTTTCTTTATTTCAGTTATTTCAGTTGGGGAGAGCCACCATGGAATACCTCTTTCAATCAGATTTCTATACCTCTTCCACACTTCTAGTAGTGGGCCTCTAATTATATGACTGGAAAAGCCTCTGTGAATCTCCCCTTTTTCTTGCCAGAGATAGGCGTGCCACCCGAATCTAATATTAAATCCCTCCAGATCCAAGAGGTCTGTATTTCTGAGGGTGGCCCACTCCTTTAGCCAGCACAAACAGGCTGCTTCATAATAGAGCCTGATGTTCGGGACCGCGAATCCACACCTGTCTCTTGAGTCTGTTAGATATTTAAACTTAATTCTGGCTTTCTTCCCCTGCCAGATAAACCTGGACAGGGTTTTTTGCCAGTTCTTAAAAAGGGAGGTACCTTTAATTATCGGAATGTTTTGAAACATGAATAACAGTCTTGGCAAGATGCACATCTTAATTGCAGACATCCTCCCCGTCCATGAAAGTTTCAATCTATGCCAAGTGTCTATATCCTTTTTGATATCCTGCCAGACCTTACTATAATTATCCTCAATTAAATTTATATTTTTTGGTGAAAGCCAGATTCCTAGATATTTAACCTTATTCACAATTTTAATACCGGTCTTTTCTTCCAATTGTATTTTGTCCTGTTCAGTCATGTTTTTTACTAAACTTTTTGTTTTATTCCTATTTAATTTAAAACCCGACAGTCTGCCGAAGTCCTCCAACAGTTCTACAACCCTACTTGCACTGTCCACTGGACTCTCTACGGACACGACCAGGTCATCGGCATAGGCCTTGAGCTTAAATTCTTTCTTCCCAATTCTTATCCCCCTCACATCATCTGCCTCTCTTAATCTATTCGCGATTATTTCTAGAACCATAATAAACAGTAGGGGGGACAATGGGCAGCCCTGCCTGGTGCCCTTCTCAATCTTAAAGGATTTTGTCAGGTTGTCGTTTATGATCAGCCTGGCCTGTTGTTCTGAATAGATTGCCCTGATGCTTTTCATATAGGGACCTTCAATACCCGCCGTTTCCAAGCATTGCGATAAAAATTCCCATGAAACGTTGTCAAATGCCTTTTCGGCATCTATAAAGATCAGTGCAGCCGGGACATCTATTCTCATATCTAGGTACTCAATGATATTTAAGATGTGGCGGACATTTTCTCTCTGATGTCTATTAGGGAGAAATCCCACTTGGTCCTTGTGTATATACTTCGTTAAAAGTTTCTTAAGTCTGGCAGCCATTATGTTAGCAAAGATTTTATAATCGTTATTAAGCAACGAGATCGGTCTGTAATTTTTCATATCTGTTTTGTCTTTCTCAGTTTTTGGGATCAAGGTTATATATGCCATTTTCCACGAGGCTGGAATCTTCCCTCCCTGAAAAATATTATTAAATACATCTTTGAGCACAGGGACTAGATGTTCTTCTAATGTTTTATAATATTTTATAGTCAAGCCATCTGGCCCGGGGGCTTTCCCAATCTTCATCCTGCTGATAGCCTCCTTGATCTCGTTTACTGTAATCTCTTTATTCAGTTGCACTTTATCCTCCTCTGAGATATATTTCCCTTCATTTCTATCCAGATAATTCTTGATTTCTATACTATTTTCACTTCCTCTTTCATACAACTTTTCAAAAAATTGAATAAATCTATTTTCTATTTCCTCTGGGTCTTCTATGATGTTATCCTCCACTATTAATTTATTTATCACATTCTGTTTCTTTCTTTTTCTTAACTGCCAGGCAAGTAACTTCCCCATTTTGTTTGCAGACTCGAAATATCTCTGTTTTGTAAATTTAATTTTCCACTCTATCTCTTGATTTAATATTGCAGAATATTGAGACTGGAGGACCCTAATAACCCGGATAGCGTCAGGATCTGTTGGATTTATGGCCAGCTTTCTCTCATGATCTCTCAGTTGGGCCAGGATGTCCTCTTTCTTACTTTCCCTTACCTTTCTCCTGTAATTGTTTTGTTGTATTAGGAGGCCCCTCAGGACCGCCTTGCTGGCGTCCCAGACTATATCTATGGGGGTTTCTTTATTCAGATTTAGCTCTAGATATTCTTTTAGTGCACCTTTGATTCTTTCTCTCACCTCTTCATTATCAAATAAGTTCTCACACATCCTCCACCTGTACTGTCTCTTCAGTTCGCTTTTTATTTCCATGTCTAGGGCACAATGGTCAGATACCGTCCTAGGAAGGATCTCACATTTTTTTACCCTTGTAGTAAGTATTCTTGTTAACCAGATCTGGTCAATTCTGCTCCAGCTCTGATGGGGTTCGGAATAGTGCGTGAACTGTTTAGAGGTGGGGTTTTTATGTCTCCATATGTCAACTAGGTCTAAATTCCCTTCCATGTCATTAAAAGACTTCGGTAATTTCCCCCTATCCAATTTCCCCTTCTTCTCACTCCTATCCCACTCCGGCAACGGGACACCGTTCATGTCCCCGAGCAGGATTAATTTATGCGCTTCCAACTCTAACAACATACTTTCCAGTTTCTCAAAAAACTCTGCTCTGTTTGAGTTTGGGGCATAAACCGTCACGATATTGATTTTTTCCCCTCGGAAATTTAGTTGGATCCCCAGGATTCTTCCTTCCTCATCTTTACAGGTCAAAATTGGTTCCCACTTCTCTTTAACATATATTACCACTCCCCTTTTTTTTTTAATATCTGAGTTAATAAAATCGACTCCTAACTTTTTATTCACCAGTATATGTTTGTGTTTCTTAGCAATATGGGTTTCCTGAAAACAGATTACATCATACTTCTTATTTTTCACCACTTTCTCAATTTTATTCCTTTTGACCTTCTCGTTCAGCCCATTAACATTCCATGATAAAAGTTTTAATGTGTGTGTAATTGTTTACCTTTGTCCGCTTCTAAACCTTTAACCAAGATCACAAACTATGGCCTGTCGCCTTGGCTTCCTAGAGGCTCCCCCTCTTCTGCCGTATCCCTTCCCACTACGGCCTCATCCTCATCTTCATCTGATTCTTCTACCTCCTCTCCAGCTCTTCTCGCCTCATCTAACCGGCTCCTTAAATCTCCTTCCTCTTCCTCCCCCCTGCTCCTTGTTCTGTTCTCTACTTTACCCAATTCTTTTTCGTATCTTCTCAAAAACTTGTCCGCCTCTTGCACCTCCAATAATCTAAACTTTTTCTCCTTATAAAAAAAACTAATCCCTTCCGGGAACTCCCATCGGAATGGAACCCCGTTCCTCCTCAGAGCTGCTGCCACTTGTTTATAACCCTCTCTTTTCCGGAGTAGCCTGACTGGTATTTCCTTGTAGATGATGATAGGCCTTCCACCAATTCTTAGTCTGTTATTATAACTCTTTCTCAGGACTAAATTTTTCATTTCCAAGGAACTAAAGATCACCAGACAGTCCCCCAGGAATTTACTCACATTTACATGTTTAGGCCTATTCATTCTGTATACACTTACTACGGAAGATGCCATCTCTTCCTCACTTATGCCTAGCCAGTTAGAGAGTTCCTTTATCATCTTCCCTCTTATATCCTCGTTTTTGTCCTCTGCTACTCCCCTAAATTTAAGATGAAGCTGCTTTAGCCGCATGTCTGCCATGGCTAAATTGTCCCAGATCTTATCTTGAGAGATGCATAACTCCCCCAGCTCTTCTTTTACCTTCAATGTCTCCTTTTTTTGTTCCCTCATCTCTTTCTGAAGCTTTTTATTTGATTCCTCAATCATATTAGACTTAGCGGTAAGATCTTGAATTTTGGTTGAGAGCTCGCCAACTGCTCCTTCTATTTTTCTGTCGATCAGCTCCTGGACCTCTCCTAGTTTGTTTTCCATATACAATGTGTTTTGCCTAAATTCCTCCTTTATTTTGGCCCACAGATTATCTAAATCTTTGATTTCCTCTTGCCGCGACAGCTTTCTTTCTCCCGGTGTCCCACCCCCTTTTTCCCCATCCTTTCCCGCCATTCCCGGCACTCCCCTCCTACTCCCCTGTCTTAACTTCTTTCCACTTTCCGCCCTCCAATTAAGCGCAATTATAGACAGGGAATGTCAGTAATCGGTGGGAGTTAGTGGTGGGAACCCTCTAAAATAGACCTGAAAAGCAAAGATTCTAGCCGAGTTAAACAACAACCTCAAAAGGCAATGCTCCCAACATACACTTCAAACGTCCCAGAGCAGAGGTTCCCTGTTCGAGCCGATGGGTGGAGGTTGTGGGATGGGTACTTCCCTCTCAGCTCCTGGTGATCTCTTTCCTTGCCCAGCTCCAGTTCCGCTCCGCTTAGACTGCCCCGCCCTCTTCACGCAGGCAGGCGCTTAATAATCCAGTCGTAAGGTCTTAAAGGTCTTAAAGTCTTAAAGGTGTAGTCTCCATTTAATCCATTAAGTCCACTAATTGTCCCGTGTACTCAAAATTTCACTAATAGTTATAGTCCTGGCTGGCGTCAAAATCCAAAAGTCCAAGAAACCAAATTCCAGAGGCCACAGTCGGCAACCAGGTCTCGGCCACGCAAAGTTACAATCCCCCTGCAGTGTCCTCCCGGGGGTAAGATGGAGGGAGTGGTGATTAGCAAGCACAGGACCTTAAAGTCCTCCCCCCCTTCGATCTGCCGCCGTCCCACCCCTGGGCACTCCTACAGCACCTTCCCAACTTGGCTTAGGTGCTCCTCGTCTTGATTATTATATATTTAATTGTTAGATATTTGGGTTGGATTATTGTCCTTAAACACCATGGTCCCTGTGTAACAATGCATCTAACACAGTCTGCATAGGACTATAGAACTCACCAGGGGCCAGGTAGTCCTTAAAAATCAGTTCTGTCCAGGTTTAAATCTTCAGATCAAGTTATTATTACTCAAGCAGGCTTTCCGAAGTCCCCTTGTATCATCGAGTTTCCGTCTGCGCCACTTTATATCCTCCTCTAAGCGGACTCCTTAGCACAATTCCAATCTCTCCAGGCACCGCCCAGCTTCGCAATTACCATGCACACTGCATTTTGTATGTAGAAAGCAAAAACGTATGATATATGAAAACAAAACACATGAAAGAAAACGCTGGGGGTTCCGTTCTTCTTTTAAGGCGGCCCGTCGCTCCTCCTGGTTGAAGCCTGAGGCGTCGCCCTGCAGAGTCGGCAATTCCCCCTATTCGCGCTCGCGGTCCTTCTTACACCTCCCGAACCGGCTCAGGAGGGTGGTGCGACCGCTTCCACGCTGCTGGGGAACCTTCCCTAAGGGTGCCCCCCTTAGGGTTTGGGGTGCGCTTCGCCCTAGCGTCCCCCCAAGCCTCCGCAGAACCCAGAAAGCCAAGAGCAGGCTTCCCGCGCTTCAACACAGGCTGCGACCGGAACAAGGAAATGATTTTCTATGAACTTGGAACTCCCCAGTGAGGACTATAAATAAGCTAATTTGACATTTCTTGCTTCAGCCAGCTCTGACTTATGAGTGTGCAATTTTTTTTGCTCTGAAGATACGGGAAAAGTGTATTTTCCCCATGCTTGCATAAATCAAAAAGAGCTGAACTAGTTTGACTTAATTTTTATTTTTTTTATTTTTTAAACACCTTCTCATGCTAACCTTTAGGTTAAACTTCTACAATGCTAGATCACCCCTACAAAACACATGAGAACAAAACTTTCAAATTATCAGTTAATAATTAGTTATTGCTTAGCACTATAATAGCTACAAACCTTAAAAAGCCTGTTTTGCTGATCTTGGGTCTCTGAGAAAACCTTTTAGCAATGCTCAAAATGATTTCAGGGCCATACATTTAAAATGTTCTTGTTTTTCTTTCTTATTTTAATCTCTGGCTGTGCTGCTGCCTCTTTTACATTTCCTGCTTGATGCCAGTGTCAAAACATACCTTTTATTTTTGACTCTCTAATCTGTTTGCGGTAACTGAGCCATTCCCAAATCACTATTGAGGCTAATGGTTGAATATAGTATTATTTACATTAAGGAATAAGTTTGACATGGATAGCTAAACTGAACCTGTGATCCATCTGTTTGGGAAACAGCTTGTGATTGGCGAGGCTTAGCTGTCACATTGGCCCCACAGAAATGAATGCGAAGAAAATGGCAAATTTAATGGGACTGATATCCTGTTCACCAAATTCTTGGGATTGTAAATGGGTGAGATTCATTATAGAGTGGGCAGGCACATCCACTTGTGCAGTGGAGCTTTTCCCTCTTCCTTCCCCTTACACACACCTCATCACACACCCTCATATTCTGCTCTGGAGGGATGAAGGTGGAAAACAGAAATCTGAACTCTCATTATACAAGACGATTTCCATCACACAAGTTGGGCAGGTATCACTGGCCCATGAAAAATAGGCCCATGAAAAATAGTCATGCGAGTATTCTATCATGAAATATTCAAAATAATTATCCCGCTTTCTAGTAGGGCTAGGCAATGTATCAATACATCATCCAAAAATGGTTTGAAGTGCACATTGCAGCAACGGTTTCATAATATTCAACATGGTGATACATCGCAAATCATGATTTGCACATGTGCTATGTGAATAATCGTGATGTGAGGAAAATTGTGAAGCTGGTCATCGCCTTTGTCGTAATTCCTGCCGCCCCTGTTGTTCTGTACTATAAAATAACAGCTGTAACAATATGTTAAAGGTATTAGTTTTAGACTTCTAAGGAGTAGCAGTTGCCAGTACATTGCTTCATTCGCCTCTACTTGGTATCATCTTTATTTCAGACATCATGATATATTGGTATATTGCAATGCTGGTGATATATCACAATGTTGAAAACCAGACGTCGCCCAGCCCTGCTTCCCAGCCTTGAAGCTGTTTGCTGCCTATGGCAGAAGATTCAGATGAACACTTTTATCACAGGCATGCTAGTCAGACCAGATAAGTGGCTAAAAAAGCCTAACAGTTGGGTTAACTGGTTTTGAGAATTCACCTCAGCAATGTTTTCACTGGATAATATATGCTGTAGGTTTATGCTTCCTATCTTACTTCAGCAAGTTGTATAAACAAATAAGCTAAAATGTTCATGCCCTCCTAGCTGAAGGCCAGTTTCATTTTACTTTTAAAATATGCAGGTGTGCATTCCCAGATGCAAGTCGCCTGCAAAGGCAAATTATGGGGGGGGGGGGCGGAGGGGGAGGATTGTCAACAACAGGGAAAGCTAATCAGCTGGCTCAAAGAAATCATTTGCTACAAAGCTTATTTCTGTAATAAAATGCAGCCTTTAATTCCGAGTTTTTATATAATTTCCAGGAAGGCTGTGCAATTTACAAGTTACACAGAGCAGGAGGATGATTAAAAGGGTCTTTTAAATTAGACAAGTACTAATCGTTGATTATATTTTTGCAATTTAGTGTAGGGAGGTCCAGGTGCATGTGAACAACTAGATATGGGCAGCTTTGCCAATATCTTCTTTGAGGAATCACAGGTGAAGATTGCAAACCTTGCGCATTCCTCTGTTTAATTTGATACTGCTTTGTCTCCAGACTATGAAATTTGCTTCCTCTTAACATTAGCCTTGTTACTTTTGTGCACTGCTGCCCCCTTCTGTCTGAAATGGAACTTTAAAGAGAGAAAAAAACCCTTAAGTTATTTCACTAGTTTATAGACCAAGTAGTCCATAAATTTCGTCTGTGCAAGGCACGAAACAGCTAAGTTTCTTTTTTAAGCCCACAGACATACAATTTGTGTAAAATCCATTTGGACACATGGAAAAGCAAAGAAACCAAAGGCATTTTTTTAAAAAGCCAACTGTATTTTATAAACATAACTCCCAAGAGTAGAAAGCACAAGCTGTAAAGTCACAGTGTCAAACCCTAGATCTGGGCAGAAAAGCAAACAAGAGCCATCCTAACACAGTACATCACACTCCATCTTATCCCATATCTGATAGACCCAAGTTTTTATAAGGATATATACTGCATCCACGTAAAAATTAAAGGTAAAGGACCCCTGGATGGTTAAGTCCAGTCAAAGGCGACAATGGGGTGTGCCACTCATCTTGCTTCAGGCCGAGGGAGCCGGCATTTGTCCACAGACAGTTTTCTGGGTCATGTGACCAGCATGACTAAACCGCTACTGGAGCATCGGGGCACCATCACAGAAGCCAGAGCACATGGAAACGCTGTTTACCTTTCCACTGCAGCAGTACCTATTTATCTACTTGCACTGGTATGCTTTCGAACTGCTAGGTTGGCAGAAGCTGGGACAGAACAACAGGAGCTCACCTCCATTGCGGGGATTCGAACTGCCGACCTTCCAGTCAGCAAGCCCAAGAGGCTCAGTGGTTTAGACGGCGTCCATGCATCCATGTAGGAGAATAAGACAAAAGAGTAAGATCATCCTTTTTCACATTCAAGCTTTGAAACAGACCTCTCTCTCCAGGGCTGCTTCCAGTTACTGTATATTTACCTGCCCATGTCTGGTATAGTTCACAAAATGGCCAAACAAGCTGGTAAAATTGCATCAGGACTGTACTACTTCCAGACTGGGAAATTATATGATTTAAACATTTCTCTGCAAAGAAAAGAAAGGGAGACCTGTGCTAACAAAACCAGCATACTGAGTAAAACACCAACTAACTCTTCTCCAGTAATCTAGCTATCCATGTGGGAAGATTTTGTATATGAAGGAGCATTCAATAATGTCATTTAACACCTATAGTTTCAGGAAGTACAGGTGCAGGGGAATTTTACACAACCTTAAGTGAAACGGTTCTTAGATGTGACTACTGTGAGGCCCTTCAGCTTTTCAGACTCACTTTGCCAAGCCCACTAAACTCTGTTTCTTTCCAACATTTCCCCCTAAATATTCGTGGCCAGGAAAATCTGGTTGCTAACTGTGACTAGTTCTGCAGAGACCACTTCTGTTTTTCTGTAGCATGAACTTGTTGTATGATGCTGACTGGGGCTGATGAGAATTGTAGCCCAAAACACCAGGTTGACAAAGCCTGTTATATCATAAAAATGCTTATCGGGTATAGCTGATATATAATTACAACCAAGATGCATAGATGAATATTAATTTTTTAAAAAAAGTATTATTATGAAGCATAACAACTTCAATCAGAACTTTCCAGTATGTCCATTTCAATTGCTGTGTCTTTTATCCAAAGCACTATAAATATGAGAAGTGGGAAATCCAAATATTACCTTATCTCAGTTACAAGGCTGGATAGGGTTTCCCCCCCTTCCGTCACATACAGGAAAAAATAATGAGTTCTCTCTACCTGGGTCTTTATTTTGTGTACTTTGCAGCTTCAGCTGCATTTCCAGGAGTATCCATTCAAAGAGTTTTCACAGACCCTCCAGGAAATGCAACCAAAGGTAAAGAGAGCCGCAAGGCTACTGCAATTACCAGAACAGCAAGGAAAGAAAACTTCACCCACCTCATAAACCTGGCAAAAGCACAGAAGAACAAGCACCCACCTCAAAAAATTTCAAGGCTGTGTTTGTGACTGCAGAAACTCGCCTCCTATTTCCACACAGGAAGAAGGAACCCACTAAAATGGGGAATGAATTCCAGCCCATGTTTAAAGTTAACTATAGCTTGTTTGAGATTATGGGTTGTATTCAATGCACTTGTTCCACCAGTGCAAGAACTTCCCCTGCCTCTCCTTGCAAAGCCACTAAATTTGTTGTGGGGTTTTTCTTAACCCTCTGGAGAATATCTGGATAGGACATGGGGGAAATGCAGGGAGAAGAGAGAAGTTCTATTGTGTAAAAGGAAATCCTTATTGCTAAAAGGACAGGTGCCTTATGTTTTTAGCGTGACCCAGACAGATGCAGCCACAACTCTGGCAATCCTTCTGTCAAGGCTGGAAGTCTACAGGCAAATTAGGCAGTGACAAGCATAGGCCTGGCACATAAATGAGCTCGATTTGGTCCCCAGCCCCAGAAGCTCAGTTACAGACTTTCTAGGGACCAGATGGAACGTCTATGATTTATTGTGCAACTTACTTCTTACTGAACTGGTAGCTGCAGTGGCATCTTTTTGGCCAGCCACACTTACGGATCTAAAGCACAGCAGACAGGAGGCCAGTTGCTCTCCTCCTGGAAAGCCCTTGCATCATTAGAGAGAGAGTATGTCAGCTGGTCTAGCTGCCTGAGTCTGTGGTTCAGGACCTCCAGCACATTAACATACCTCAAATGAGTAGATTTATACATATTGGGATTTAAGAGGACTCAACTTTAGTAAACACCAGGAGCTTGCTGGAGGCTACAATTTGGCATCACACTATTCAGCACCACACAATCATACAAGTTTAAATTGGGTGGGATTCACCTAACGAGCCCCGTCAGCAGACGCCCTGTGCAAGGACTTCTGCTTGCACAGTGGGGATTTCGCTCCTCCTCACACATGTCCTGCCTTCCCGAAATTGTCTCCAGAGAAGTCATGAGAACCTCCAGAACTGTGTGCAGGGGGAGAAGAGGGGGAGATTGTTCCACTTGCCAAGCTGAAATGCTGGCACTGATGAAACGATCAGAAGAGTGTGATGTTGAATTCCATCAAATGCATCCCTTTTCAAACAAAGCAAGAAGGAGCTCAGGTACACATTACTGACAAGTCACTTCAAATAACATAAGCTTTCCTATGTATGAACAAGAAAAGACAATACACAAGCCATCCCAGTCTTCTTTGGAAGGAAAGGAGGGATATAAATTGAAGAATGAATGAATGAATGAATGAATGTGTGTGTCTGCCTGCCTGCCTGTCTGTCTGTCTCTCTTTCTCTCTCTTTCTCTCTCTCTCTTTCTCTCTCTCTGTGTGTGTGTTTTACAAACAGCAGCATCTAAAAACAAACCAGTCATCAATTTTGTCATCAAACTATCCACCAGAACCTTTCCTGAACAGAAACTGCCAGTTTAGGCTTCACATATACACTTATAGGGTCTGAACTGGCAGTGACTGCCCAGAAAACCAATCTTGAAATCATGGTGGATAGCTCAGTGAAAACATCAGCCCAGTGTGCAGCAGCTGTGGAAAAGGTGGGGTGTTAGGGATGATTGAGAAAGGCATGGAAAATACAACTGCCAATATAATAATGCTGTCATATGCATCTGTACAGTGCAACCACATTTGGAATACTATGTAAAGTTCTGGTCGCCACACCTCAAAATGGATATTGTAGAGCTGGGAAAGTTTCAGAAAACGGCAGCCCAAATGATTGTGGGCCAGGAACAATTTCCCACCGAGGAAATATTGCAATGTGTGGGGCATTCTAGTATAGGGGGGAAAGCAAGTAAGGAAGAATGTATATACATGTATAGAATTATGCATGAGCCACCTCCAGAACATCACTATTTTGCAGGTGGAATTCAATCACATACTGGAAAGTCATATTTGTAGAGTTAAAGGGGTATTAAAGCATTCTAGTGTAACAAAGTCACTTGAAAAGAAACAGAACTTTTGCAGTTGGGAAAGTGACTGGGAATGCACTAAGAAGAATGAGATACATAAGCTCCACACAAACAAATCTGGATAAATCCTCAACGAAGTATAGATATTTTGTAACCTCCGCTTAAGTTTGAATGCTGAACAGGTAGTCTTAAAAAAAAAGAAGCATACAGTATTTAAAATAGATGGATTTCTTCCCTCTCTCTCTCATAATGGCCATCCGATAAGGCCATCCAATGAAGCTGAATGTTGGAAGACTCAGATAGACAAATGGAAGAACTTCTTAACACAAGAAATAATTATATTATGGAATTTGCTACAGTGTGATGCAGTAATGGTTATGAAGATGGATGAATTTAAAAGGAGGTTGGAAATATTCGTGGACAATGAAGCAATCATTTACTATTAGCCACAAACACTGTGTAATTCCTCTGGTATTGGGATGCAGTATACAACTGAACACCAGCTGCAGAGAAGCACAAGCAGAGAGAGGGTAAAGGTTAATGGACCCCTGACCGTTAGGTCCAGTCGCAGACAACTCTGGGGTTGCGGCGCTCATCCCACTTTATTGGCCGAGGGAGCCGGTGTACAGCTTCCGGGTCATGTGGCCAGCATCACTAAGCCACTTCTGGCGAACCAGAGCAACGCACGGAAACACTGTTTACCTTCCCGCCGGAGCAGTACCTATTTGTCTACTTGTACTTTGACGTGCTTTCGAACTGCTAGGTGGGCAGGAGCTGGGACTGAGCAACGGGAATTCACCCCATCACAGGAATTTGAACCGCCGACCTTCTGATTGGCAAGCCCTAGGCTCTGTGGTTTAGATCACAGCGCCACCCGCATCCCTAGAGTATAGTTGCACTCATTTCCTGCTTGTGAGATTCCCATAAGCATTTGATTGACAACTGTGAAAAGAGGATGTGAGACTAGATGGGTCTTTGGTCTGATGCAGCAGGGCTCACTTATGTTCACATACTTAAAAAAAAAAAAAGATTTAGCTGTTTTCACTCCTGTTTGTATTTTAAAGAATACAAGAGCTAACATAAAAGGGCAAATGTAAGCTTTGGTTGAGTTTTAAGGATTTACAGTTAGAATCTGCATAGATTTGTAGTGTACCAAGGTGCATTTTGAATGCTGGATGTATTTGAACTGGAAGATCAGTACAAAAGTCTGACAGCAAGAAGGCATTAAGCCACTGGGAAAAATTACTGGAGAAACATGTGAGAAAGCATCTTTTAAAAAACACAAAAATCAGACCAACAAGTTTTATAGTAGGCTACTTTTTAATGCATTTTGAAATATATGTGGCCTGCCAGAAGAACACTGAAAACACATTTATAATGTAATCATAAGCACAGCCTGTGACTGTTGTATGCATGCATGCAGTGTATTTCTTAAGCAGTATTATGACCAAAGTCAAATATTATACACTTTGAATACAAATTATTCAAATTACAACCACTACATTTTTATGGTAACTGCAGCCACACGAGATTACTGCTGTAGTGGTTAGTCATCTATGGTTCAATGCTTTAGCACCATGTTCCATTATTAATTGAAATGTATTTCCTGCCCTATTCTGTACTGTATTTGAAAATATTAGGGTTGCAAGCTTTAATCAGTTTAATGGGAATAAACTGCTCTGGGGCTGTTTGACCAGGCAAAAGGAGAGGAACTCTAGAAGCCCCTTCTTCAGCTCTATTGTATTTTTTAAATCACTTAAGAATGGAAACATCTGTAAATGTGCAACTAGATAAAACAACCCACTGCTTAAAAATCCCCACCAAAAAGTGTCCATGCCACAGCAGCTAAAAGCAACAACTCCTCGCCCCACCAAAATTGGCTTTGTTTCACTGAAACTTTGTTCAACGCCTGGCATGATTGAAAGCAATCCAAAAATAGAAGAACCATCACATCATGGTATATTTCTCTTGAAACGCACTAACATGAAGAACTAGTGAAAGGAACATAATCTCAAACAATCTTCAGCAAAAAGCTGTCTGCCCTATTTCTTACCTTGTGAGAGCTATAAAATGCAAGTGATGCTTTGGCACACAGCAGGTAGCAATATAATCATGCAGGTGCATAGTTCTGTCTATACACATTAGAGTAGTGCATATGTAACGGGTGGATTCTCACTAGATTGAAAAATGAATCCTCCTCATTGACAGATGCCCATTCACTAAAATATTGGGAGACAAATTTATCAATAAGGTTGGCCATTACTTTTCTGCAGGTTACAGAGGTCAGCCAGAGCATCTTTAATGCACTGAACATACAGATTACTGCAACAGATCAGACAATTTGTGCATGTAACTTAGCTAAAAAGACAAATCTCTAAAACCAATTAACACAGTCTTGGAATTGCTTATATGGCCAAGGGTAAATCCAAGGGTAAAGAGAGATAAAGCAAAGGAGAAAAACTCAAGATACTCATGGGCTGTCCATAGCTTCTGCATTGCTTTCATCTGCCTATTTAGATCTGGCTGTGATAGAGTTAACTAACAGTGTACAGATTCTCTGACCTAGAGGACTTGGCACTGATTCCTGTCTAATTCATCTGCAGATTTCGTGCCCAAACAAACCAAAACTGCTGCTTTTGCCTAACAAACTGAATGAATGGAGGGCTGTAGTTCACTGGGTAAAACACATGCTTTGCATGCAGACGTTCCTTTGCATTGCCAGGAATTGCTGAAAAAGACCCCTGTCTGGAAACCTGGAGAGTCATTGCCGGTGGACAATGCTGGAAATGGATGGATGAATCAATTATCCGACTCAATAAAATGCAGCTTCCTATACTAATTGTCAGGTAGCATCTCTAATCCTCTAAATATCTCATGATCATTTTGGAATGCCTTCAGAATTCTTTGACACCGGTGATGTGGTAGCCAATACATCCTCCACCAGGGCCAGGGCCTTTTCAGTGATGGCTCCGACCCTGGTGGAATGCTCTGTCCCATGAGACTAGGGCCCTACAGGATTTAACCTCCTTTCGCCAGGCCTGTAAGACAGAGCTATTCTGCCTGATCTTTAATTTGAATTCAGCCTGATCTTTTATTTCCCTTCTTTTCCCTCCACCTCCCCTTTTATGAAGATTACCTGCTCTGGGACCCCACAGCTAATTCTCCCCTGGCCTCCTCGCTGGACCAAGTAGGACTAATTCAGCCAGCTAGCCCTGGTGACTATCTAATGTTTATTGGATGGATTTCCCCCAAATTGATTTTTGAACTTTGAATTTTATTGTTATTCATGTTTTTATACTATATTTTATGCTGGTTCTATGTTGTATTACAATTAAGTGTTTTAAATTTGTTGTTAGGCGCCCTGAGCCCAGTTTTCTGAACCAGGATTTTATTATTATTATTATTATTATTATTATTATTATTATTATTATTATACAGGCTTGCCCACCTGAGGAAGGGGGAGTGGAACACTTCAGCAACGTCTTCCTTGTCCTAATCAGAAAATGTTGCTCTCTCTCTCTGCCATCCTCTGACTCCAAGGATGAGTTCCACCTTGCATCTCTATCACTTTCAGCCTCACAGCAGCCAGCAGTTTCATAATTGGACAAGGTCGCTTTAAAAGAACACATCCAGCTCCTTTGAGGAGGCAGGGCCAACCGCAAAAAAATGTCTTGCCACTGAGTAATCCACTGAGCTCTTCTTGATAAGCTCCTCTCTGAAAGACAATAGGGAATTTTTTTTTTGGGGGGGGGGGAGAGAAACTGCAAGCATCTAATGCTACTATCTTGGGGAGACCAGAATCAAGATTTGAGAACAACTGGCTGTGCATATAATTCTGAGGCATCAATGGAAAGCTATAATTTTAGTTTAGATTGCATTCCGGGGGGGGGGGGATGCCCCTTTTTTTCATTTATTATAGAATCAGGTCAATAGATCAATTACATCTGCTTGGGCTTCACCCTGATAAACGCGGCTAATTTATCTATAACTAAAAAATAAATAAGCCTTTGAAAATTCATCTGACACTTTCAAGGAAATCGAGGAGAAAAACGCAGCCTTTAAATCTGAAGATTCCTGCTAGTGAAGCAGCGATCGATTTCTCTCCCTGAAATAATTTGTTTCTGCATTGGCGAAATAATTAGAATCCAATCTCTAGGATGAGAGAAAAATCTAAGTGAGTTAGCTATATAACTGGAATTCTCCAAATGCTGGCTTCTGAGGATTCGTGCTGTCGCTTCCTCTTTCTTCATTCCATATAAATGAAATTGCATATGATGCACTCTGGCCAACCATTTTATACCTCGGTTTGATAGACTGAAGTATCAAACATCAGAGCCTGCCTGACACAAGGCTTGTGATTCACTCAACTCTCATGTTCATACAGCGGCATTGCCCCTACAAGTTATTAAAAAAGGGCCCTGGATTCTGGTCCAAGGTATGCAAAATAAATATTTATACTGCTAACCAATTTATCCCATTTTTCTCTTACTGTATCAAAGAACTGTAAGAATAATACAAGTTCCTTCAGATCCATAGCCAAAAGATTAACTTAGGTATGGGGTGTTCCCAAACCCTTTGGTCCATTGGGAACATGTGTTGCTGTGAGAAAATGCCATGGGTACCAGTCACAAAATGGGCGCCACAGTGGCAAAGAATATACTGAGGTCCAGCGCCGAGGGCCTTCTGGCCGTTCCCTCCTGCGAGAAGCCAAGTTACAGGGAAGCAGGCAGAGGGCCTTCTCGGTAGTGGCGCACGCCCTGTGGAGTGCCCTCCCACCAGATGTCAAAGAGAAAAATAACTACCAAACTTTTAGAAGACATCTAAAGGCAGCCCTGTTTAGGGAAGCTTTTAATGTTTAATACTGTATTTTAGTGTTTTGTTGGAAGCCGCCCAGAGTGGCTGGGGGGACCCAGCCAGATGGGCAGGGTATAAATAATAAATTATTATATTATTATATAAACTGAATGGTTTCCACATACAAAAAAGCAAAAAATGGGATGACAAAATGGTGCAGGCATGCCCCCGTATCAATGGGGAAGAAGGCATCAGCCTCCACTGGACTTGCTCACAAAGTGACGCTCTGGGCAAGCTAAAGTGTGTCTGTTCAATGTAGGAGAGGCTGAGCCAGTGCCAACAGAAGATCAAACTACCTCTCACACATTCTGGAGTTTTATGGGGATATTTCCTGAGGCCTTTTGCAGACATAGTGCCTCTGGATGCCTTGGTGGCAAGCCCTGGCCTACGTCTTCCAGGCTGAAGTGTGCAAAATGGTCAAGCTAAAGCCATGCTAGTGATCCCTGTAGGGCAAATGGTAAAGCAGATGTTAAATGAGTATATGAATGTGCTATATACTAATATATTCAGTGATGAAAAAAAATCCCTTCTTGCTTCTGCATACATGGTCCAGGTCTCCATAGCAAAAGGAACACCTGCCTTGGCCCACTGTTAAAATAATTATCTCTTTCACAGAATTGTAGAGCTGGAAGAGACCCCAAGGGTCATCTATAGTCCAACCCTCTGCGTTGCAGGAATCCTGCCCACATCCTTCACTGGGTGGGCTCAAACCACCAACCTTCTGGTAAACAGCCAGACACACTGACTTATTGTGCCACATGCCTTAGAAGCCAAGTTATTTTGGCTCTCTGTGGAGAAAAAATATGCATCTTTGTGATAACACCCTCTCTCCCTCTAACCCAATGATCTGAAATGATCTAGTGTCTGGGGTGTTGGAGGTAAATTCAATTTGGTGGCTGCAAAGTGCTTTGCGGCAGAGTGCCAATAAAATAAAGTTTTGTTCTTTAAAAAAAGGGGGTGGGCCAGAACTGGGCCTGGAGCTTTCCAAGCACACCTCATGAAGATGTCATACCTGTAAGATATGGCAGTGGTTCTGACATTCAAGTCAGGCCTCAACTTATTTGTTGGTATGAGAGATATGCATGCCAGGCATCACCCAAAACCACACAAGACTTTTCTAAATTTGAATTGCTAAAACCTGTTGGAAAAGGTGAACAGGAGACTCCACTATGTTGCTTCTATTTTCTGTACAAATCCTAACCCACTGATGCACAGCAGAATTGAGTAACCTGAGCAGGCTATGTTTGGATCAGCGTTATTCCATAATAATGAATATGAGCCCCAAGTGTCTTAGTTTGCATTCTAGTTTATTGCAATATTGAGATTTGTGTCACCAGGCCACAATCCACCCTGGAGCCCAAATACCGCGTTATATTTACATACAGTGACACAAACCATTTTAATCATTCTTAAGATTCAAGAGAATTTAGATCAACGTTTTCATTTTTGTGCATCTTGGGAAACGTAACATGCATATCAGACTGAAGCAAATATGAAGGCTGGAATTTAGACTCTGCAAGCAATATACAGAGACCAGAAGGCAAATAATGTTTTCTACAGCTGAATCATGTTTCCTCTACAGTTATGGTTGCATTTAGACATCATGAAAAATTATGTTTTTCTGGGACAGGATGAACCTAGGCGAGGTCTTATGTTTGTGCTTTTCCCCATCTTCCTCCTCGGCGTGGCAAAGAGGGGAGGTTCAGGGGTTTTTACTTCCATTTATGATCAATCGTGACATTCCATTTGATGGGTTGTGATCAAACCATAATTTTCCACAGCTTAGGGTTCAGCTCTTTCTCACAACCATGCCAGAGGATGAGAACGAATGGGAGACCATGTGTAGCTGAAGTCTTTTCCCATCAAAATTTCCAATTACGCACCTGCCTTAATCAAGCCAAAGTCTGTAAGCAGAAACTTGCAAAGCGTTTCTCAGTGACATCTTAAAATATCAGTTAAGAAAACCACTACATAATTCATGGTACGCCTTATATATATCACAGCACATTGAGAAGTGGATGGTACACCTCACTACAACTTGAATTTTTATATTATTAAAAAGAGTTTGGGAGGTGGAAGGGGAGAACTTGATAGATTTAGGGCTCATACTTTTGCCGACTGCATTGCCAATGTGATAAAATATTTAGTGGCTTCATATTCCCCAACCATATTTTTGACAATACGCTTCATGCTCTGCTTGCAACAAAAAAGGGAGTGACACAGCAGTCAGTTTTCGAAGAGTAAAGTGTGCATTTTTCATGGCAAAGAAAACTTCATTTTTTATTACCCTGCCATTGGTTAAGTCAAGCTCTGATAATTAGGATATTGGATATTTATGAGGAGCTATTCTCCCTTTATTATTGCTTTAGGTGCCTGTTGACAGATGCAGCTAGACAATTTACACTGATGCGTGAATTTGCCAGTATTTCAGTAATAATGTCCAAGTCTAAGACTATTAGAAAAATGGGCTGTTTCTCACTCTTAGAATATATATTTCCAATTAATTCCACTCTTGCAGCAGCAGCACACACACACACACACACACACACACACAGTCACATACACACAATAAAAACTGGAAAAAGTTAATATTAACAGGATATGAACAAAGTGTTCAGTAGCAAAAGCCTACTGGCAGGGCCAAATTGTTTGAAGGGCCAAAGCTACACAAATATTACTGTGCGCCATTAACAGGTAGTGACTGCGACATATTTTTGGAGACACCACCTGTGCAAGTTACAGTTTGAGAAGAGAAAAGCCAGGTCCCGGGTGGTTTTACAGATCAACTGCAGTTCGTTCCCACTTCAATTTAAATGGAAAGAGAGAATTCCTTAAAGAGCACGTTACTGCAAGCTCATCTATGTTTATACGGAACAATTTCAAGATATGAAATTGTCTGCTTTTTCAATCTAGGTTAGTACTGAAGATATACCATCAAAAGCTGTGCTCCTGAATGGTTAAGCTGTGCTCCAGGTTACTCCAGAACCAATTCAGGCAGGGTGGCAAAATGTTCATTAAAACAACAGAGATTACTGCCTGTCTTTTAAACTCTGGCCACAGCTGTTCCAACAGGATTAAAGAATTCAGAACTGGGGATTCCGTGGTTTTCAACCAATCGAAATGTAGCTCAGAAACCACTGCATTAATGATGTTCCCTTATACAGTAGAGGCATATTCCCATAGAGTGGTATAACATTATTTATTTATTCAATTTATTTCCCAAACCCTCCCCTCCTCCCAAACGAGCCAAGGACAGCAAACAACAAGTGAGGAAACAACAAAAACATCTTTAAAACAATTCCAATACAGATACAGATGCAGACTAGGACAGATCTCAATTTAAAAGGCTTGTTAGAAGAGGAGGGTCTTCAGCTGGCATAAAAAAGTGATGTATCTCATTGGTATAACAGATATACCCGTATTTTTCGCTCTATAAGACGCACCAGATCATAAGACGCACCTAGTTTTTGGAGGAGGAAAACAAGAAAAAAAATATTCTGAATCTCAGAATCCAGAACAACAAGAGGGATCACTGCGCAGTGAAAGCAGCAATCCCTCTTGCTGTTCTGGCTTCTGGGATAGCTGCGCAGCCTCCATTCGCTCCATAAGACGCACACACATTTCCCCTTAATTTTTAGGAGGGAAAAAGTGAGTCTTATAGAGCAAAAAATACAGTATCTTTTTTTCTGTATCTCAATGTTATATACAGTGGTGCCCCGCAAGACGAACGCCTCGCAAGACGGAAAACCCGCTAGATGAAAGGGTTTTCCGTTTTGGAGGTGCTTCGCAAAACGAATTTCCCTATGGGCTTGCTTCGCAAGACGAAAGCCCATAGGGAAATCTCCGGGACAGCAGGGAAGCGCAGCGTGTCTTCCCCACTGTCCTCGGACCTCCTCCGAAGCGTGGTGGCGGGGCGGGAACACCTCCTCCTGCTGCCGCCGGGCTTCGGAAGGCTCCTCCGAAGCCGGGCGGTGGGGCGGGAACACCTCCACCCGCCACCGGGCTTCGGAAGGCTCCTCCGAAGCCGGGCGGTGGGGCGGGAACACCTCCTCCCACCGCCCGGCTTCGGAACGATGCTCTGAAGCCGGGCGGCGGGGCGGGAACACCTCCCCCCACCAGAAGGCATTTGAAGGCAGGCGGGGGGGGGGGGAGCAAAGACTTTTGCCCCCCGCCCGCCTTCAGAAGAGGTCCTGGACCTCTTCTGAAGGCTGGCGGGGGGCAAAAGTCTTTGTTCCCCCTGCCTGCCTTCCCAGGGGCTTTTAAATCGCCCCGGACAGCGGAGAAGTCCTCCGCTGTCCCGGGGTTTTTTAAAATGCTGGGGGTGGGAAGAAAAGCCCTTGTTTCCCCCCCCCCCAGCCTTCAGAAGAGGTCGGGGGACAGACTGTCCCCGGACCTGGTCTGAAGGCGGTTTCCATAGGAACGCATTAATTGATTTTCAATGCATTCCTATGGGAAACCGTGCATCGCAAGACGAAAAACTCGCAAGACGAAGAGACTTGCGGAACGAATTAATTTCGTCTTGCGAGGCACCACTGTAACAGGGTCATCGAACCAGTGCTCATGGGAAATGGGATGTCTGAGAAGGCCTTAACTGGTATTCCAACACAGGGGCCCCCCGACTCTGAGCTTTCGTATTTTAAAAAAGTAAAATTCTAGCCTTCTAGAAAACAGATTTTGAAGCAAAAATGTGTAGGTACCCTTCTAAGCAATTTCTTTGAAGTGCACCAGCTCCCAGCTGTCAATGTTTTTATCCAATGAATGTGCTTATTAAGTAGATGGTCACCAGGCAATAGGAACCCCCTGGGTCCTAAAGAGCTGCTCTTTTCCCCTCCCCTTTAGTGAACTTTTCCTGCTTCTCTCTTATTTTCAAGTCCTTGGACCCACCTATTTGGCACTCTATGGCTGTGGGCCACTTCCAATCTTCTTCCAGCCAAGCACTGAGTAGCTGGCCTGTCCTTAGTTAAGCCACTGCTCTCTCACTACCTCCCATCTGCAATATGGGAATGAAAATGCCAATCTACATTACAGGTTTGTTGTAAAGACTGCTGCGATAACTGTCTGTGAGGAACTCTTTAAAAACCCTATATAAATGCTAAGTGTCATTATCGTTCATTTCCCGAAGTAGTTAAGCTCTGCTTGTATGTCTGAGAACTTGGAAAGAGTCTTCAGGATCCAAGACTAGGCCTTTCTCCCACCCAAAAGAGAGAAACCATTAAGCATTTCAATTGATGTTATGTGGTAAAAAAGCACTGATCCATTCCCAGTTAATCTATGCCCATTCTACAAGTAAATGGTTCAATACTTCCTCTAATGATCTGTACATTTTAGGATTTACTCATGGCTGAATAAGCTCCAGAGTTTACGTGTGCAGAGCCATAAAACTGAGCAATATATAATTGCAGCCAAACTATCGTGCTTGGACTGCAGACTTTTAAAAACAGAGCCAAGTAAAAGCTTAATGCCTTCAAATTACAGCATGCTTGAAGCATCCAAGCTGTCTTCAGACATTACAAGACAGAAAGAAAAACTCAGCATGCTCCCAGCCTTGGAATTCACAACTAAAACAGTGCATGTCACTCACTTCCCTCTCATTGCCAACAGGTCAATGGCTTTTAACAGGGCGCTTACTGGTGCCTAGAAGGGGGAAATGACCCTTATAATACTAACAGCTCACAGCCCAATACTCTGTGCAGTATGCCAGTAAATTTAGTTAGCGTGGCTCCAAGCTACTCTAGGAAACAAATCTTCACAGCCCTGGCTAAACAGGTACGGCATAGCACTTTTACGCCATCAGAATCTGTTCCGGATCAGTCCGACACTGAGCTGCCCTGGGGATAGCTTTATGCCTTGTGTATTCAGTAATCACAGAGTCAACACATGGCAAGATGGCAATGAGGCTTGAGCATCTGTTACAAATGTTTGTGGAACCACAGCCCGCTGCTGTCCATTATCTGGCATTGTATTAAGCTGATAGATGGAGACAATTTTAGCCATGCAAGATTCCTTCTAGAAGCTCAGTGAAGAGAGGCTGAAAGGTGCCAGCCTTCCATAGTTAAACTTCATAATGGTTTCATTTATCAACACAGCTATAAAGACTGCAAATTTTCCAACACAAGTGACAAACATTCAAAACCCTACTCCAAAAACAAAAATCGTATTCCACTGCTGCTGTAGCAAATTATAGTCAAAGACCTTAAATATTAATATTTGTAAATCCTAACAAAATACATTACTTAGTGATACTTTGACATTTTCATTTAGAAAAATATCCGTCTGCACGCCTTATTTCAGCTGAAAAGAAAAATCACAACACATTAGTTACTTTAGTATTGCTTCTACATGACATCAAGCTATTTCTAGGAGTGTTGCAACTTTCAATGTCATTTTTCAGTCTGTCATCCTACCCAGAAGGAAAAGCCACATTCACACAGCCAGCTGTAGGACTAAAATACCACGCACATATTCATATACACTAGATGTGATTAAGTATGGGAAGGAAGAGGGATAATACAGGGGCTAACACAGAATCATTGCTATAAGCAGCTGGATATCACAAGAGTAATGGGTTATTATTGGCACAGAGGAAAATATTTTTACCTAAATAAAAAAGATTTCATGAACACGAGTTCGTCAGCAGCAAAAACACTTAATTTTTCTGGCATTAATAGGCTTAGATCGGGGTTTTAGAAGAACCATCCACCAAAAGGCCAGGAGAGTCTATGGCATGGACTTCAGCAACACACAACTTTAATAAACAGGTTGATACTGAAGGGCCTCAGAAATAGAAACTTCCATCATGCAGTTATCATGCAACTGTTACAAGATGATCAAGGCCATAGCAGGCAGACAAACAAAAATGAGTAAATTAAGAATTTAACCTTCAAAATGGAATGTTAGAGCCTGATTGGATAAGAATGTAAATTTTCCCTCTCTGTTTATTTGTATAGTCTATAAAAAGTGGGCACACCCTGATTGGGGTGTGCAGATTGCGAACGTATTGCGCTGTACCATTTGCTTTGCATATGTGAAGCAAATAAACTCTGCTTGAAACCTGAATTGGCGTTTGCCTCCCTGTGTCCAGTCCGTGCTCCAGAATATCCAAGTCACATGCGGACCAACAATACAACCTCTGCTGAAGGCCACAATTTTAAAGATCTACACAATAATCCTCTGGTACTCATGAAAGCATTTTCACAAAGATGTTGGGAGGCAGGGATATAAGAGAACAATCATGGAAGAAATATCACAGCTGTGGAGGGAATATACACATTTGCCACACTTACATTGTGATTTTGTTCCTGAAATGGTTTGTGTGTTATATTATGCATTTCTTACACTATTTTGATATAATGGAAAGAAATGAGATGTGAATGTGGGAGAACTTGTAATTTAAGCTCCTTCACACATCTACTGGTCATTGACCAAAATATATATGTGTGTGTGTTAGGAGGCGTCTTATACTCTGGGTCATCTCCCCCCGTTTTCTTAAATCTGAGTCTCCAAAAATAGGAGGTGTCTTATACATACATACATACATACATACATACATAACCTCCTTCACACGCAGGAACAAAAGCAGATTGATTAAAGGACAGTTCAGCACTATTCTGACAACCACTCTGATGAAGGAACATGGGCAAAACCTGCAAATAGGAAGCTTTGGATTTTAAGGACTGTTTCCCTTAAACCACCAATAGTTCTTTGCTGTCCACACATGACAAACTGTTGCAGCAATTGAATTTTATAGGTGTGGGTGTGGGGAATTACCACTAGTCAGATGTAGAAAAAAGAGAGAAAGAGAGAGAGAAAAAATAACTAAGAAAACATTGGAATGCAATGATTTTACTATGATACCATGTGGATTAGCTATCCTGCCACAGCGGTACATATTTATCTACTTGCACTGGTGTGCTTTCGAACTGCTAGGTTGGCAGAAGCTGGGACAAAGCAATGGGAGCTCACCCCGTCGTGCGGATTTGAACAGCCAACCTTCTGATCAGCAAGCCCAAGAGGCTGAGTGGCTTAGACCACAGCACCATCCATTCCCACAAGAGAAGGTAAACGGCATTTCCGTGCACTCTAGCACTTTGTCACAGTGTCTCGTTGCACCAGAAGCTGTTTAGTCATGCTGGCCACATAACCTGGAAAGCGGTCTGTGGAAAAACGCAGGCTCCCTTGGCCTGAAGCAAGAAGAGCACCGCACTCCATAGTTGCCTTTGACTGGACTTAACTGGCCAGGGATCCTTTACCTTTTACTTTTTGGATTAGCTATAAAAAAGGGAACACATAAGTGAATATAATAATGGCCAGATAGATCATGGAATATCACGAAGTGACCAAAAAACCAAACCCATTGCTGGCTTTAGGTTCTATGAACTGGAAGAGAGACACTAAAAGCTGGTCAGTGATTTAACTTAAATGTGTGGTACAGACACAGCTACATGCTGCACTTATTATTGGCACTTTATTGTTCTAGATGGTATACTGTTCAATTTCATTTGTAGAACATTTGAAAGACGTAAAGACTACTAGTGATTTTCAGCAATATTTCTTAAAACAATTGGAGGCCCACAGATTCCTGAGCCATGCCATAACACCACTTCACAATTAGCATTTATAATACAGCAGACATTCCTTGCCATTATATTCCCTGTCCTATTTGCTTCCTATGAACACCCCAGCTTGCATCCATAAAATGTATTTCCACCAGGAGGAAATGGTTAAATTTCAAAACATGAAAACAAAAATCATTTATATGGATTTGTAAGACACATGGCATCAAGCAAAGAACTGCATGATCCATCTTTTATCCTAAATACAATGAGATATTCTTTAGCACAATAACAAGAGTTCTTTTTAAAAGATCTATGCTATCTTTGGATATCTCCATCAGCATTACACGCGGTATCTATCAAGCAGAGGTGTAAATTGAAAAAAATGAAGATAAAATGACTAATTAAAAAAACATCTGAAGGTTGATTCACTGAAAAACAAGGAATACAGAAAAATCTGTCTAACAAAAGACTAAGGGGGAGATGGTTTTATTAGACGTCAGTCATAAAAAATACAAAAAAGATGATAAAGAGCTAATATGCAACATGAATCACTAAGAAGAGAGTTGATGATAAGCTGGATCTTCCTTGTATATTAGAATGGTAAGTAAAGGCGGACTGCACTTTGAAAGAACATTTCAACAGAAAAGCTTTACAAGCAATTGGGAAGGAACTACTGAAAAGTTTTCATATTTCGGAACTACCAGTATGAACTATAAAAAAATATATTCTATGTGGCAAACAGCTATATCCTGTGCAGATGGACCAACAGGGTAGAACAGAATGTAAGTTTAAGCCTCCTTTAGCCTTATTTAATTTATATACTTCAGTTATGGAACAATTAATAAGTAAGGAATTAATAACACATTTATTAACAGCAGCTAGAACGGTAATAACCAGAACCTGGAAAGCCTTGCAATTAATTAATATTGATCACTGGTATAATATAGTATGGCAAACAACTGTAATGGGAAAGCTGTCGCTAAAATTGAAGCTGGCAAAGGGACAGAAAAAACAAGATAATGTTTACGCTGTATGGTGCAATTTTATTAAATATACAAATGAAACAACACAGAGACAAGAAATACCTACAACATATATTGCAATATGGCGTAGATAAGCAGGCACTACTCATTAGCTTACTCCTATTTCTGTATTTACTCAAGAATTCACTGAACTGGTTTACTCTATTCACCCCTTTCTCTTGTACTGTAAAATCATATGTTTAGTATTTTATCCCCCTGGCGACCGATTTATTTATTTTTTGTCAGTCATGTCATGTTTTATTATTTCTGGGTGTACAATTTTGTAAGAGAAAAATAAAAATTATATATTAATAATAATTAAAAGGAATATTTGTGATGGGGTGAGCAACAAGATCTCCCTCAGGAGGTTGCGGGTTCTCCTTCCTTGGAGGTTTGTAAGCAGAGGTTGGATGGCCATCAGTCATGGATGCTTTAGCTGATGCCCACATTGCAGGGGGTTGGACTGGAAGACCCTCAGGGTCCCTTCCAATGATTCTATGCTATGTTGGCCCACCCACATGCAGTGCTTGGAACCTGTAATTACAGCAAGATGAAGGAAGACAGGTCCTGAAGGCTTCTATAGCACACATGAGCTTTCTGCCAGGTGTTGCTCGACTTGAACCATGAGCCCTGTGGACTACTAGACATTAGGTCTCTGCTCCCACAGTATTGCTGATCAAAGTAGGCAATTATAAGATGGTTCCTGCATTGGAGTCCATAATCATCCTACAATGGGATGTCAGAAAAGGCCAATCACGTGGGCTACTGGATGACATCATGTTCTCCTATTCTAGGCAAGTTGTTACTAAGGAAGGTCACCTCCACTGTATTCCGTTCTTCAGTAAGTCCTCATTGTACCTGAATGCCTGTAGAAATTTAGATTATCTGCAAGTGGTTTGTCCTAGTTTCAGTAAAACCGTCAGCTCTATTGAACAAAATGAATAGACCAAAGGCTGAGAGCACACACAACTCTGAGTCAAGCCGTAGCCTATACAAAAAAAGGAGTAGAATAGCAGCTTTCTTCTAGCCTTCTAGAATAGTCTACTTCTTTATGAACTCTCATTTATAAAAGAACTGAGGTTTGTCTATTTGCATTAATATTGTTTGTCCTCTTTTTACTCCTTCCTGTTCCTAAAAAATGTATGTTCGGAGACCTTGTGGGAAATAAAAATAATGGATACAGCTGGCCTCCTGCAGACACACACATACACAACCTTATCCGTACTTGGCTGCTTTAGAAAGACTTTTCCAGAAGGAAAGCAAAAAAAGAAAAAAAGATGAAAGATTTCTTAGTAGACTGCTGACATCTCCAGATACATGTATAAATAAGCAGCTACCAAATGCAGTTAGATCCGTATTTGATGTCTGAATTGGAGGTTATGGGAGGGAATTTTTTTTCTGCCTCTGAAACTCATCCCTGCTCTCTGGATACCACTAAGCCACCCCTGGCAAAGGAAGGATTATCATCCTTGGCTCAAACTTCTGAAGAGAAAACCTTTTTATACTCTGAATGCACCAGATGGTATTTTTGTTATAAAAAACTCCCTGTTCCCTTAAGAGAATACTTCCATGACCCTGCCTCCCCAAAGTCGCTTATCCCCCACTCCTTGCAAATTACTCACTTCAAACCCTACTACAGAACAGAAGTAGAGTCTTCCCTTGGCAACTGCATTGTGCTACGCCGCTAAAGAATAGCTGGAGACGCTTTCTACTTACCCTGGATTGATGTATTCCTTGGACAAAATAAGACGGCACAGCCTAGTCTAGTATAATTGGATTATATTAATATGAAATCCATAATGCTGTGCATCCTCGGGAGAAGTTTACATTCTGGGTTCCCCACCCCCACTCCCCCACTCCAGACTGATCTTACAGACTCTAGGAAATGGCACTTGAGTGGCAAAACAACTACGAGAAATGAAATATTTTTCTAAGTTGCACATTGTGGCAGCTGTTTAATGGAGGATGCGGAAGTAAAAGTCTTTCCCTACCCTTTGAGAATCCCTCTTCAGCTGAGTTTTGAAACTGAGAAGATTCAAAGGAAACAACTTTGACCATAGTTATGCAGCTTGTAAGTCAACCTAAGCAAGTATAACTATGAAGAAAAACCCATGAACAAAACAGTATGTTTTCTATACATACCACCCTTAGATATAGCAATGAAATGCATACACCTGTGTTTCAAAAAAATTCATACAGAGGATTCTTCTCCAACACCAAGACACCATTCTTGTGGTTTATTTGTACATCATAAGTTTACCACAAAAATGAACTCTTTTTCTAATCTGGTTGGTCAAAGGGAGACGAGCTCAGACACAGAGCTTTAAAGCGCAGACTGTGCCTAAAAGAGCAGAGAAAAAGTAACTGTAGATAAGCCCTGAGAAGACATTACTTAGTGAGTTTTCTGCTGCACAACTTTTTGAAATGGTTTCACCCATATACAAAATCAAACCTAGAAGGTAACAGCGCCATAGTGCAGTGGTGTATTATATAGGTTACAATAGTGGAAACCATATCACTTTTTAATTTGTAATATCTAAAGCCCAAACATTTCCAACTTTAAACCACATTTGTTCCCTGACTAGTTCCTTGCTGCAGAAACCCGGATTTATTTCACATTTACAAAATGCTTCCTGAAGCAGAGACCAAGGACATTGGTCTACCCATCCAGATAGAAAGATTTAGGCCATTTGTTTTTAAAAATGACACATCATTAAAACTCTCTGTCATGCAATCTGCTCCCCAGCACAAGCGATGAAAGCTCCATCTTGATATCAGAGACTGAGAAATGATGGCTACAAAATGGAATCCTGATATCAGCATCAATTTTGAAACAGTTCTAAATGTTCGCTAGTCTGTTTTTGGTGTGGCAATGAAAACTGACAAGTCACACCATTCAGGTAGGTAGATTATTACTTATGTGGAGAGAGTTGGATCCGAATCAAGCTGTACAATTTCACTGCTCTCTATTGGCGCTTCTTATAACTTTGCCCATGAAATCACAAGATTTATAAGAAATTAAACCCACAGCCATCACATTGTTGGAAACTGGTTACCCAGGAATGCACAAAGAGCAAGGACTGATATACAGAGATTGTTCCACTCTTTCTCCAGTTTTCTCACACACCACTCCTTTTCCATTTTCTTGCTTCAGAGGCCTGTTTGGAAATCTTCCTAAGCAGAAGGCCACAACTAATTTTAAATGAAAATAAGTTGTATGTTGCGAGGAACAGATGTTCATATATATATATATATATATATATATATATATATATTTGCTTTCGTAGATTTTCACGGGTACAGGAATGCAGGTTTTGGTGTCCTCGGGTATCTTCCCGTGTAAAAGTTGGGGTGTCTAGGCGACGTTTCGACGAGGTCTCACTCGTCATCTTCAGGCTGGTGCTTTCGGCTTCTTGTTCCAGTAACAAGAAGCCGAAAGCACCAGCCTGAAGATGACGAGTGAGACCTCGTCGAAACGTCGCCTAGACACCCCAACTTTTACACGGGAAGATACCCGAGGACACCAAAACCTGCATATATATATATATATATATATATATATATGCACATGCTGGATGTGACAGTATTTGAATAAAACTATTTCAGTATAAATTGAGGTAATTCCTTACAGATAGCCAATGAAACTAACAAAAAAGAAACTATTTTTTTGCACATGCTTTACTTCACTATAGGCTCTTGGACAAGGCGGCCCATCATTGCAGAGTTGAAATGACTCAAAACAAATTTGGGTTTTGGGTCTCCTTTTTGGAGAATATATTCTATCACTTCAGTGGAACAGAAACTTTTAAATGGAGTCCTGGGGTTGTATTCAATGCAGTGCTAAGCAAAACATTCCATCAGCGCAAGGATTTTTCCTTGGGTAACGGAATGTTCTCCCCAACTCCTGGGGTTCTGGGGCTTCCACCAACCCTCAGAAATATATTTGGGGATGGCATGAGGCACCCATGGGAGGAGGACAGGAAAAATCCTGCTGCACCAGCAATAATTCTTGTGCTGGCATCAAAACAAAGCAGAGACTAAGTCAATAAAAAGCAAGCCACCACATGGAACAGAGAATATGTCACCTTGGTATGGTAAACATTGGTCACCAGAAACAAAAAATGATGTATAGATAAGTTTCTGTCAATCAATCAGTACCAATCCTTCCATATCCTAAACTAGCATGAAATTAGAAACGGTGGCTATTTTTCACAGAAAACTGGGGGGGAAATCTATGGAGGTGAAATAAAGCTCTTCTTTTCTATGCTGCTTCCAAAAGGGGAGAGAGGGATTCTGCAGTAAATAGTGAGAATATTAAAAACACTTCCTTTATGTGTGTATGTGTTTGTGTGTATGTGTGGACAACTCTTAGAGCATAATAACCTGTTTTATTGATGCTGCTGCTGTTTCATCATGGCAGCATGGTTCCCTGCTGCCTTTTATAGAAGAGAAATCACATTGTAAGAGAGTGCCGTCCACTTAACGTTATTCACTCTACTGCAAATGGCAACTAAGGAAGCTGAAAAGACAGAATGTGGATCTGCACTCTATCTTTCCTGTTATGGGAATATTTGCACAAAATCTTGACTTCCCTGCAATAGCTAAGTCAATTCACCTCCATACCAGGGAGGGAATTATAATCATCTCAAAGATTTCTTAAAGTCGGGGGTCGGTAACGGCATCTTCAGAACCATTACTAGTCACTGAGGGAGTTCTGCTTGGTCCCTTTCCAGGTTGCCAACTCAGAGTTGAGAGAGAAGCCTGGAACAGCTACAGTAATGGGGCTTGATGAAAGGATCCTTGAGTCCAGAAGAGGAAAGTTGGCTTGCCTCTCAAGGTGGTTTTCCTGTAAAACAGTAGACGACTTATACCTTAAAAAGAAGTTATGCAAACTAAAGAAACCCAAGTACTCAATGGCTCTAAATTATAAAAGTTACAACTGATGCACCAGGATACTGAGAGAAGTTTGTTCTTGTTTCAGGCTGAAAGTAGTAGGCATAGCTTCACAGGCACTTCAGGGCTTGGAGAAAATAAAGGCTTTTTGTTTTGTTTTTTAAAAAAGAAGAACATAAGAATCTTTACAACTGCTCTGAGGTAAAAAATTCTATCATAAAGTTTTCAGGATGCAGAACTTTTCCTGGGAAAAGTACCCTTAAGTTTAAGGTAAATTTGCCTCAGAAGAAACATTTCAAAGAGATGCTTCTCTTTTTTATTTTCCCCTAGTCTGTGTTTAAACAGCATATGGTCTCTCATCAATGCATACGCAGAACGTGGGGATATTAAGAGAAGTTTATACACACTTCCTGAAGTAAGCCACCTTTAAACACAGAATTCCCCCAGACTGCTTTGAAGTCAAAATCAAATTGATGGTGTCATTTCTTTGACCAGCACAAATAACAATAGTCATATACATAATATTTGTTCTCATCATTTGTTTGCTCATAGCTGCCTCAAGAGGAGCCTACAACAATACTACGTATTACCGAGAATGTTCATGTTGCCCCAGACTTTGAGCTGATGTGCTGTTTCAGAGAGCTGATGTGCTGTTTAAGAGAGTAGAATAAACAAAGGAAAGCTAATAAGAAATAACTGTGACATTCAGTATATATACATGGCCATTAAATTTAAATGAAGAGAATCAAACATTCAGAACATTGGAAATACGATCAGCAACCTCAGTCCCTTTCACTCATTATAAAGGAAGTAAGATCTAGGGCAAGTGTAGCCAATGTAGTGTCCTCTAGTTGTTGTGGGATTCCAGCTCCCATCAGCCTCAGCCAGCAGGGCAAATAGTCAGGGATGATGGGAGTTGTAGTCAAGTAACACCTGGAGGGCTACTCTGGTCTAATAAAATTACACTTGACAAGGTGCAAAAAACAATCTTAAAGAAGGTGTGTGCTAATTACATGGCTGTAAAGCTTTGAGAGCAAAGCTTACTTTGTGCACAGATTTACGACCTAAAGACGAAACCCTAAAAGCTTCATTTGAGCTCAGTAGGGTAGATTGTGGTGCTGATAATGCCAAAGTCATGGGTTTGACCCCCTTATGGGTACATATTCCTGCATTGCAGGGGGTTGGACTGGATGATCCATCTGGTCCCTTTCCAACTCTATGATTCTATGATGGAATTGTAGAAAGGCACTACTGGAAAGCTGGATTAAAACTTGCTCCAAGCGGTGGCGGTGGCAGGGGGAATACAAAAGTTTCCAGCTATAGCCCTGATAATAAACAAACCTAACCTCACTTGGAGCTTGCTACTGGAATTAATTAAGAGGAGTAGAGTTGAACGTTTTCTATCCTGGGATCAGTGAGAGTTTCATTTTGGAGTACATTCATTTAAGTGTCTTAACATATACCCATCAATCAGTGGTTTTCTCCCAACCTTTTCTAGGCCAAGTGGCAACCTTTCTCTATCTTCCAAAGAGCCTCCCAAAGTTGTTCTACTCTGCCACCAGTATAGCTCATTTTATGGAAGGCGTTTAGTGGGTGAATGGAAAGGTGTTTAAGAAACTGATCACATAAAGCAAGACTTTATTCAGTTATTCAAATGGTTTTCTAAGAGACTGTTTGCTCTCCAGTTTTCTAGAAAATCCCTACATCCAGCTCACCTTATGTCAGACTGCACAGTAGTAAAACACACATCTATTTAGACAGTCTCTTGAAACCAGGGTCTGGTTGCGTGCCTGGTTCAACAACCAGCTTAGCACCGTGCTTGCACTTAATGAGTAAGATAGGCTATTATGGAAGAAAATCCATGATGACACCCCTAGCATCTAGGACGTCCACCCACTTGCAATTCCATAGAGTTCAAATTATGTATTTCCGCCCATTTACAGCCTTTTAACATTGGTGCTTTTATCACATGCAGACCATCTATATTACTGCAGCACAAAGGAGCTCACTGCAGTTGATTTGCAGAAAGCAAAGGGGTTTGGACCATGCATTTTGTGACTGTGGGGGAGGCTTTTGCCCATGATAAAACGTTACTCATTTTATCAGTAAGGGAAATCAATTTTGGGTTCCCTTGAGTAGAATTTCTCTGCTTGATTAAAGAAAGAAATTAATCTGTAAGAACACTTGCAGTGAAAAAGAATTTGCCCTCTGCAATGAAAGGCTGGAAACAGTCAGCCGTTCTCAGAAGCTAATGAAATTGAAACTTGTGAGGTTGTTAGAGGACTCCATCCGTCTGAATTATGCAGATACCTAATGCGCCCTTCATCATGGCATCACGCTTCAAAATGGGAATCCTATGCATGAACCAAGCTGGTCGAAGAAGCATCTCTCTTTCCAACCCATAATGCAGCCTGATTGAAGGCTAACAAGAAGTTATGATTTGGTTTTTACAGTACTTTGCTCACACTCTTGACAGCCTGTCTGGAAGGCATCATCATTTCCCTGTCAGTAAACAAATATCCAGACCTTTTAAACTTCACAGCAGTTTGATAAGGTTAAACTAATCTGCCCTACCACAGCAAAGAGAATGCACAACGCAGGCCTTTAAATTGTGCACAAGGAGACTTGCAAACACTCAGGTCATGAAGTGTAACACCTGAAGCAAAGAGCAGCCTACAGTTGCGTGTCTTGGTGCTGTTTATCTTTACACTTTCGCCTTTGAGTATGAACGGGAACAGGTCCCAGGAAACCAACTTCCAATACTTTGGATACTTTATTTATTGATATTGACCTCTCTAAATCCCTGCCCATAAAATTACGCTCAAGGCAACTAACAATATAATGGCTTGGATCCCAATATAAATCAGTTCACAGTACAGTGGTACCTCTGGTTACATACTTAATTCGTTCCAGAGGTCTGTTCTTAACCTGAAATTGTTCTTAACCTGAAGCACCACTTTAGCTAATGGGGCCTCCCGCTGCTGCCACCGTGCTGCTGCTGCGCGATTTCTGTTCTCATCCTGAAGCAAAGTTCTTAACTCGAGGTAATATTTCTGGATTAGCGGAGTCTGTAACCTGAAGCATATTGTAACCTGAAGCATATGTAACCCGAGGTACCACTGTAGAAGTATTTTACATCTTTTCTCTCCCTGCCCTCCCCCAACTACAACCCCACCACAAAGACTCTCTGGAGGCTTGGGACCCCACTTGGACATTATAGGACAGGACCCAGGAGAGGGAGGAATTGCCCAAAATCAGGAAGAGATTCACCCAGCTAGGGGCAATTGTGTTCTCCTTCAGCAACACCTGTATGACTCATCCACACCGCTCAGGAGTATAGTCTGGCTTTGCAGGGAAAAGTAGGGGAAGAGGGAAAGGGAAAAGGATGGAAAACTTTCCTCCCATGAACTTCCTTCCATTACTTTCATGTTAATATACCAAGGAATCCCCCTGCTCCAGTGCAGCAAATCAATAGGGCTACCTCTCTGGAAAACAATTTGTTATGAGACAGCCAGTGGTGAGGTGTGAGGCATTATTTACACAAACCATTGAAAGAGGTGTGGGATAAGTTTTTTAAATATCTATTTTCATTTAAATAAATATATACTGACCATTCTAGTTGTTGAGAAACTACGTAAAATGCTGGGTTGCCACAGGTTACCCACCTGTAGTTCATGTCATCCTATGTTGTTTTGAATGTTTGAGGATGGCAAGAACTACATACAAAACCCAGGATCTCATTTTGAATGTGGGGTTTTTCCTCCCTACTGCATAACCAGCTGTTTATAAACTGTTGCAGATACTGTCACTTTTAATTGGCCTCTTAGAGCATGGAGGAGAGCTTTTCTTCACATTATAATTAGGTTCTTCTCCCTCAATTGGGGATAGCAAAGTGGTACCCAGAGCAGACAAATAGCAGGTTAAGCTGTAAGAGGCCAAAGGCCACTTAAGCATTTCAAAGGTTATTACTTTTTCATTAAAACATGCAGAAAATAATTACAAATCACAAGGAGCTTGTGAAAGGTTTCAAGCAAAAGCATAGCTATTAGAGGCAAGTGAGGTAGACAGGGAATTCAACTCAAGGCTTATTTACACCATTCAACTAAAGCAATATGCCTTCACTATTTCCTGCAACAACAGAGTGTAGCACCAGACAGCATTGATTCTGCTTCCCCCCATCTTCCAGTCTTAGGGAAACACAGTTCCAACTATTCTTTCTATGTGTACACCTACCTAGGGTGTCTGTGCATCCTATTTGATGATGATGATGATGATGATGATGATGATTTGTACCCCGCCCATCTGGCTGTGTTTCCCCAGCCACTCTGGGTGGCTTCCAACAAAGATTAAAAATACATTAAAATGTCACACATTAAAAACTTCCCTAAACAGGGCTGCTTTCAGATGTCTTCTTTTGGTCAGAGCCTATCACCCTTTCTCTCTCTCTCTCTGCCAGTCAGTGGTGCCATCCATGTTTTGTGGTTGCTTTTCCAAACATGGCTTTGGCATTTCTCAAACTGTAGGCACCCACCTCTCCCTGGGGTCTCGCCTGCCCCTCCTCATGCCTTTTTCTCTGTGTCTCCCTTTCAACTGTCCTGTTTCCTTGGGCAACTGCACAGAGAAATATGTTATTATTTATTTATACCCCACCCATCTGGCTGGGTTTTCACAGCCACTCTGGGAGGCTCCCAGCAGAATATTAAAAACATGATAAAATGTTAAAAGCTTCCCTAAACAGGGCTTTCTTCAGATGTCTTCTAAAAGTCAGATAGTTGTTTATTTCCTTGACATCTGATGGCAGAGCGTTCCACAAGTCAGGCGCCACCACTGAGAAGGCCCTCTGCCTGGTTCCCTGTAACTTCACTTCAAGCAGTGAGGGAACCGCCAGAAGGTCCTCAGAGCTGGACCTCAGTGTCCGGGCAGAACAATGGGGATGGAGACGCTCCTTCAGGTATATTGGGCCGAGGCCATTTAGGGCTTTAAAGGTCAGCACCAACACTTTGAATTGTGCTCGGAAACGTACTGGGAGCCAATGTAGGTCTTTCAGGACCAGTGTTATATGGTCTCGGTGGCCGCTCCCAGTCACCAGTCTAGCTGCCGCATTCTAGATTAGTTGTAGATTCTGGGTCAGGGGACAGTCGTCTATCTGAAAGACCAAGTATGGTTTAAAGGTAAAGGACCATAATAAGGGAGAGCAGAAGCCTTGATGTTGCCAATCAACACCTGGACAGCAGACTGAGAGGCACACAGGTTGCAGTTTTCCCCACCAATGTAATGAAACTTGGTGTATTTCTATTTAAATTAAAGCAATTATAGACATGCAAATGTTATGCAAATCTGCTTTTTTGTGTGTGTGGGATGATTCATTTCTTTCTTTCGGCAATGCATATATGACAACCCTATATACACCAGTAGAGGGCCAATAGCAGTGTGCACTGCGTCCCTCCACACGATCCATTTTTCATTTGGCAGAAATTGCACAGGTAAGAAGCAACGCTGGATATCTGCCCACGTTACACTGTTACTGGCTGAATGCATTCAGTGGTACTGAATGCTCATTGTATCCATCCTTTAAGAAATAGCAACAACAACAATAACAAAAAACTATTTGCTGCGTCTTCCAAATGCCCTATTGCAGTTTCTAAAATAAAGAGAGAATTCTTTCCTAAGTTGCACCTATATAGAGATACTCTCTCAACCAGACATCTCCTTTTTCAGGATCCTCATTGCATGAGATGGCTTTCAGATAAGTGACTGAAAATGGTATGGAGTAATTCTTGCTGGATTTTTGTACTGTTGGGAGTTTTGCAGATGCTCTTTGTGGGCTACAATATTATAAAGCCACACTGTGCAAAAGGCTTTCCTGTTTTCTTCAAACAAAGAGGAATTACTATGTATGGACAGAACCACCACTGTATAAGAGAGCGGTCTCTTGCTCATAGAAGAAAACAGCGATGACCCGGAACTTAATTGTAGCAGAGATAGTTTTGTGCATTTGTTTTACAGTTTGTTTTTGTTTCCAAATGCAGGAAACTCATTCAGGCTTGGTCGGGATAAAATATAGACTGGAATAAAAACTAAAATATGTGGAATATGAATAATATTTCCCACTAAGATAGCTAATAGAATTTGTCAACTTTCTCATAGTTTAAATATTGATTTCATGCTGAATTTTTCAAATGTGGAAACAAAATTGTTCTGTTTTCTAAGCAAAATTTCAAGTTTCCTTTAAATATACAATAATTCTTCATGATGTCTGAACTCAGGAAATTGTTGCTTGGTTAAACTCTGGTTAAGTAGGAAGACAGCTTCAAACCATTGTTTCAGATCCTGGATTGTTTTCACTAACTACAGTTTAAGCAAGCCACATTTCCTGGAGTTCAGGCATCATGGGGAAATGTGGTTTGTTTAAAAACAAAACCATCTGATCTTAAATTCATTCACATAGTGCTGGGATGGGGAACCTGTGGTCCTCCAAATGTTGTTGGACAGCTCCTATCAGCCCCAGCCAGCAGAGTCAATGATCAAATATAGTAATCACAAACCAACAACACCTGAAGAGCAGCGTTTGAAACTCCCATTGTTCTAGGCACTTTTTGCAACAGGGAATTTCATTAATGCAAGCAGTTTCTGAGCTCTGGGCGCAGTACTGCGCCTATGATTTCAGATTAAAATTGCCACTGTTTTGTATTCTTGTTATAAAAAAAGCACGCCTAGACACTGCATTGCAGCACTCATAACCTAAGTTTAGGGTGCCATTTAGCTCAGTTTCTAACACTGCTGAAAAAGCCATAGGTTCCCATCCCTGAATAGTGGGAAACCATGGTTTCACATTATGTCTGAAATGGGCCTAAATTAGGTCAGTGGCTAATGCAGGAATAGGACACCTAGCTGACCTTTATTCCATGAACCCTCATCCCAACAAAAGCATGCATTTCAACCACTTTCTCCTAAGTAGTGTCATAAGCTCTTCACCTCCATCTCCTTCACAGCAAACAGCAAAAAAAGTCTCTATGTGTTCTCTTTATTTACCTCTACTGTTCCCTCCTATGATCAAGCCATGATGCAGGCAAATAGCAGTGAACATACAATCTGTCTAAAGGAATAATTCTTCCCAAGCTTTTGTTGGGGAACTAGGAAGACCTTTGGGGGCTAGATTTGACATTCATAGCCTCCACTTGCTGTACGGTTGCCTATGTGCCTGCTTGTGAGTGAGGTTCATTACATGGGCCTAACAACGTCTCACTCTGGATTCTAGATAGGACCCTGGAATGGTACTTACTATTCTCTTCCAACACGTAAAACTGAAAGGACCACAACTGAAGTACTTTACCATTATTGTTCTTCAAATCATGATTTCTTGCTTATCTCATCCTAACTCAGAAAAGATAGGACTCATTTACGGTACCTTCACAGCTGATTTATTAAAGCTTTCACCTATGAATATTAAACCTATTATCTATTCTTCCATTGTTTCCAGTTCCAATTATACCACTTCTCACAAAATTAAACCTTTTGTGTCAAGATAATGCCTCTGATGTCTGCAAGAAAACAATAATTGTTGCTCTTCAAAATTTAATAGAACAAAGATACGGTGTCTTATGAGTTCCTAGCAATTTGGCGCTGCAACTCTGCTCACTCTCTAATGCACTTGTTACCTAGAGGCAAAGTTCATAAGAGGAAGTCAGAACAACTGCCTTTTCACTACAGCAGTATTCTGCCAAAGGTCTAAATCAGTAGCTACAGCAGTTAAAAAGAAACCCCACAATATTATATTCTACTAAAGGATTGTTCCGACACTGCACTTTATATTCAAGCCATAACTAGGTTGTTCTGGGTAAAACTCTGCAATAGCTGCAGCATGTCCTTCTAGATCTTCCCAGAGGTAACCTAAAAAGTATTTACAAGATCCAGATTTGATCTATATAGCCGAATACTACAGAAAAGGTAGCATTTTTATCTGCAATCCCTTTATATGCAATATAAAATTAGCATATCCCCAAGGTCAGATAAGCTTGAGGATGTTCCCTTGCACTTAAGAATATTAATTACTCATTAATGAGAATATGAATCAGTCAGAAGATTATGGAACAGGTCTCCTTCAGCTCTAAACAGAAGGCTTATGCTAAAAGTTTAAAATTCCGCACCCAGCAAAAACGGATTCCATGAGCTGTACAAATTATGCAGCCTAACTAGATGTACACATATCCTTACTTAGCCCAGTTTCTTATGCCACTGCTATTTCTGGGCAAGGCTTCCATGCAGAATTCTGATGCTTTAACCTCTAATCAGAAATCTTGATCACACACAACACACTCAAACTCTAGAATTTCATTAGATATTTTGGCTACTTAGGAACTCCCTGCCCATTGATATCACTTTACTCTTTTCAGCGCATGCTAGACCATTCTTGTTTAGACAAGCCTACCCAGATGCTTAGAAAGTTGAGGTAATCTTAATCTGTTTTGGTATTTTTACTTTTGTGTGTTTAAGGGTATGGTTGTGAATCTTTCCATTTATTTTTTGTTGTTGTTGTTGTTGTTTTTGTTTTATCCTTTTGTAATCTGCTTTGAGGTTTTTCCCAATCAAGTGGTATATAAAGGTTATGAAATAAAATAAATAATATTGCCACTGCCATGTCTATCACTGTCATGTCTACCCACCCCCCGATTCTTCTCAGGTGGTTGTAGTTAAATTCCTATCCTAGCTTTCCTCCCAAAGGAGCAGAACACAGCAAACATAAAAACATCTAAATAATACAATTTAAGATAGTGGCCCATTTAAACACTGTTTAGAAACATTTGAAAATATTTAGAGCATCTAAAAATATTTAAAAGCGATCACATTGCCTCACAGTTCCGAATTTCACAGTTGGCGTGACTGGTACATTTCAGTCATAAAATGCCTGGATGAAAACAGGAATACTTTGAAATTTATCCTGAAAGTCACCTCACAAGGGAGGACATTCTACAAACAGGGAACCTTCACCAAGAAGGCCCTGTCAAGGATAAACATCAACCTAACAGCAACCAGAGGCAGCACTAGCTACAGGGTCTTCTCCGCTGATTGTGCAGCTCAAGATGGTTGGGGGGGGGGGTTGCAGTCTCATAGCAACTTACCGTAAATCTGGAGAACAAAATTAAGAGAGAACTAATTTTTTAAAAAAACAAAAACCAGTGGTGCATTAAAAAAAAATCACCACACTACATAAACAGCATAGTAGCCGTCCTCCTGGGTGTCTCAGGGCAATATGCATGTTAGTTTAACCTTAGGTCATTTTGTGCTCATGCGACTATTTTAATTTTAATCTATAAGCTGTTATTGTATATTGTTTTAAATGTTATATTCACTCTTGTGAAAGCAGTCTCAGTTGTGCTTCCTGAACTGGTCTTTGACCGTAATAATAAATTATTACTATTACAGCATAGTCATTAAAGTAACTAGCCAGCACATATCACTACCAGCAAAATTAACAGTCCCTAGAGAGATGGTAAGTCTTTGCCTGGTACCAAAAAATGACAGTCAGACCTTAATGGTTAAAGCATTCCACAAATGGGAAGCCATTACTGAAAAGGACATCAGCAACTCAGCCAGATGGGATACTGAGAAGGGCCTCCGATCATCATTGGCCAGGTTTTTGAGTCCTAAGCCACATGGGATCAGGGCTGCCCAATCAGAAGGTCTGACCTCTACACTAGTTTAAATCCTGGCACCTCTCACTTTAAAAAATAAAGCACCGTTTTAACTGTGACCCATTTTTCAAGGCATTCTTCAGGGCAGCCAAATAGTTTTCATGTAAATGGCAACACATCCCATATGCGCCTACCAATCAATTATAAATATTTGCCTAGACTGGCATGAGATTCATACGCATGATGAAATATTGTCCATTATCAAGCATCCTATCCATTAATCTCTCACATGATTACTATTGCATGGGACATCCAGATGAAAATAATTCCAAGACACAAGTATCTACATCTCTGATAACTCCAGTGAAGCCTAAGAAGAAACGCAATAGAGTGTAACAAGGAACTCCAAGGAAGTCAACTAAAGTACATGAACTAAAGCTATATTTTTTTCTGAAAACCAATCAATCAAGCTGTTCTTTCAATTTCATTCTGTCCTCAAGCTGTATCTTTTTCTGTAAAAGAGGGAAAAACAACAACAACCCAAACACAGACAATTTCCAGCCTACGAAGAAACATCTAATTTTCCTGTAACAGAAGTCCTACCATTGTCAAGTTTTACAGTGCTCGAGTCATCTATAGATGTCAAGCACATATTTTTAGCAGAGTGCTTGAAGTAATCTGTCCTACTGCAAATCCATTTGCCAGGTGCCTCAGAAAATATATTTCCTCAGTGATCTTTTGAAAGGCTATTTCTTTCTACGCACGACACCCTTATTTTGAGCTACACATTAATCTGCCAACAGTAGATTGATTGTACAAAAATTAGATGTTCAGCTTTAGAGTGTTGGGCTTTGGTTTTTTTTTTTTTTGTCTTAGATATAGGAAGGCAAAAAAGATCCAACACGGGTCGCTAATTATGTTTTACAGCAATATATTTTATAGGTCAGGCCTGCAAAATGCCTTCAAAGCAGCTTGCTGCAATATTAATAGATATTTAGGAAGTGCAAAGTTTTATTTAGCAACAAATTAAGGTGCCTTCTTTTTTTCTTTTTTTGCTGTGACTGCAAATACCAAACCATTGATTGAGTTCATGTGTCAGTGTTAACACAAACTTAACTGCCAAAGCATAGATGTAGTATACATGGCATAATGCATACTGTGCTGAGCTATTCAGTTAGGAATCTGTCATAAACACCTCTTTACACGTGGAAATGGCCCAGCCTTTGCCAGAATTCCTCCATATTTGCTCCTGTATCCTAGCTTGTGTTCCTTGCTAATGAATGGGCTAAACATTGAAACCCTTCCTAGTCCCTAAATCATTCCAGCTTTTCATACAACAGACCCCATAATGGCACAGGCATGGGAATGCATAAATATGGTGACTCCTCCAACTTAATACCATTTTAAGCAAGAAGCCAGCACCTGTAGCCCTGGTGAGAAAAGAGTGTGGATGCGCAAGGATTATTGAGGAACATCCCCCCTTTCACTTATTTCATCCAGATCATTTCTACTTTGGTTTGGGCTATTCCAGCGAGGGAGTATCACTTCTGGCAATAAACTGCCTGTTTTTCTTTTCTCCACACCTTATGTCTGTTCACCTATTTTGTGACATGGCCACTGCAGCACAACGCTGCCCCACCGCCATTACTAGGTGCCTAATTTCTGTTCTCAATGGCTGGCAGGAGACATCACATCCTTCACCACCTGCATGTGGGGATTTGAATTCAGGCCCTCCTGTAAACTGGCCAATTGTAGGCGGGCCTGGAGGCGGTACCTAGTGGGGGTGGAGCTGCCTGGGACTCCTTCCTGAGTCTTCACTCAGATCTGCTCCATAGGCTTAAATAAGGCTCATCTCCTTGCCTCAGCACCTCAGTCAGCCTATGGATCTCTCACCCTTATTGCATGGCTAAACCCACCCACCAGAGGGGATGTTGCCTTCCATACAAATTTGCTGTGGAACTTTCGACTGCCATATTCAGGGCCAGAGAGGAATTTCCCCTTTGGACTAATTGGCTCTGCCTGGGGGTTTTGCCTACCTTATAGCAACTGTCACAACTTTGGTGGGTAAGGCATTGGGTAAAATCCTTAATCAAGGATGGAAGGTTGTAAGCCTTTGTCTTCACCTGCAATGAATCAGGGTATCCCATTAAAGGGACCCTAAGGGAAGTGGTTCAGTCCATATGTCCAGGCAGGGACTGAGGGCCATAGTATCTCCTAAGGTGGCAATCCTGTTGAGGTTGCACCCATTTGATGTATGTCTTCGTCAGCCCCAAAGCAGGACTGACCCCCAGCAACATTTTCTAGCAGGTGGGCTGGTTGATACAGGTGATACCCAATGCCTAAGCCAAACTCACTTTCATTTGTAAACAATAAAGTTGTGACCTGATTTGAACTGAAAACACTGTACTGTGGTCTTTTCAGCTTCCACAAACACAGCCTCAATAGGTGGTAAGCTCAGAGTACCTGGGTACACAAATATTTTTATACACCTGTATACCATGACCCTCCATTAATTGCCTATTTTCTAAAATTAAAAAGCCCCAAATATTGTAATATTTCCTCATAGAGGAATTGCAACAACCTTTTGATAATGTTGGTTGTCCTTTTCCAGCTCTACAATATCCTTTTTGAGATAAAGCAACAGTATTCCAGGTGTGGACACACCATCGACTTGTATAACAGAATTTATGATACAGGCAATTTTAGTTTTAATCCTTTTACCCATTTTTTACATTATTTTCCAGTACACAATCTAAAAACTCCTTTGATATGTCAAGTCTACTAAGGACAGCCCAAGCAATATCCTTTTTAATTAACACCTTTCCAGTCTCATCTCCTGGCTCAAAAAGGTGTTATGAGTGCCTTCCTGGCTACATGAAACTCAGTTGATTGGCAAATGACAGGCTGTCTATCAAGACCACCCAAGCTAGAACGTAATAAATATGGTAGCTACCTCACCCAGACAGATGCTTGCTCGCAGATCTGTCCTTCCCTCCTCCTTGCAAGGGAAAAGAGAAGTTGTGGCAGAAACCTAGTAAAAAGAGAGATGTGTGCACTACTGGCTTGCCTCACAAGGCAGCTGTGTGCAAGACTTCCTTACAAGTGTCTACACATGTACAGTTTGCATGCACATGAGCGTAGGATTAGCAGAAAGCCAGGACACATCGCTGACAGGTAAAACATAGCTAACTCTATTTTCATATTTGCGACCTCTGACCTCCTTGCTCAGTGCCATCTACTGGCCCTTGTGCTTATACAACTAACACCCCCACCCACCCACCTCGTGAGGAATGCTTAAATAACATTGTGGTAGCTTTCACAGTGGCTGTGTACACATTCCCATCTGGTGCACCCCCACCTCTGCTTTGGGAAGCAGTATGCACACGGCATTAGCCAGAATCTGCATCTATCCAGTCGCTTCTTATGAAATACTGCAGTTTGATGCACTTCCCCATAACCAACTTTGATCTGAACTGAGAAAAAGAGCAACCCAGCTGCAGTAATGCACACATAGCCTAATTCTAAAAAGTGCATCGTAACATTAGATAACTCCCTTAATGTGGTAGCATGCTGCCTGTTCAGAGGGAGGAGACACTTCCCCTATTCACCACACCTTGTGTCTGTATGGGCAGAATCCACTAAAGGCTGCTTAATTTTGAAAACTGGATAGTTCATTGTGTTGAAGTCCAACATATTTTTCACAGAGAGCACTTGAGACATTCGCATACCACAACTGCTATTTTAACAGCTGCCACGGCAGGAAAATGCTGTTTTCATTTTCAGCGCTATTCTGTCAAATTATTTTTGTAGAACACTATAAACCATTTTTAAAGCACTCACAATCAAATTCTATCATCATTGTTCTCTAGAGACAACTTGTTTATTGAATAAACCTTTTTAAAGACTATTTTTCTTAAAAAAAAGAAATCTGCTTATTTTTATTTCACTTGAAATATTTATAGCCTGGTCTCTTAAAATGGTTTACAAATGTAAAAATCTAAAGTTATTACTAGAATTTATACAGAGTTAAGGAGCAGAACAATATCACTAAATGCCATCAGCATCAACCCATATTAGAAGCTAACCCAAGAGACATCTTCAATTTCGGAAGGTCAAAGAGATGGACTGTGTTGTTTGGATAAAGGAAGAATCTTCCAGAACTGAGTGGCCACAACCGTAATGACCATGCTCATGGAAGGCCACCAAGCTCACTTGGCGAGATGGAACAGAACTTTAGTCACAGGCACAACAAATAAGCTTCTGTGCCAAGTACCAACATATATTCCCTTCTCTATGCCTCACAGAACTGTAGAGTTGGAACCCCCCCAGGATCATCTAGTCTCAACACACAGTCCCCTGTCCAATTTGAAACCATACCAGACCCTACTTAGCTTTGCAAATGTGCTAGCACTTTTATTGCAGCACCACTAGGAGGGCTATGATCTGAGGCCCAAACCAAATGTCTCAACCCAACTGAGATGTAAAAGTAGCCCATTCTGTGAAGTTAAAGTCTCAGCTGCAAAACAATTAGCACACACTTCCTGAATAATAATTTTCTGCAGGCTTCTTTTTGAAGAACTAGAATAGAATCAGACTGTGTTCCATGACTACTTGTGGAGTTGGGAAATTATTATGTTTGGAGTGAATGTCTTGTATTTTCAAACAAGTTTTCCTTAAAATGCAGACGTATGCACTACCGAGGGAGTTTCATGGCAACGACAAACAACAGCTCTCAGCCTTGGAGAGGAAAATGTTACTAAAGTCCTGTTAAAGTCTGTGCAAATGAATGAATGACTGTCTGCTTTGTATGTGTGTTTAATCCTTGCTATGCAATTATACTATGAAAAGCCTTGCCTTGCCTTTTGCCACTCAAACACCTGAGTAGCAAGAGAGAATGAGAAAGAGAGCAGGTGGACACTAGCTACTACCTTCCTGCCTCAAAAGCAAAGAATGAAGCCAGGATGGAAGAAGAGAGATTTCATGGTCATTTCTGCTGCCAAATCCTGTGTCTCCTACTGGTGGAAAAGGTCATTTTCCTACTTTCTCCTCCTTCTCAACCACACAGTGGAAGTCTGAGCAAAGGGATGGACAACTCAGGGCAAGCCTACAATTTGGACTGTAACTGTGACTTGGGGAAGACTTGACCCTTTTCCCACTGCTGTGGTCTGGGGATTGGGGGGGCACATCTGTATCGCAGGGGAGGTCCCATTTGGTCCAAAAGAGCAGTAGTAGTTGCCGTGGAATCAGAGGGAAAGAGGCAAGCAAATGAAGCAGGCAACTGGAATAATGGTTTGCAAACCTGCACTATAATAATGATTAAAAAATGGAAACTGGTTTTACCAAAAGCTGTGAGTCTTCCTTCCAGGTAAATATCTTTAGTGCACACACAATTTCTCTTTACACTCTGCTGGCCTCCGGATTCTCAGAAACACAGAGGAAAGCCACAAGTACAAAACTGTATTTACCATAGACTAAAATATACCACAGCACTCTCTTTCAGCATGCACTTTGTGCAACGAAGACTCTTTTCAGTTCCCCATTGGGCATTCCTTCCCTTCTCCCATACAACCACACTGTGGCAATCACTGTACAGTATGTGGTTTACTGCCAAAAAGTAGTACATGCACCAGTATGAAGAACCAAAACCTGTCATCTGTGATACTTAACCTGATGTTTTTGATCCCTCTTGCTAGCTTCAGGCCCACATGTGAAACACCTTATTGCTCCTTCACAAATAAGTTACATATTTCAGTATTTTGTTAAAGCAATCAACAATGCCAAACCTTCTTTTGTTGGTGTACTTAAAAGCAGCCTTACTAAAGGAAATTTAGATCTAAGCAGCATCCACCTCTGTAGCAATTTTAACTTTTGGTTTCCCAATGCACTTCTTTGGTCATAGCATGTACCGTGTGCTTTCCACATTGCAAAATTTACAGCACTTTCTCTTATTGTGGATGGGGTCAAGAGTTTGGTTTATAACCACACTAAATATTTATATACAGACAGATGTCTTTCTGCGGAAAACTTCTGACTTCACACAGGTGTCGGTGCTTTTAAGAAATCTGGGTTATTGAAAACTGTTTCTGTGAGGCAGCAGCTACATGAAATACTGAAAAGTTTTGGGGGTTTGTAAGTTAAGAAGAAATTAATCAATACATTCTCAAAAAGAGAGAGAAGACCAGACAAAGACAGAAATGAAAGGAGTTAGCCAGACATTTGAGCAGTGGTTGGGAGAGCAAAATTCCACTGCCATTTGATGTGTTTCCTAGCACCCTGGCTCCAAAAGAGTCCATTTTGGTCTGGATAGGCAAGCAAGTAAGAATTTAGTTTGCACAGGGCAAATTTAATAGTCTCCTACTCTATTGACATGGACAAGGAGGTAATCCCTTTCCACTAGTCAGCTAGCATGTAAACACTCCACTTCAATCTTGTTGTTGTTTATTCGTTTAGTTGTGTCCGACTCTTCGTGACCCCATGGACCAGAGCACACCAGGCACTTCTGTCTTCCACTGCCTCCCGCAGTTTGGTCAAACCCATGCTGGTAACTTCGAGAACACTGTCCAACCATCTCGTCCTCTGTCATCCCCTTCTCCTTGTGCCCTCAATCTTTCCCAGCATCAGAGTCTTTTCCAGGGAGTCTTCTCTTCTCATGAGGTGGCCAAAGTATTAGAGCCTCAGCTTCACGATCTGTCCTTCCAGTGAGCACTCAGGGCTGATTTCCTTCAGAATGGATAGGTTTGATCTTCTTGCAGTCCATGGGACTCTCAAGAGTCTCCTCCAGCACCATAATTCAAAAGCATCAATTCTTCAGCGATCAGCCTTCTTGATGGTCCAGCTCTCACTTCCATACATCACTCCTGGGAAAACCATAGCTTTAACTATACGGACCTTTGTTGGCAAGGTGATGTCTCTGCTTTTTAAGATGCTGTCTAGGTTTGTCATTGCTTTTCTCCCAAGGAGCAGGCGTCTTTTAATTTTGTGACTGCTGTCACCACTTCCATCTAGTTCCAATCAAACCAACCCTTGCTGAACCTTTGCTGAATTAAGTTATAATGGCCCATGTCCTGGGTGAGAAGGCTGGGGATTCTGTCAGGGCCCTAGTTTCACTATGGTGAATGGTGAGATGAAGAGAGATAGATAGCATTCATGACCCCATGATGCTCCCTGGCTTTCTGGGGACCTTTAGACAATTAGGTAGGTCAGACAGGAATGGCTGGTGAGGAGCAGCGTCATCACTTCCCTGACTTACTCCATACCAGTGTAGGCACCAAGTTAGCACCCACCCTCCCTGTCAGCCACTTCTGAGGCCAGATGACCAACAGCAGTGCAACTACTACAAGCTTCTGTTAAACATCCCTGTGGTGTTTAATATTCCTATGAAACCACTGGAAGACGTTAGCAGAGGATCTGGAGTAAGGTGCTAAGAATATGCTGATGACATACCATCCCTATTTCTTGTTATCCTCCAAGTCAGCATGGAAGGAAAGTTCATGGTTTCCCTTCCCAGGATTCCCTTCTCCCCTGAATCTCTCCCTTCTCACGCTTGAGGTCCTGGATGCCTCCATCCCCTTCTGAGTCTCACTCTCTCTTTTTCTCTTCTTCCCTGAGCTTGTGCTTGACTTGTTTGAACATTAGACCATCACTCCTCCAAGGTTCAAACAGAAGGTAATAATCGGCTTCTCTCCTCCTCTTTCAATGTCTTTGCTTGCCTTCTTTCAAGTCCCACTGCAATTTTTCCCCTTCTTTCCACCTCCTTTGAAGCCAAAAGTTGCACCATGCCCCTGTCATTGACAGCAGCCTGTCCAATGAACAGAATAATCCTCAGAAGCAGTTCCCCTAGCTACCCATTTCAGCACTCAGGTTTGGAAATTCCTTGCAAATGGTTAGGTTCACTGTCATATTTAAAGACACATTTCCAGAGCAAGCATCGGAATAAGACACTGCTTGTGCTAATGACCATCATAGTAAGATTTGCACTGACTTCATGAAATACCACTATCTGTGTCAAAGGTCCAGAGCTGAGAGGCCCACAGTGGCATATATGGACAGGACTGTGCAAACCTTATACAATATTTACCAGCACAAATCATGTAAAATATGATGGTGCTGATATATCCTAAGATTATGTGCACATAACACTAGCATGCCCAAGGCAAGGGCATATGTCAGTCACTTACTCCAGGGATGTCATACATAGCTAGATGTCAAGGGGAGAATAATTCAGCTCACTTCTTTGTGCAGTAAAAAGGCTTATTTCTCTCATAATCACTTATTAGCTTCAATTGTTTCTCAACCTTTTAAAATCCCTCTATATTTACTCTGCCTTCCTGAGCCCACCCCCATACCCCGATAACAGCTCTTTCTTCAGATTTAAGATGGGAAAATGGAGTGAAGGAAACAAAAGCATTAGCACTCTCTCCTCCCCAGCACTACAGATACACTCCAGGTTTTAATGAAACATGTAAAGTGGTCCTCAAACTCTGCCTAAAACCAGCAATACAATGAACAGGAAGACCTCTTGTGGCCAGAATCTCCCATATGTTCACTGGCAGGTTCTCAAAGGACATTAAATCATGGTTTAATACATTATGGTTTTCTAAACCATGTCCTAGTGTTATATGTGAATCCTGCTGGGCAGCTATAGTTTGTTTACTGCCCTCCCAAAAAACATGATCTGAAGCCATGGTTTGTTGTTTGGCTTACAAACCTTGCTTTGATTTAACTATGGCTTGGTGTTGTGTGTGAACTCAGCACCTTTCCTTAACCATAGTTTGTTTAACCATGCTAACGAAACTACCAATGCACAAGATAAAAGGAGCTGTAATACATACCAAACTTCAGAGAAACAAACTATGATTTGTTTTATTTGATTATCTATGGGGCAAATAATGTGTAAATCATGGCTAGTATAACAATGATTTAGTGTTATGTGTAAACCAGGCTACTGTGTCCCTTCCATGCCTAACAGCCATTTTGTTCGGCCAGAATACTAGGTTTTAACTGCTTTTAAATGAAGTGTGCCTATGGCTTTGCTGTAAGACTCTCTCCTCCCACAGTAAGCCTGTCTCAGTTTGAGACCACTAATTTAATGAGAAAAGGGTACTGCAAAACTGTAGAAATTATGGGGGAAATGTTGTAGGAGAGACTACACCAAATTTTAGCCTTACAAGTTTCTCCCATACATTACAATATCCACTTTAGAATTTTTTCACCAAGCTTATTTATACCCTTGCCTGCCATTTTTATGTTCTTGTTCTTGGGCAGATTCTAAATATCATATAGAAAACATTTCCTCACATATGCGTGCATGAGCGCACGCACACACATACTAAAATGTTTTCAATTTGTTTTCATTATTTTTCAAACATTGCACCAAAGCATAGCACTAAAACCACTTGTTTTTCAACTTACACTCTTCCTTCTTGAGTACTAGATTTATGAATTTAATTTCTGCTTTATAGAAGTTATCACTTTTAACAACTAGAGGAGAGAGACTCTAAATTGCTTTTATTGCTGCTAGACTCTTCAACACATCTTGCTCCGTGTTGTCATTTACATTTCACATTAAATGTGAAATACATTTGGAATGAGCAAATATTTGTTTTAATTTGACCCATCTGTTAAATGAAATTCAAACAGGCCTGCTACATCACAATGTTTAAATTCAGCAATTTGTAAACAATATATCTGTTCATTCTGCCTGGGTTAAAAGCACCCTAAAGCATAATTCTTATGAAAGCCACCACTTCAAAATGTATTATTCTCATGGATGCAGGCCATGGTTTCTGTCTTCTGTTCATTAATTTATTTTCTAACCAAAGTTAATTAGTGAGACTCATATTAAGAGAGTAATTTGAAATACAGCACAGAAGTCAGGGAGGAGGACACTAAACACCCTTCTCCTCCCTCCCCCCTTCCTCAATAGACACTTGTAGGCATTAATGCAAATCTGCTTGCAGACAAAATTATCACTAGAAGTTACAGAATGGCTTTCTTTTTCTTCTTTGAACAAAAGTTTTTCAAACAAAGAAAAACAAATATACCTTGAGAACTCGGTGTATTGATAGGTCCAAGGAAAGATCACACATGCCAATAGTGCTGTAGCATATGAGGATAGCAACAGATAACAGGGTCTTCATATTGAAGAAATTTGAAGCCCTGTCTTCATCTTACAGAAAAGGGGGTCATTCCTGACTTTTGACAAAATTACATTATTGTATTTTCAGATATTAGAATCTTTCAAAAAAATCTTATGTTCTGTATGCCAGTGGTGGGTAGACTCAGTCCTTGGAAAGTTCACTTTAAAAAGGAACTAGTTCTAGTTCAGGTACATCCTGTTCAAGTCAAGATGGGTGGCGATCGAGGGAGCAGGTGGCCAGATGCACTCCTTTAAGCAACGTGTCCACATCCTTTGGTCACAATAATCAAAATTAATCCAATACAGATGGAACAGACAATGCTCTGTATGCTGCCAGTAGACTTGCTCTAAATGTGGCATCCAACTCTGTTTGGATCCAAGACCATTTCCCCCCCCCTCTAAGTGCTTTGCAAATTTGTTACAGCCAAGGGTGGCAGAGCAATGCTCTCTTGCACAGATGACAAAGCCCATTCACCACTTGTAGATGCATCAATGGCGGAGAAGTATGCTTTTTCATCACAACCACATGGTAGACGTGGTAATGCAACCTTACCCTGGCCAGGGTTTACTAGAACCCTGAGATCAACCAGATGCAAAATACATGTGCTTAGAATTAAAGAATTCTAAGCCCAGAACTGTTTTCAGCATCAGAACTGAATGTAGCGCAGAGTTCCTTCACACAAAAATCCACTTAGGTTATCCTAAGCTTTTTTTTTCTACTTCAAAAGTATATAATCTGTGGGAGAGGGGCATTATTTCATTGCTGCTATTGGTAAACAATTGAGAGTCCAAAATCTTTTGCAATCGATCACAAATCACCCAGAGATTTTCCAATCAATCTGGATTTGCTGTCTCCCCACCCCTCCTTTATACTATGGAAGATAAGAGAGACAAAACTGAAGTCCCTATGCTCCGTCCTGTTAAAGTATGTGGATATTTCTGAATGTCTGTGAAAATGCAGGCAGGGAAAAGAGCATGGCCTGACAGACAGGAAGGTAACAGTTCCTAGAATATGGCCCATTGTAGCGACCCACAGATTAACTTCCAGTTGTTCAAGTCCCATGAAGTGCATTGTGGTACCATCACCTGGGAAGGCGACAAAATAATGTTCAAAGGCTGTAGCACATCTAGTCACAGTGATGTTGCTCACCAAAAGAACAGACAAACCAATCCAGGTGCGAAAGCAAATCGTATGACTCATCCAAGTACACAGCATCCTGATAGTATATGGAAACACGAGAAAAGGTTAATGTGAAAAACAACAACAACCAGATAGCACATAAAAAGAGCTAAGTGTTGAACCAAAAACCACAATGAAATCACACTTGGGTTTTTGAAATGGCCCTTCTTTCCAGGCCTGGTCTAACTTTGTAGTACTAAACTGGAAACATGTGTAAAGGTGCTGCAAGTAAGAAAAACTAAGCCAGTGTGAGTAAAGCATTATGGCTTAGAAACTCAGCCATCAAGTCTTCTGTTGTTCACATCATGCCAGCCACCAAGAACTGACCAGATGCACTTTAAAGGTAAAGGGACCCCTGACCATTAGGTCCAGTCGTAACCGACTCTGGGGTTGCGGCGCTCATCTCGCTTTACTGGCCGAGGGAGCCGGACAATGGTCATGTGGCCAGCATGACTAAACCGCTTCTGGGGAAGCAGAGGAGCGCACGGAAACGCCGTTTACCTTCCAGCCGGAGCGGTACCTATTTATCTACTTGCACGTGCTTTCGAACTGCTAGGTTGGCAGGAGCTGGGACCGAGCAATGGGAGCTCACCCCGTTTCGGGGATTCGAACCGCCGACCTTCTGATCAGCAAGCCCTAGGCTCTGTGGTTTAACCCAGAGCGCCACCTGTGTCCCTTAGATGCACTTTAGGCAAGCCTTTATTTCTTAGTTGTTTCTCTCCCAATGCAGATCTTACCTATGAAGACAACAATACTGACCTTCCTCACAGGGCTTACTAATATAATATATGTGGAGTGCATTCTTCTTCTTAGCTTTAATAATGAAAACAGCAACAAGTAGTATGGCATTTTTCATCAGTCACTGGACCTGAACCAGCCTGTTTGGTGTAGCACATATTTCCATCATAAATCCTATCGTCTTTGCACAACTATGAATATGGACTAGAATTATACTTACTAAATAAAACAAAATGCCACAATAAAGCAACCTTGATTATATATTCGCCACTCTCTCATCCCATATTTTTCTCTCTCACACACACACCTGGCTTCTTTTTCGTCTGAGCATACCTCTGTTGACTGCACACTTCTCCCAAACTGATGGTAGATTACTAGCCCTTGCTACAGTTCAAAACTTATCAGGGCCTCTCCAATACAATCTATTTTTTAAATAGAGCCAGCACTGACATTTACTGCATCTGGGATTTTTGGTTGGAAAATTCATTCTATAGACAAGAAACGAGCAGGGGCTTTTCACAGATCATAGCAAAAGCGCAAGGAGCTAAAAAAAGCAGAGGATGCAGTTATTAATCTATGTAATCTATGTAATTTGTGCCCCCTTTATCACACCCTTTACCCCTCCCCCCAAATGTAGTGGACCTCTAGAAAAACAATTTTAAAATCTCCTCTGGTTTGGTTGTGCACTCTGGTTTGGTATGTTAGCTGATTCGTTTATTGTAGCGCCAGCACCGTACAAAGCCGGCCAGTGAAAAGGAGGAATTGCAGCAATTCAAGCAGAACATGATGAAAATCGCATCTAAGAGCTCTCAACAAGATGCTGAGGCTACATGGATCACAGCCTGGAAAGATTCTCAAGATGGTGAGATGACAACTTGATTAGATTTAGTCTGAAAAATGTGGCAAGAGAGATCAGAATCAAACATAATTCCCAAGTTATTGGTCTTTTAATAAGCTCTAGGTGCAGGGAGGGGAAATTCCAAGAAAGGCAACTATCTGGCTCGCTTAAAGTGATCAAGGCCTAGCAAAAACAAATAAGTTGAAAGAAAGGCTTCCAACTTTTTAAGAGCCCCTGCTCTCATACCTTTAATGGCAACTTCGGCATCTGAAGGTTTCTTATGGCGTGCCACTGTCTTCACATTTAGTGACAACCTCCTTGAGAATATGCATGGCTGCTGACTCAGGCTAACAGTCTTGTAAAAAGGCAAAATAGGCAGGAATCATAGTTCCCAAGGAAAGGCTACTAATTCTCCACAACTGCCACCTCCATGCCAGCCCAGAGGGTGGTGGGATCAGGTGGGCTGGGTGTCATCATGAGCCAGACTCTAATCTTTGCCAGGACAGTTTCAGCTACCAGGGATTCTGTTAAAGGCACATGAGCAGGGCTATAGTAAATGATAGTGGCCATGGCAACAACCCAAATCTCAGGTTTAAGCTTTCTGAATGCACACATTTGGAGTGGCATTTGGCGCTTGCAAGGCTCATTATTTGTTTCTGCTTGTTTGTTTGTTTGGGGGTTTTTTTTGGAACAGTTTAAAAACAAACAAAGTCTTTTAATCAGCACTCCAGTCCTGAACCTATTTGTTCAGAAATAATTCTTAGTGATGCTAGTGGGACTTTCGCCAGGTAAAGGATTTACAATTGCAGCTTAAGGTTGTGATTTGCAAAGGGCTCCTGATTCTTTCCGGCAAGATCAACATGTAAAAAGCTTCCTTTCCTTGAACCCCATTCCATACATCTCCCCCACTTTGCCTATAAAATATAAAAAATCTAGTTTCGTTTATCTAAAAATGGGGGATAAGATGTTATCAAGCAGCATGACTAGTAAAAGCAAATTGAATTTTAGGATCCCCCGCTTAATTCAAACGAGACAAAAATTATAACACTACACAAGATAAGCATTTAGCTTTAAAATTGAAATATTTAAATCAAAAGTGCTTTCTTTAAGTGATGATGGGAAAGTGGGACAGGATGGGTAGAGAAGCCTGTTGAAAAGCTGAGTTACTTGGTTCTGTGCATAAAGAAAAGGGAAATGCAGCTGAAATGAAAACCATTCCTCTCAAATGCACATTCTGAAGGCACTAATGCTTACTTTAATATCACCATCGCACAGGTTCCATGCAATTTATGCCATTTGCTTTGTGCTGAGCAGAATTATTTCCATAATGAATAGGGAATGGTGAAACACTAAAAGGGAGATGAAACCCACCTCATTTTCCCATCATTTCATCCTGAATCAATCCCACCCTGCCATTTGTCTTTCCTTTCGTAGCTGCAGAGTCATTACCAACACACACACACACACACATGTACATACACAGGGTCTTACCTAGGAAGAGGATAGTCTGTTTCCTGGAACTCCTGCCATCGGGATTCTCGTTTTTCCTTAGGTACTGGTTTTGGCTTTCTCTCTCCCCTCTCACGGCTAAGGTCCCTTGTTTGTGGATCATCAGGGCTTTCATCATATTCCGGCACATAAAAGCCACAGATACCAACACTACGACATACACAATAAAAGCAGTGAAGATACCAGACTGGAAGGCCTTCCATCGAGAGGACAAGCTGGTGCATATGGTGACATTTAGCGTCAAGTTAGGCATGTGGTGCCGGGGTTTGGGTTTGCTGCAGGGAACCAATCCTCGGTGGCCCTGGATGGCTTCCAATGGGTACTCTGTGCCCATCGCAAAGAGAAGAGGTAAGGCCACAAGGACAGATGTAATCCAGACAAAGGCAATGAGGATCCTCACTTTGCAGGGCCCAGAAGCAGCTTTAAACTTGAAAGGGTGGCAGATGGCAATGTACCTTTCAAAGCTGAGAGTGGCCACATGCAGCACCGTAGCATAGCTGCAGGCCTCAAAAAGGAAGCAGTAGAGCTTGCAGGCGAGGTTGCCTTGAGGGGTGGAAAAAGGGGTCCAGATCATACTGAAGAACTCCACAGGCATCCCCAGCAAGAGGACCAACAGGTCCGAGCATGCGAGGCTCACCATGTGGTCTGTGACCTCTTTCTGCAAGTAGCCCTTCTTCTGCAGCAGTTTGGTTGTCCGGATGGTGACACTGTTGCCCACAATGCCTGCCACAAAGATGACGACGTAGATAAGGGCTAGGGTGATCTTGATCCATTGGTCCACTTCAAATTCTTTAATGTGGGTTTCATCAATTATATCCCAACAATCCTGCTGGCTGTTTCCTGTCTCCATGAGCAGAGCTAATCACAGACACACACACACAATGGAGGAAAGAGAGACAAAAGGTGGGTCAAAACATGTCACTGATCCAAATATCCTTCCTAACAAAGCTTACAAGTTTACTCACAGGCCAAGGCCTACTGCATTCTAGGAAGCTTATTTCACACAGGTAGAAGCTGTGAAGTAATAGCAATGACTCACCTACACCCAAACAGGCAACACAACTTTTTTTTCTGAATCAGCACCTCACACCAGTCACATTAGTGGATTAGTCAATCCAGGAAAGAGATGAGACAAACCATTATTCGCTTTAAAAAGAAGAAGAACCACGAAGGAAATGCTTCTTTCTTCTAAGTATTGTTTCTGTCCTGTACCTAATTCCTCCTCACACGCTTCAGGGTGCATCCAATTCTCCTTGATGGAAGGAAGGCTAAGCCCTTCGGGTTTTCTCCAGGCACTCCCTGTTCCTTGCCCCGCCAGCTTCTGAGTGACGAGAGTTCCCTCTGGCCGACAGGCAACCACTTCCGTCAAACATTAACTTCTAGCTGAACTGCCGGGTAGGATGTGGTTAGTGACTGAAAAGATAAGGTGGCCAAAAAAAGGGACAAGGCAAGCCTGGTTCCAGCCAGTTAGCTTCCTCTGCCCTCCCTGAAATCTGATCTCTACTCCTTCTTAACAACTGTGAAGTGAAACCTGACAAGGAAAATAAATAAATAAAATAAAGGCAGGGCGTGGCTGCTAGGGTGTTTGATTTTGCCCTCTTTCTCAATGTCCTCTGTTTACAGCACTTCACATGGGTGGAAGTTTTTGCAGCTTTTCGTTTCCTCGTCTTTTCTACATGGGAGATTACTGTACAGGTTTTCACGTCACCAAGGAGCAGAGGAAAAAGAAACGATTATTGCTTCAAATGCCATATGAACCTGGGACTAGATGAAGAATAGGAACTCTGCCAGGCTGTGATGGTTGATCCCATTGCTGCTTTAGAACACAGGGCTCTAGAATACATATGTGCCTAAAAGTACAAAAAGCTTCCTGCAGCAGACAGCATGCAACCCCCCCCCCCAAAAAAAAGACGTATAGGGGTCTAGCTTATGAAACTCTCACCTACTCCCAAGAACTTTTAAACCCAAATTACAAGGCAAGTCAAGAGCCTTCTCTAAACAGAAGTCATATTTATTAAATTGGGCTAATAATTTCCAAAATCCATTATTTTATACTCTCAGCGCAATTCTAGACATGTCTGCTCAGAACTACGTGCCACTTAGTTCAATGGGACCTACCCCCAGGTAAGTTAAATTTAAAGCACTTTCAGTGCACGTTTGAAGTCCAATAATCCTGGGAAGTGTAGTTTGATAAAGATTCTGGGAAGTGTAACTCTATGAGGGGGGAGCTACAGTTCTCTTTGGAGTGGGTCATGCTTTAAATGTGTGCTGAATGTGATTCAAATGTAGGGTGTGGGTCTACCCATAGTGTAATGTGGGATAAACTCTTCATACAAACCCTTAATAGCATTATTTTAAGATTTCCTTCTTTTCCTGCTAGATAACAGAAATACATATAGATAGCAGTCCTAACCACGCTTATTCCTCTGAGCCCTAGAGGGGAAGTGAATTTAATGCACACTATATTTTTTTGTTTCGAAGAACCTCTCATGGTAACCTCCAGAGTTTTATATTTATAGATTAGCATACCTTCACATTTCAGTGCAGGCTACTTCACAGCTAAATAGAATCACTTCCAGAGGACTTTCTCCAGACTACTAGGCTCAATCTACTACAAAATCTCAAAGCAACAAGTTCCAGACTAAAAATGGTTATAATTAGAAAAGGTGGGCTTGCTTTTTAGCTATTCACAAGAGTGGAACAACAGATAGCTATTAAACAGTTCTCATCATATTCAAGGTAGTTATCTTCCCAACCAAAAACTTAATGAACAAAAGATGCCAAAAAATCAGCACCTGTTCCAGTTGATTATTCATGCAGTCCTATTTCAGAGCAAAACCTCTTTCCTCCAATCTCTGTGCCGCTTCAAGCCCTCTTGCCCCAATCCTCCTTCCTTGTGCTTGATAATTCAAATTTGTTCTGCTCAGACAAGCTTTCTATTATTGCCCAATTTCTTTCACTTAATTTTACTTTATAAAAGTGTGAACAAAGATTACATATGCATGGCTGAATTGTGGATATGAAACAAATTAAAATTTGCCCATTACCAGGGGCTGAGGAAAGAGAGGAAATAAGGGCCCAGGGAAAATTGTTGGTTCCCCCACAGACATACTTTCCTATCCAATTATATAAAAAAGCACCAGTTTTGTAATCTCAGTATGATAACATATGTAATCAGATTGTATTATTAACATGTCTTCTAGTAAGAGAGAGGTATGGGGTTAATTTATCACTTCCTCTATAGCTTCTTCCCCACAGCAATTAGGAAAGGTGTGTTGTCTTCTTAAGAGACCAGTTACAAGAAGGAAAACCACCTTTATTAACTTTAGGCAGTGCTTCTTTTCTGGAGGGACGCAGGTGTACGCATTCCCCTAAACATTTTGTGAATTAAATTTGACCTCATTGAGGGGCAGTATTTCAATATGAGTAGGAAAATGAGAGTACTCCTAAACATTTTAATAATGAAAAAGCACTGACATTAGGAATAGCTATAAACATGAGTTTACAGTACAGTGGTACCTTGGTTTAAGAACAGTCCAGTTTAAGAATGATTCGGTTTACGAACTCTGCAAAACCGGAAATAGTGTCTTTATTTGAGAACTTTACTTTGGTCTAAGAACGGAATCCAAACTGTGGAAGGGCACTGGTGGTGGGAGGCCTCATTAGGGAAAGCGCGCCTCAGTTTAAGAACGGTTTTGGTTTAAGAACGGACTTCCAGAACGGATTAAGTTCGCAAACCGAGGTACCACTGTACTTGGATGCACTGGGCCTGTTTTAAGTCCTGCTTGTGTATATCTTGTTTCCTGTTATTGCTAATTCCCCATTAATCAGCTTCCATTGCCATCTTCAGTTAGCAAGACCTTCCATATTCAAGAAACAGGGCATTTCTCTACTGCATGACAGCTAGTTAAATCCTAAATTTGTTTCTGTATAGGCATTTTCATTAGTCTACCCTACCACCAAATATTGTAGAGGAAGGCATTCAAAAGGTTTGGAAGAAAAGTGTGTGGTTCTAGAAGGGAAGGAGAGTAGCTCGGGGCTTTGAATATTGGTAGTTATCAATACCAGGGCACATAGTCAAACATAGTGGCTGACAAGTGGAACAAGCAACAAATTGTTGCAACATATTCTCTCTCTTAAAAGAGTGCTCATTTTCAGGGCTCCAGACAGATATTCCATCCAAACTGACTTACCTACAGTCCTGTTGATACCCACCATAAGTGTTTGCTATTAGAAGGAGTGATGTACCGGTAGTTGACTTGAGAGGAGGTAATAATATATTTCTTGTAATATAATTCCAAGAAGACAATATGCTGCAACTTCAAGATCAGGTTTTTTTTTATTCTAACTCCCATCATCCCAGACCACAGACTATGTTGACTGACAGCAGTCTAGAATCTAAATGTGGGTAAGATGCAACTTAGATGTGCTTAAGCCCAATGATTTAAGTCATTTCATCATCACAATTCTACTCAAAAGCAATTCCCTTTGAGTTCAATGGATTTTACTCCCAGGTAAGTGGCTAAAGATTGCAACCTAAGCATGCATAATTTTGTGTAGGATATATATCCTGTAATCTTGAGCAATAACCACCTTCAAATATGTGTTGTGGAACTGATACAAAGCAAAAGCAAACACCACCATATCAACAGTAATGCAAATTATGACTATTCTGTCTCAAGATATGTAAATTGCTGTGATGCTAATCAACAATGGTCTTCTCTGCCATTGTTTACCTATGGTATATGAACTTTAGGTGCCGATAATTTTGTAATAACATTTCTGTTTCTTGGTGAAGAAGTGTTTCTCCCTCATTAAGTTCAGTTAATAAGCATAGTTGCTGCTTTAGAGCCACTTTATGCAGTGCTTTTTTCTGGGGGTACACAGAAGTACACATACCCCTAAACATTTTGTGAATCTTTATACTTTTGTCCATTTACTTATTTATTTTCTCCAGTTTGAATTATAAAATGGTGATTTTCTTGAGTCAAAATGAGATTACCCCTAAACATATTTTTTTTTTGGGGGGGGGGGGAGAATTGACCTTATGAATATTGTAAAAACACCAAATTCAACATATATGGACACACGGCGTTTCTGCTCCACAGTTAAAGAATTCCAGTTTTTCTGGAAGCTGACAAAACCTGAGCATTTTCTGCAGTGTCAACCTTATTTGAACTCCTTAATTGTAATTTACATATATATAATGTTTCAAAGTGCAGTTACCTTCCCTGACCACTATTCCCTTCTCTTTTCTGGACATGAATAACATTGTCTAACAGGGAGAAAATCAAGAGGTACGACTTCTCTTGCTGCATATAACTCTGTGATGAGAAACGCAGCTCCTGTTAAATATCTCACACTCATCTTGTTCTTTTAGGCACAGGAGCCTCTGTCAGAAAAGAAAGTGGTAATCTGTATCTTCGGGGATAATTGAAGAGAAAAAGATGGGGTGGGGGATATACTTATATTTTAAAGCCTAGTGGATTTAATGGTGGTTTGCATTTTAATGTCTCTGTGTGTTTTTAATATGACTAATGTTGCTGAGCTTTTTAAAAAAGAAACCAAGTCCATAAGTTCCATTGTGCGAGCTAAGCATTTCATGTATACGATTGCAATGGCAAAATCTGTGCCTGTTGTAATAAGGAATTGCATTCCTATATAGTAGTAAATGGCACTTAGAAACACCTAGATGATTTTAATGTTTTGCGACATAGGCCATTAGCTTCCGAGGTGGGGTTTTTTTTGGGGGGGGGGGACTAAGAAGACCTTGAATTATTATTATATTTTTTTAAAAAATCAGAGCGGTGTTTTCTTTTCTTTCCCCTTGCTATTTGGAGAAAGATAGGAAGATGTTTGGGTGCATAATAGTTTGCACTCTCAGCAAATGGCAGGGATGTGGAAATGTTTACAGAAGTGCTTTGCAGTCCTTAAGGTAAGTATGCGCCTGCCCTGGTTATCTAGAAGGGACTGAATATAAAACATTGATTTTGTTTCATTAGCATCCAACTATAGGGGCAGGCTGCCATCAATCAGAAAGGAAAGTGATATATAAACTAGGAAATTAAGATAATGCAGAAAGCCCATAAAAATGGAGATTATTTGCACACAATGCAGATTTAGCAGTGGCATCTCATTCTGCCCATAGCCTACAGGCCAGTCAACATTAACTCCTCTAATGATACATTTGCCTTATAAAGTAGACAAGGGGCTGTAAAGCACACATCCATTTTCTAAAGAGATAAAATAGTTTAGCGTGCCTGTGGTCACATGTGCGCAGATTCTTTTTGAATTATGTATAAACTTCTTTTTTAGTATCAGTGTGGACTGGGTTGAGCAAGTGTGCTAGATCAAATAAAATCTGGAAATGAAGAATAATAGGAATGTTCATTCTCTGGTCTATGGAGCATTATAAAGATGGACTGCTGTGGCACGAGGAATGCCATACATATTGTTTTAGGGATAACTGATAGCCATGAGAACTGGCAACTTAGGGCATGATGCAGTCAAAGTGAAAAGCCAGTGTAGCATATTGGCTGAATGTGTGAGCTACACATCAATTATTTCCTGGTTCAGTTCTCACCTCTGTCATTATGTGAGACAGTCTCTCTTGGCCTCGCGCCTTCAGTATGTGACTCTTCAGGGCTGGTGTAAAGATTAGGCATACAAAGTGAACACTTCACAACACTTGCCTAATCTGAGTGAACTGGAAGAAGGAAAGAAGCAGGCAAACACATTATTACACACACCTGCTTGGCTCATATTTGCACCTCCTGTTGCCAGAGTGATGTTTTTGGGTCCCTCCACATGTTATCATTGTACCCAATGTTCAGAGGAACTTGACATTATCCATGTGTGGAGAGGGGGAATTTGGTTTGTTTTTGAATCCATTGCTTCAAAATTCGGTTTTTCACCCAGTTCTTCTCTTTTCTACATTCTCAGGTGTCATCTCTCGTGGATCCATTAATTGATTTTTAAATTTTTAAAGAGTTTTATTGGAAGTGATGTATTATATGAATGCTATGAAGGTTGGTCTAAAAGCAGGACGCAAATTTAATTAATAATACTTAGCAGATCTGCCGTTGATCTTTAGTGGCTCATGCTGACATTGCAGCTATCAAGTTTTGAATATGCATGTGTGAAACCACACATTATACACAAATGCATTTAATGTAGTTCATTTTAAATGAGTAGGGAGCCTGTGCCATACCACATGCTCTTTGCTTTCAGCCTGCTCAGATTGAAGAGCTTTCCATCAGAAAGCTAGCCTGGCTATTCCAGGAATTTGCATCCTTGCTTAGATTTTGACACTTGCTGGATCGAGGAATTAGAAGGGTCTTGGCATTCAGCCTACTGCACCCCCAACTCACAGCAAAATATACTTTGTCTTTTGCCCCCTGATTCCTCACTCTTAACTCCCTGATCAATCAACTGGCTCATCATGACCTAACTTTACATAGCCTACATTTGAGCCTTTAAAAGTTTCCGTTAGGAACTGGATGGAGGACATCAACATAATTTGACAGATGCCGTCCCATTTTAGGTGCCTTTTTACAGATTTCATTCTCTTGCCATACTGGAATATAATTACATGACTAACTCCTATATGTAGATTTCTCCCCCAGTTGTGTTATTGTATCCTTGTTTATGGGTTCTTGGTATCCAAATCTGCATAAGCACAGTATGTTTATTTCTCAATTACCATTCAGCTTGGGAATCCCTTGCCTCAGAATGGCTCCCAGAGATTATTAATTTTCCATTGTCTTCATATTTGTTTCTCAATAGCTGTGCTGTGCATATGCAAATATACCCTAATTGGCTTTGCTAATCTCCCTGCCCTGATTGGCTTTTTTTGTCTACCATCCTCCTAAATTGACAGTGACAATAAGTCCACCTTGATCTTTCTCTTTTTCTGGGTGGAGCCTTAGAGGACACAAGTGAAAAATCTCAGAAGCACAGACAAAAATAAGGCTGTGGAACTGCTTAAATGATCAGTGGTTCATTTGGGACAGTGTGATTTATCCTTCTCTGTATCTTTTAAGGTAACGGATTAAGAAAGTTGAAACCGTCTCGCTGGATCAGACTGAAGCCCATCTCATTTCCACATGGCCAAGTTGATGCCTCTCGGAAGCCTAAAAGCAGAGTGCCCTGGCAGGGTTAGGAACCTCTGGCCTGCAGGCTGGATCCAGTCCTCCTGGCCTCTCTGCCTGGCCCTCTGGCTTCTCCACAGGTCACACTCCTCTCACCAGCCCTGCTCTGCCCCCACCGGCACTCAACTCATTTTGTCTGGAATGACAAAATGGGAATATATGAACTTGTTTGCTTGGATGGAAAGGGGTGTGTATGTGTAAATACTTATTTTTGCATGGTTTGAATACAATAATAAGAGTCTCATTTTGTTGTTCCACCTACCACTGCCATGTGGTTCTGGAAAGGGGATGTGGCACTCTGGCTGTGAAATATTTCCTGCCCCTGGTGTATTGCAACATCCTTCTCCAATTATTTATCATACATCATCCAGCAATTAGCATTCATAGATGCATAGAATTGTAGAGTTGGAAGGGATTCTGAGGGTCATCTAGTGCAACCCCCTGCAATACAAGAATCTCAACTAATGCCAAAACCATGTATATTTAATGTATATTCAAAACTGAGTGCAATGGCAGGCGGGATTGCCAAAGACTTTTCCCCACATGCCAGCCCCCTTTCCACCCTCTTTTTTTTTTTTTTTGCCAAGTGTATAACGCTGAATACTCACAAGTTAAATATGCATAAGTTGTGGGCTTACTGTATGTAATTGAATCCCGTCAGAGAATAGCAACAGTCTGGAAGTCCCCCAGGGCAGTGTGTGGATTTGGACATATCCATTGCTCAAGTGGAGAAGGGGCAGAGGGAAATATGGAGGTGGATGGTGGTCAGGTCATAGTAAGGTAAGATGGTCTGACCACATATTGCTCATTCTACCTTATGAGCTATAGCCAACCAACAATGTAATGTAAGCCTGCCTGAAAACCTGGAGAGGTTGCAGTTATACTTGGTTGGTATTCTAAGGCTTTCAGCCTTAGAAATCCCACTGTTATTTGTGTGCACAGCAAAAAATGCACCACTGCAGTATTGGAGGAATCTCGAAACCCCAGGACTGGAATGAGACTTAAGTTCTGAGCTAAGGCAAAAGGCCACATCGGAGGAACAATGGGAACAGACAATTTCCTCACAGGGTATATGGTTGTGCTAGACTGAAGGGAAGAGGATGAAGCAAGAATATATGTCCTAACTTGCGGTTTAAACTGGCCAAGAGCATAACATTCATTCTGCGAAACACCTTTGGAAATGAAGAACTAAGAGTCACTTGGATGATTGCACAAAAAAACCTGCTATGCTTGGTGCCACATACAAAGAAGTGTTCCAAGGGTTATATCTGACGTAACCAGGATGGCAACAACTACTCTGACACTTTACTCAAGCAGTGATGGACTTTGGGGTTTCAAATTTCAGCAGCATTCTCTGCGATGCCAAAATTTGGCACACACACCCCCCGGCACCTCTTGTGATCCATTCTAAATAGTTCTAAATTCTAAATCCTAGTTGTGGTGGCCTCAAGGCTCCACGCCCTAAATCCGCCTCTGGCTCAAGCAACTTGTGACAAAATTGTCACAAGGGGAACCTGCCAGTAATGTTCATACATGTTTATATTGAACTATATGGGATTTCTCATCCATCCCTATGTGTACCAGCCTGGACTGAAGCCAGATCAGAGATCCAGGGAAGTAGACAAGGCTGTGTAAGTTTTAAGAATTATACTTCTTAAATGCGTTGCCCCTCTCAGTTGGCTGTGTGGTCAGTCTTCTTACACCAGCAGCAGAGTTCCCCTCACTGATGGGGAAATGACATCAGATACCCATGCTTGTGTCTACTCTTTGGTTTCATTGTAGTAGGAAGAGCATTAAGCTGGGGTAGCTCAGTCGGTCAGCATGAGACTCTTAATCTCAGGGTCATGGGTTTGATACTCATGTTGAGCAAAAGATTATTGCACTACAGGGGGTAGACACTTGTGGTCCCTTCCTATTCTATAATCCTATGACCTATGATCCAAAATCACACTTAGTTTTGTTCCGGATGGCGAATTTGTCTGCTTGCCCTGATGAATGTTTATTGGTATTAAAACAGTGTCTGTCCACCTGCTTGAGATTATGCTTTTTCCTCCTTTGCTGGGTCTCAAAAACATTTATCCACAATGTCTGCAATACATCCTTCCTCAGTACAGAATAGCTGTGTTAATAACAGGGAGCATGGCCTTCTCAGTTAATATTAACAGAGTTTCAGCTGTTCCATAAATGGCTATAGAATCTTGCCTTTAATTCCTTTAAATGTAAGTTCAACAACTTCAGCTTATCACATCCACAGGACATAATAGAGTCACTCTTAAAAACCCATCATCTTAGGTGCTTTGATCTCTGCAGATTCTGATTATGAACCTATAGGATTAAGCATTCAATTCAATGGAATATGGGTATGCAGAGGTTTCTCATCAGTGGTGGAAGAGTATTGCAATTCATAACAGCTATTGTTGTTGAAAGGTAGTGGGCGTTTGAATTTGGGGGCAGGGGGTAAAATTAATTCTGTGGAAGTCCTATGCAAGACTTTGAATTCTCTATTTTGTGCAACGTTATTTGTTTCAATGATACACTGCACATCTGCTGAAGGAAGGAAATCATTGCTAATGGGCATCTTGTATTTCACCTCTTGTTACTTTCTGTACTTGAAACTTGCATGTCCATCTCAATAATTATAGAGCCATTCAGCCTTCACTTCAAAAATCAGCTAATAACATTTGCTAGGGGCAGAGGAGAGAGGCTAGAAAAAGATAAAACAAAAAAAGTTACCTTCCAGTAGCACCTTAAAGACCAACTAAGTTAGTTATTGGTATGAGCTTTCGTGTGCATGCACACTTCTTCAGATACACCCAGTTACAGATAGGTAGCCGTGTTGGTCTGCCATAGTCAAAACAAAATTTTTTTCCTTCCAGTAGCACCTTAAAGACCAACTAAGTTAGTTCTTGGTATGAGCTTTCGTGTGCATGCACACTGTATCTGAAGAAGTGTGCATGCACACGAAAGCTCATACCAAGAACTAACTTAGTTGGTCTTTAAGGTGCTACTGGAAGGAAATTTTTTTTGTTTTGACTATGGCAGACCAACACGGCTACCTATCTGTAACTAGAAAAAGATAGTGTACTTTGTCCTGCTTCAAAGTAAAATGTTCCAGCTGTGTCACTTCTACAAGAACACATACATATGCACCTTATGCATACCTGCTATCTACAAAGTATGCTGGACTGAGTGCATGAAATGCTCTGCTTCTCTATTCAGTAGACTAATAATTTAGTTGTTTGCTTGTCAGATTTGTATCCCACCTTCCCACCAAATTATGCTCAGGGTACCTGCTGTAACAACAGTAGAAATAAAAGAAAAACAGTTCTCTAACCTGCTGATTGCATTGGACTTAGCATGGCTAATTAGACCAGTGTTTCCCAACCTTGGGCCTCCAGCTGTTTTTGAACTACAATTCCCATCATCCCTGACCACTGGTCTTGCTAGCTAGGGATGATGGGAGTTGTAGTCCAAAAACAGCTGGAGGCCCAAGGTTGGGAAACACTGAATTAGACCATTGGTATGAGTGACATATGACCCTCTCTTTATCTCCTCACTTTGAATTCTGCATCTTGAAATTGTACTGGGCCAACCACGTCTTATCCACCATTAACCTCCATGTTAAGCAAGGAGTATGCAAGGGGTAGTTGGTACCCCAATTAGTTGACCTTTGCTGATTCTCATTGAACTATGGTGGCATTGCTCCTTCGTATGCTAGACCATTCACTCAGCCACCAACCACATTTCTGCCCTTGGCTCTGTCCGTTTCCAGTTCTTTCCACTATGCCACATTGACAGACCATGAAGTGTATTACTTACAGAGGCTCAAGGTGCATGGTGTATAAAATTTGTACATCACACTATGTGCACATTGCATGTACAGTGGTACCTCGGGTTAAGTACTTAATTCGTTCCGGAGGTAAGTTCTTAACCTGAAACTGTTCTTAACCTGAAACACCACTTTAGCTAATGGGACCTCCTGCTGCCGCCGCACCACCGGAGCACGATTTCTGTTCTCATCCTGAAGCAAAGTTCTTAATCCAAGGTACTATTTCTGGGTTAGCGTAGTCTGTAACCTGAAGTGTATGTAACCTGAAGCGTATGTAACCTGAGGTACCACTGTATATAATATGCACACACACAATTGCAATTGTTCATTAAAAAGTGTGTTTTAATGGAACTGGGGATAAAATTAAAGTCAAACTGGGATTAAGGAGCGAGAGGGGAATTAGAAACATCAGCGCAGATTGAAATGTCATCAAGATTTGTAAAATGGTCCATTCCTAGTAATGCTTCTGTAGAAAGGACAGGTACTGTTCAGTTTCCTTGTTCTCTTTCTACTCATGGCCACTAGCTTACAGTGTTCCCACACATACCCATGCTTTTTAAAAACAACTGCCGCAAGTAAGCAACCGTCTTAACTATGGGTGCTAGCTTGGCTATTTAGTAGCTTTTTAAAAACTGAATATACATGTAATCTTTCTATAAAAAGGGTCGGGACAATGGGATTAAGATTAGAGGGTGGGCAGCCACCTTACCTGGTAGGTGGTGAATTCCAGCAGTGGAAGTGTTGGGTCTGGAAAGGGGGGCAGTGAACACAAATTATTTTATTTAAATGTTCGAAGGTATAAAAGCCTAAAATGCACGCTGTTTGCATCATTAGAATTCTGTTATTAAAAGCTGCATGCTGGTAGAAAGGATCCACTTTTGTTTAAAGATTGCATTACAATGCTAATTTTATTTTTAGAGCTAATGCTAGACATTGTGTATTCCCCTCCTGTTTGTTCTCTAAGCACTGCAACATTCATAGCAGACAGTAGACTTTCATAATAATCACACTAATGAAACTTCTAATGCAAATTCTAAAGTATTAGTTTGTGGGAAATATACCAGACTTCCAAAATAACACTTTCATCTTTAAAATGCCTCTGCAAAATCTTATACTGTGAAACCTGAACATTAGAATTGGGTAATGGATCACGTGACCTTTGTAGTGGCGCCTGGCAACATCCTGGGGCGTTGCCATATGGAGAGTTTCTTGCTGTTTGTGTGTACTAAATCAGAGGTGAGGTGTTTTCCCAGTTTCCTCTGGTTTGCCTAACAAAGACACCTCGCACACAGTAGTGCACCTTTGTGCTTTTTATGCTGAATGATTGTATGTTGGTTAAGCGCACCAGTGTATTTGAGCATATGAAAAATCCTGTTTCAGTGTTGTGTCTTGGTGAAGTTGGCCTTTTAAAAAACAAAAATAAAATCTCCTTCATTTATAGACCTGTCACGCGGGTGACATTTATTATTGAATGCACTTCTATTGGGAAAGGAGGATGCAAACCAATTGAGCAGCATAGATTTTCTTTCTCTGGCAAAACAAATAGAAGCGAAAAGGTAATCAGGGTTTCATTCAAACCAAGTAAAGAAGCAAAGCAGCCCCATACTCTGGTATGCCAAGGAGAATGAGGTACACCATCATTACGCTGTTCCTATGCAGCAAGAATGTTGCAACCCAAAGATCCTGGTCTATCCAGTTCTTAATGGCAACAGAAGATAAATGAAATTTTGACTAATCCAGGAGACAAAAGGATTTCCTATCTCTTTTTCATTATTCAGTCTCTTTTTAAAGGATCTAACACCACTTTCAATTTTAGTATACAAATACTTATGTACAGGGATTATAAAAGGTCTCTGGTTAAAATGACTGATACACAAGAATCATGTTGATTACTGGCATGCCATCGCCATCTTACTTTGCTGCATGGAGTATTTCCTACCCATTCAAGATTCTGAGTCTCCTTCGCTTCTCCCTGTTGCAATCAAGCTTCCTAAATAGCATCTCCAGCAGTCCCTCCCCATATCTCCCCCCCCACCCCCAATCTGGGTCCTTCCTTTCCACGCCATTTTGCATGATGAACCACATTCCCATTTGGAAGTTCTTAAGTAGCACTTGCACATGGCTGAGTTCAGATAGCTCACCGCTTCTCGAAGAACATTTGTTTTCATTAGCTCTTCAGGATGTAGTGGGCAAAGGATTTTACCATGTAAAGTAAATTCATCTGCAGCATATTATGGAAATGTTATATTCTCTTGGGAAGCCATTGGAGTACGGTGGGTTGCAGGCAAAGCTGAGTAAGGCTTTAAAACTGAAATAAAGTCACAGCGATTTAAATTCTACTTCTCAAGGAGGTTAACACAGCTCTCTGCTCTTCAGACCGTCAATTGGGTGTTGGATTCCACATAAGCTGCTAGGGATAAAAAAGCTCTGCATTTATCCAAGAGCTGTTTAACATGTGCCTCCTAGAACATGTTAAGTTGGGTGGTTGAGTGCTGAGACTTTTGTATTTCTGCATCCTAATTCCCATTGCAAATTTGCATCATACAAAGCTGGCTGTGAATGGAAAGAAGGAGCAGCATCCTGTGTATAGAGAAATGAGCATCTGTGTTCTAGTACAGGTAATATTTCATTGCTTGCAATGAATGTGAGGTTGTGGACACACTTCCACTTACTCTCCATCCAGTGCACTCCAACTGCTGGTTGGGAAGTGGTGTACACATGGCATTAGTCACAATCCATATCTAGCCTGTGAAATACTAGTCTTGTGAAAAACTGCATTTTGATGCATTTTCTTCAAACCAGCTTCTATCCGAATAGGGGGAAAGAGCAGCCTAGCTGTATTTCAGGCCCATAATGTGTATGGAACCTAGGTGTGCTGCTGGGGTTGCAGGGGGGGAGGTCCTATTTCTGGAAAGCACTACAAAAAAATCCCATCTGTGGTAGGGGTGAGCAATTTGCTGCCCAAGAGCAAATTTCATGATGCTCTTGGACTAATTTAATAGGAGTGGAGGAGAATCTCAAAAGGAGTTCAAGAGGGTAGAAAGGGTAAAAATGGAGAGGAAAACTTAAAGCAGTGGGGCAATAGAAGAAGACATAAACTACTAAAGACTCAGATAGGAGTTGTATAAAACAAATACATTCCTTAAACGTACCTCTGGTGGGCAACATGTCATGCTCCTTCTGGGGTAGTTTGTCCACCTTTGGACCCCACCTGCACTCGGCTCTTACCTGTGGTTCCTAGAAGCTGTTGGCATGTGACAGCAGCCACCCCATGGGAACGGCTTTGACTGGCTGGCTAAATCAGGTGAGGGTAGCCAGTGGGTCTCAAACCCTCAGTGAATCAGGGACTTCCCCTGCATGTGAAGACAGGCTGTAGCGGACTGAGCAGATGAGATCAATAGTGGGTCCAATGGTTAAGAAGGTGGTTTCTGCACATGCTGTAGAGGGAAGTGAGGGGCAGATGGGGCTTGTCAACCTGGGAAGGTAGCTCATCTAAGAGAAGGAAAACTCTGATCCTAAAGATCCACCGCCTTGCAGGTTATCTTTGGGAGAAGAAAAGGCTAAGGAGTAAACCCCACACAAATCTGGAGTGGAGTCCCTAAGGCGGTTGGATGGTGCCTTCTTACAACTCCTGCAGCCCAGCTAGTGCTGAATGTATTACTCTGCTTTCATTTGGACTACATCAGAAAGGCAGAGAGCAAAGTCTTGTTGTCTGGGCAGCCCAGGACCTCCATCTACACTGCCCATGCTTGTGCCCCTGGAATGTCACTTTGATGCTGCTCACCCAGTGGTTTGACTTCACCCCTAGAGGCACACTCCATTGTCTCGAGACGGACAGATGCCAACATCAAACTCTCAACCTCTCTGCATGCTAGAATTGGGGTTGAAGGCAATTTCCTTTATTCCATTCCCTTTCAGTGACTGTTTTGCACCAAAGACAGCCTGTGCTGTGTTTTAGCTCCAGCAAAATGCACCAAGGAAGCAGAAGCCTGTGTGAATTGGCTTTTAGTCACGAAGCATGGCTGATGGGCTGCACTGGTGAGTCACAGGTTGTGCAGCTTCATATTTATGACTTTCTGTGAACTGATGACAATGTGTTTGGTTTTAGAATATCACCACATCTGTACTGAACACAGAATACTGGCAACGGTCGTGTGATCACCTCCCCATGGATTGCTGGGGCTCCAACTCAATTCCCGATTGCAGTAAGTTGGGCACATGATATAGGCATACAGCAGCTAGAAAACTGTGTGCTTCCAACTCACTGAATTTGACTTTTTGCGTCATTCTCTGTATTGTGATTAATTTTGGTCTCAATGTGCCGTTGCTTAAAAAAAAACATGCACAGCCTCACTGTAATTTTATTCCATTAAAAATGTTTCTCATAGCGCACTGAGCAGTGATTCTAGTAACAGTATGTCATTCTGAGTTTCGTTTCTGGGTCCTTACAGTCCCAGCTGTTATAATCAGAGTTTGTTGGAGGGTGAGCTCTCTCTGATTAATGCTCATTGTTTGCCTGTAGCTGCTTAGCTAGAACTGGTTTGTGTGCTCCTGGTTTAAGAGAAAGGGACAGATATGTACTGAGACTTGACTGCACTTGGACATTTTGAACTCTGTCATACTTTTGCTAGCTGTGCTCAGAGAGACCAAGTTGTACAAAGCTTATTAGACAGAGCTAAGATTAGGAGGCCTTGGCCTCAGATATGCTTCCTACATGTATTGTTGCCAACTGTCAGAAGGGGAAAAAATAATAATCCGGCTGGCTTTAGGTCTGCTGGAGCCTGTTGCCAGATGCTTTTGTGCAAGAGCCAGTATTTTAGGTTGGTTGCCAAAGCTTTTCAGTAAAAATCAGTAGTGAAAGTTTTTATCTAATGCAAAAGCTTGAAACATAACCTGTACATGTGCACTGGGATATTTAGCTCACGAGAGAATGAAGAGTGCCTTGCATACTCTCCAGTCAAGTAACTTGTACACAAATAGATATGCTAGAATAAAGTGTGCATAAAAGTGCATATATTAATGAAAACAGCATACAGAAATGCATTGTATTTGTATATTGCTTTGCAAAGATATGTAAATTAGGATATATTCACATTTAAATGCTGGTGAATTTTCATAACATGTACCTGTATTACAAATTAATGTGGGAATGCAGAGAGCTAAACTCAAGACTGAGAATTTGAGAGAAACCAGAATTGACAGATTTGCCCATCTCTAATCTCGCATCCTGATTTTGAACAGCAAACTGAAACAGTTCTTGGCATTGGTGGTGTTTAAATTTTCTGTGCCAGACTGAGAATTTAATTCTGCCTTGGTGCAGTATCCACGTTGGCAAAACTCTCCTGCAGTATACCCCACTACATGAGTAGATATCATTTGGAGGAAAGTATTTGCATTTTGATAGTTAATGAGCAGCCACAAATGATGATGATGATGATGCAGCCTGATTTGTTTGCAGAGGGATTTGATGACAAGCAAACTATAGCTCTCTTGAAGGACTGTTTCAAAAGTCTTCCAATAGCTCTTTCCCTTTGCTTACTACATTTCCCAGTGCATTTTCCTATGACTTTCCTGTGGTTTTGTACCACAGGAGCTCCAAATCAGCTTGATTTGTGCAGACTGGACTTGCTAGGATATGATTGAATTCCACTTGACAATAGTGACAGTCTGGAAGCGCTCTCTGTGGTACAGTACACAGCTCTACTGCACCTCTGATGGGTTCCCTTCATTATATAGTGGTGAGTTGGTTCAAGAAAAAATAGAGACAGAGAGAGGACCCTTACTTTTAAAGCAGCTAAGTAGTCAGCACTGATCTAAAAGAGCAGGAGCTGAGTAACGCTGATCTTTTTCACACTGACCTTCTTATATGAAAGCATACGTTCTCAATTATATATCTATGGCATGTTAAGGTATAATTCATAAACTATCAGAAAGGACCTATGTTTAATTGAACAGTGATCTGTGACACAATCGAGATTTATATGTGGCTCTTGCATTTGAATGAATGACGGGGGGCAACATCGTACACCTTCTGTGCATACCTACTTGTGAAATGCAGCCTCGGTGCATAAGTTGATGAAAAATATAGGTTCCTGTCAGGAACCTAAAAGTGGGGCTACATGAGACTCTCATTGAATATTTGACCCACAGACATCTTCACTGGCAGAAACTTGTGTGTGAAGAGCGCTTACGTTCAAATTCTATTTTCTGTTGCGGCATTATAAAATGGGGCTGTGACAGATCACCCTCTTATCACAAATCGGTTTAAGACTCGAGATTTCCTTCTGGTTAGGAATATGCTGGTGAATGTACAGTACGAAATAATGTGTATAAGTTGCATTTAGCTTGCCTGTAGACAGTGCAGATGAACAACCTGGCTATATGAAGGACTATTTCAAAAGCCCAACCACTTCCAGTAGCTCCTCTCAGCTTCTCCCTTCATGATGTCCATTCCCTAGTGTCCTCTTTCTGCCTTCACCTCCACTCTTGTGAGCTGGCCTCTTCATTCTTCCCTCTGTTTTTTCTCTCTCCAGCTCTCTTACTGAGTCTTGTCCCAACCAACAACTAGCTTGGAGCTGGATATGGCTGTGCCTGGCCTTTATTCCAGAAGACTCTTCCCAGTCCAATGTTACTATGGTTGACAGATAGTTCCCTGGCTCATCATTAATGACCGGTGAATGGAAGTAGAATATATGCTCCTGGAACTAAACGTGTAGGTCCTTTGGACTCCATTTTGAGGGCCTTGCTCATAACCTAGGCTTGGAGGCAAACTATCAGCCTTTTAACATCACCTTTTAACTATTCACACAGCAAATGACTCTCTATTTCACACCAGTTGACTTGTTTACATACTTTTATAACACTCTGGACAACTTTTTACCTGAGGATGTACTCACACTCCACAAGGACTGATTTCAAAGTACTAATTTCCTTAGTTGCTTCAAGCTCAATATAACAATACTGCCGCCCCCAAAATGCATTGAAAATCCAGACACAGTTTATTTTGTGAGGGTATGAGGGTGTGAGCAGGTACAATGAGTGTGTGTGTGGTGAAGTGTGTGTGTGTGTGTGTGTGTGTGATCAGATTAGAAACAACTGCTCCAAATGTAATTCACAGTTTTGTTACCCTCACAGCTGGTCTGAGATGACTAAGGGCCATATTCTACAAATAGGACCTATCAGTGCAAGGATTTACACCTGTGCAGTGAATTTTCCTCTCTCTCCTCCTCACAACACACACCTGCCTTAAGTATTCTCAAGAGGGTAAGGGCACCCCTAGAACAGATTAAGGGGGGACACAGAGAGAGGAGAGGGGCAGAATGCACAACCAGAAATCTTGGCACTGACAGAATGGTGATATGCTGGAATCCACCCAAACTATCTGTAAATGTACTGTACTAGATCGTCTGGATAACCCAGCAGAAACTACCTTGGTTCTACAAGGCTCCAGGTCTGAATAATGGCCATCCATTTGAAGGATAATTACCTAGCGGTGAAGACAGCCATGGCATTCAAAGACTGGATGATTCAATTTCTCTGTTTCAAAAACTTATTTGTCCAAACTCAGAACAAACATTGTCCAATGTTTATATTTCCCTTGGAATATTTAGGTTATTTCTACTGTTGGAGCCTGGCATGTAACCAAGGCTGGCCTTGTGTATATCTTTGACAGCATGTGGGGAATAAGCAAATCCTGAGTTTAAAAGTTTGTCAGAATGTGATGTAGATGTATAAATAAAAATGTCTTCCGTGGCACAGAATGGTTAATGTCTAGGGGTAAAGAAAGATGGCAGTTTGTTTACTGCCTGAGGGTCACAGATACAATGCATCTATGGCCTTCAGCTGGCAGCTTGCCAAAAAAACAGCACAACTGATAAAGTTGCTGTGTAAATTGAAGTACCTATCACCTGAGGGGTTTACAGTTATGTCACTGTGACAATCGAAGTCCTCTGCTTTTATGCTGCACACAAGAATAATAATTAAAACATGCAGTCAAAGGTCAAAACACTGATTGAATGTTCCCTCCTGGACTTATCTCCTCTCCTCGATCCTTAATTATAGGCTAATGGACTATGAGCCTGTAGAGTGTAATTTATGATTCTGTGAAGGGTTCTGACCGGTGGAGGGACAACTGAGAAGCAAGCAGGCAGTGGCTGTCCAGAGGAAGAGAAGAAGGCAGAAGAGGCGCAACACAGAGAGCAGAAATCACACAGCCGAGGGTATCTGCAGGGAGAGGAAATTCTCTGTAGCAGTCCTCCAAGAGAGCTGAAGCCACATAATAATAATAATAATAATAATAATAATAATAATAATAATAATAATAATAAAATTATTTATACCCCGCCCATCTGGCTGGGTTTCCCCAGCCACTCTGGGTGGCTTCCAAAAGAGTATTAAAATACTGTGATACATCAAATATTAAAAGCTTCCCTAAACAGGGCTGCCTTCAGATGTCTTTGACATCTGGTGGGAGGGTGTTCCACAGGGAGGGTGCCACTACCGAGAAGGCCCTCTGCCTGGTTCCCTGTAACTTGGCTTCTCGCAGTGAGGGAACCGCCAGAAGGCCCTCGGTGCTGGACCTCAGTGTCTGGGTAGAACGATGGGGGTGGAGACATCTGTGAGGTATAAGCAGCTGAGCTCAGGAAGCTGCTGGGTCTGGAGGGACCTACAATGGAAATAACTCTTCTGGGTGGAAGCATCACTGCTTACACCCAGACCAGAATCAAAACCAGAATCAGGCTTAAACTTTTGAACTCACATGTGTGCTGACTGGGCAGGAGTTGGAATAAGAGAAGCATTAGCAAATAGCATTGACTTGGAAAAGTGTTCTAGTTCAAGGTTATAGACACTGTCTTAAAGTCAGGGGCGCCAGTTTGGGCACTAGGTTTTGGGTGCCCAATGGCACCCACAACATAACATGACGTCCTGACATCACATTACATCAACGTGCTGCAGCGGCACTTTGTACCAGAAGTCGTGTTGGAGGCCTGGCAGGGCCTCCAATATCACCTCAGAGGTCATGTCTGGCCTCCAACACAACTTTTGGTAGAAACTGGAAGTCACATTGAAAGATTTGTGGGTGCCTGGGCCCCCATGGCCCCTATAGTTGGCACCTATGCTTAAAGTGATGGTATCTTTAGGGCAGGGGCAGGATCGAGCCTCACAGGCCAAACTTGACAGGTGGGCAAGCAGGGCTGCCTACCTGTCATTTCTCTGACATCACAGTGACATCAGGTGATTGGATGTTTGAAGTCCTAAAGCTGGAACCATACAAGGTGCAATGATATGTGCTGGAAGCCACCCAGAGTGGCTGGGGAAACAATTTGGTGGTATCACTAGGACTGATTGTCACAGTTCAGCATCAGTATGATGGCTCGTCCACAGTATGATGGGGTTATTTTTCACATAGTAACAAGGAAGACCAGGCCATTGTTGTCTTCCATAATGGTTGCTGGAGGCCTTTTCTCTTTACTGTCCCTCCCCAGCTGTTAATCGGATGGCTGTTCTAATTCATCTCCATCATTGTAGCCCCTTAAGTGGCATGCCCCACCCCCCAACAGGCACTTCTCGGGGAGACCTTCTAGATTAGTGTGAGAGTTGAAGGAACTGGTGAAAATTTAAGTCCTGCCTTGTATGAACAGAAGTGCAATCCACTCCAGATGAAACTCCCTGCCTCATGCCATTCTGGTGAGTCTCTTCACTCTCAGAAGCAGACATGCAGGCTGTGGGACAAAAAAAGGGTTAAGTGAGAAAGCCCAATGGCATGAATATAAGTCCATTCATACTCCTCTGGATCAAGAGAAGTATTCAAGCATTCATGTTTTCCCTCCTCATTTCTTATAAGTCAGTAAAACATATCATTTTGTCAGATAAAAGGACTGTCATGCCGTAAAACAGCAAGTCCAGATTTCTAGCTGGTGACATCCCCGTTAAAATTGGCCACTGACTTCTGTCCATATATGTTTACTTCTCTTGACTACACACAGGGGAAAACTCAATTTCAGTTGGAAAATTAGGAGATAAGTTGTCACTGGAAAAAGTAAAGGGAAGTCAATATCGTCTTTATTACCACACTTCATGAAAGGAATCCCTGGTTGGACATAGATGGCTTCCAAGGCTATGTTCCTGTTTTTTATAGAGAGAGACAGAGCAACCTATTCTGCTCTGTAGTTATAAATCCAATATGTGTGTGTGTGTGGAAATGAAACTACAACCAGAAAAGTTTGCAGCATAATCCATAACCACTTCCACAGAGTTATGTGTGGCACCTGAGTAGTTGTATGCCTCTGTAGCTCTGGAAAGAAGCAGGGTGCTGCTTAGTCGGATCTCTCTGCGCAAGGCACAGACAAACATGCAGCTGAAGGGAATAGACAGGTTTAGTGCAGTTCCCACAGCTGAGGATGGTAGGAGGGTGTGCAAAGGGTCCATATTGCTTTATGGGAGGATGGGGAACCCTGGCCCGCTAGACATTTCAGAACTTTAACTTCCACCAGCCCCACCCAGCATAGCTAATGGTCAGGGGTGATGGGAGCATTAGCTCAACAACACCTAGAGAGGCACAGCACCTCTTGCTGTTTTATGGGGATTTCCATCCCCTATGCCAGGGGTCAGCAAACCTTTTCAGCAGGAGGCCGGTCCACTGTCCCTCAGGCCTTGTGGGGGGCCGGGCTATATTTTGAAGGGGGGAAAATGAACGAATTCCTATGCTGCACAAATAACCCAGAGATGCATTTTAAATAAAAGGACACATTCTACTCATATAAAAACACGCTGATTCCCGGACCATCCGCAGGCTGAATTTAGAAGGCGATTGGGCTGGATCCAGCCCCCAGGCCTTAGTTTGCCTACCCATGCCCTATGCAGTTGGGTGCCTCTGTAGTGCAAGTCACACCAGAGGTGATACACTGTGTTCATAGGCCAATAAAAGCCCACTTCACCCATACAAATGAAAACAGTGAACCGCCTTTTCCACACCTTTTTCATGGAAGAGCAGCTAAAGGTGAGCTATAATGTGACCTTGAATATGCAGATTAAAGTAGAGGGGGGAAATACCTTGCTGTAGGAATATGAAATTGGATTCATGGGGCTACTGAAGAACTCATCATATTTTCTTTCGCTTTAGAAACGTTCTATACTGATGGTCTACTCCTTCAGCATTTGGCAAAACACTTCATCTTCTCAGATAGCTCTTTTTGTCTCCAGGGGGATTTTAAAAAGATCCTTGCTTTTTGTGTTCATATCAGGTAATTATTTATAGTCTTCCTGGTTTCCTGGCAACCTCTGAATGAACTTTTTCAGGAAAGGAATTCAAAAGGACGGGGCCTATTGAACACAGTGTGCATGGTTACCTCCTCATTGGAAATTAAGCTATTTCTCAAATAATATGTGGAATAGAAATTGGTTTTCCCTCCACCTTATCCTATGAGAATATTCCAAGTTTTTTAAAAACCCCAAAATAATTCTAAATGTTTTTTTAAAAACCATTCTAACGGTCTTATACAAATCTTTCAATCCTTTCTAATTGCTAGGGAGATTCACTGCTTTCTTTTCAAATGGAGCAATGATACTTTATCTCTAAAAGGAATTTTACTGCTTATTAAAATAAGCCAAGATGCCCAGCTGACAGCTCTGAGGAAAGTAGATTTACTGGGCAATAGCGATGAATGTTCGTTCATGCTTTACTGCAGTTGGGGAGGCAGGTTCTGGTAACTGCTGTTTACTCACTCACTCCTGAAATGTGGAACTAGTATGGCATCATTATATAATGGGGATAATTTTTAAGCAGTACCAAACCAGTCTAGAGGGTTTTCTCTGTGGTACTTTGAAGTGTTCCTCAACCAGCATCTCTTCATGTATTGTATAGAAAGTGCAGAATTTTCAGTCCAATGTCAGGGATAAAAAAAAAAATCACACTAATGGTTTTGGGGGTATATTTTCTACCCCCAGTGAGATTTCCAATGTATGGTGGGATAGAGCTTTAACCCCATAAAATATTTGTGTTTGTGGTGTCAGAAGAACTGTGCTTGACAATTCCCAAATACCCAGGGGCAGAAAAAAATGTATTTGTGGGGTGTTCTTCTAACCCCAATAAGAAACCTGCAAAACAGCTGTCCATGATTAGGGAAATGTCCTGAAACGACATTGTGGCAACCTATTGAGCCTTCCTCTGCAATCATGAGTTGCCTTGCTCTCTGCAAAATGAATAAACACAACTTCGGTGAAAGGTGTGTCCTTCTAGGCAGATCGGCACTGCACTAATGGATCCTTGGAGCTGTGGCTGCAAGGTTCCCATGACTTCCTCTTCCAAACTGGGCTCTAAACCAAGACATAAAGGTAAAGGTAAAGGGACCCCTGACCATTAGGTCCAGTCATGGCCGGCTCTGGGGTTGCAGTGCTCATCTCGCTTTATTGGCTGAGGGAGCCAGCGTACAGCTTCCGGGTCATGTGGCCAGCATGACTAAGCCGCTTTTGGCGAACCAGAGCAGCGCATGGAAACACTATTTACCTTCCTGCCAGAGCGGTACCTATTTATCTACTTGCACTTTGACGGGCTTTCGAACTGCTAGGTTGGCAGGAGCAGGGACCGAGCAACGGGAGCTCACCCTGTCGCGGGGATTCGAACCGCCAAACTTCTGATCGGCAAGTCCTAGGCTCTGTGGTTTAACCCACAGCGCCACTCGTGCCGTCCTGATTAAATGGAGGCGGTGGCAACCTTTTAAGAAGGAAATCTATGGGAATGGCTGCCCATTTCCATAATCTCAGCAAAAGTTGATTTGAAAAATATATTTGCTACAAAGACACATCATTTTGCTGAGAAAATGTGAATGTGTGGTTAGGAATGGTCAGCAGGAGTGGGAGGCGGCACATATTGTGAATACAGGGGGAAATCAGCAAGGTAGAACTTTGAACCTGCTTCTGGTGATGCAATTAAATACACATTAGCAACCACGGAGGCTCTTGTGTCAAGACACCCCCTAGCCCTTACCAAGTACATACTTGGTTTTTTAATGCCGTATTTCATGGTCAGACATACAATTAATCCCTCAAGAAAAATGGTACAAAGTCAATGCATTTAAATACATATTTAAAAACTGCCTACAGCCCAATGCTGAGATTGAGTTTAAAAACTGGCCATGTGGCAAATAAAGAAGAAGAATAAAAATCAGCTAGGTGTTAAACCTTTATACAATTCTTTGGATTAGAATAGTCCAAAATATCTAGTTGCTGCCTTGCCTTTTTGCTATCAGTTTGAAAGGGGCAAGGGAGAATGGGCTCAAAGTAAAAACATTAAAAACCAGAACAATAAACAGGCAAGGCAAGGTAAGATAGTCATAATATATGGTTGTGCAGATTTGAAGCTCTAGCAGCTGCTGCAGTGGATGCCAGCTTTAAATATCTGGCATCCAATTGCTTTGTCTTCATATTTGTAATTTCCAGTGTAAATTACAGAGGCAGATTTATCATAATCTAGCAACTCATTCTTAAGTGAAGCATTGAGCAAGGTTTCTACATCTGTTTTATTAGCCCTGTTATTGTTTCAATAGTGGCGGCATTACACAGTAAGAAAGGATTAGCGCATATTGGAAATGCATCATTTTGCCATTCCGATGTTTATAAATAAGCACTACAGTCAACTTGAAGTTCTTTTGCACTGTATAAACAATGCAGGGTAATCAATCCTTAGCACAACTGAAAAGTCAAGCTAATGGCTGTAATCAAAGAAGTGAGGCTTGCGTATGGGGGGGGGGGACAGTCAGAGCATCACTTGCTTGCTTCTGCCAAAGAGGCAAGCTGCTTTGTCAACTGAACAGCTGCTGGTCACTTCAACAGTGGAAATTGCTGTGGCAGAAACAGATATTCCTACAGACATGTTCTAGCATGCGTTTAATGAAGTCAGCTCTTGCCACAATGCATTTGTTCACAGTGCCACGGAACTATTGGTGGCTTTAACAATATGTTTGTGCTTCGGTTTTGCGCATGCAAATGCTTGCTTTGGGTTACTGCCATAGTGCCACAAAGCAACGAGCTAAACAAAAAGCATGAAAAACCGATTTTGTTTTCAAAGACACAGCTTTTTGGGGATAGTGGGGAGTTGCCTGGGAGTTGTCACAGGGACCTTGGTGGTTCTCAGGCCTGAGTAGTGTCAGATGAGATGCCTGGGCTTCTATTCATGGAAACGCCTCAGGATAAACCACCCAATAATCAAAGGCATGAATCTGTTTGTTTAAAACATTACTACCGCCATCTCTCCACACGCTGAAGCAGCACACTATATAATTAAAAAATCCAAACAAACCCATTGATAAAATCCTTACGAAATGACTAACTACTAATCAATGGAAGAATAGCAGTAGGTCAATGGAAACTACAAAACATACATACACACCTCCCCTTAGAACAGGGGTCAGCAACCTAAGGCCCATGGGGGTCGTTTAACCAGCCCATGGACCCCAGCCACCTGCTCAGTTGGCTCCTATGTGCCATGCTAAACCGGCGCAGAACAGAGCGGGGGCTGCCTTCCGTAAAGCTGGCTGGAAGCTCCTGCAGCCAATGGGAAGCTGCTCGCGCCTCCTCCGCGCCGGAAGGAGCACTGGAAATAGTGTTTGTGCATGCATGTGTGCATGCGCGCGCACACACACTCTGGCCCACTGTGGCTTCTGAAGGACCGTGAACCAGCTCAAGCCACAAAAAACTTTGCCAACCCCTGCCTTAGAAGTAAGTTTTGAAGCCACCCTTTGCAAACATTAAATCATGTTTAGACATGTCTTGCTCAGTTTACTGGACACAGCAATAATAGGGAACAATGCTGCTGTACTAGCAGATCATTCCAAACCCTCAGGGCCATTATCTGAAAGACCTGTTAAAAGAGGGAGATTTAAGAGGAGAGTCCTGGCACAGAGGGATCTCCCCACTCCCATGGAAACACCACTGTTGTAGGGCCAACACTTAGTGCAAAGCAATGCAGACAGTTTGTTGGAAGCCAGCTGCATGAATTGATCAGTTACGTTTTGTTGGGTGTGGAAACCCAGCAGACACAATTGGACCATTACATTCTGGACAGCTTAAACAGCTTCCTTTAAAAAAGCTTATTAAACAAAACATAAGCTTCTAAAATACACACAATGTGCATTCTAACATTTCAAAGGCATAATTTATATTATTTGAAGTATGTGATTTATTTTTCCAGAAGATAAGTAACTCCAATTGTGAATCAAATCATTTGGAGTCTGCCTCCATTTTGTTTTGACATTATGGCATGTTCGTGTAACTTATTTTCCTGTTTAGACAATTCATTTATTATTGGAATTTTCCAGTGTCTTGCATATCCATGCTGCGACAAGTATGTGTGAAATAAGCTGTCAGTATGCCAAAGGTACATTTTCCTGTAAAGGTTATTTTTTAAATTAAAAAAAACAAAGAATCTAAACAAGCTTTAATATTTGCCGTCTTTTCAATATATATGTTAGCAGTCTTCCAAAACTTTGCTGATTTATGTGTCTGCCACATATGAAAAAAAATATTGACCATATAATCTGACTATATAAATCAGATTTTTATTCACATTTTTTGGAGTTGAATGCCATGTGCACATCATTTTATAACAATTCTCTCTGATTTTTTAACAGAGAAAATTATTGCCATATGTCCAGATGTATCCCCACATGTCAAAGTTAATTGGAATATCCTCATCCTTATTTCATTTTAACATATATGGTTTCACTTGTTATTTCTCATGAAAATATTCTAACAGGAAGCTAAATATATATATATATCCAAGATACAATGTGTGTGTTACACATTTCCCCCCAGTACATGTATTTCAAAGGGAGTATATTTTCACATTTAAAAACCTCTCTTTTAAAATGGTTTCTTATTTGCAAATATTCACAGCAAGGATTTTTTTTGACAATTTATTAAACTCTATAATTTTGTATAAATCAAAAATTAAGTATGTGCAAATAACGAACTGTAAGTACGGAAATTGGATTCTGGTATACTATTAGGATTAAGTAGCTGAGATCACCTTTATGGATATCTACACATTTGCTCGTTCACACTAAACTACAGTTGGCTTAGCGGTAACATGCAAACTAGGGCGGTGTGTGCAATCTGTAACATAACAAATGAAGAAACCAGCTGAGTGTGGCACACGTTGTACAGCACACAGAGAGAATAATCTCACTTGTAATTAAAATTGAAAGACTTTGTTACCTATTTCCTCCCAAGGTGAGGGGAAGTGACATAGGCTAAGTCTGGCAGGACAGCTTACTCTATGATTTTAACCCCTTCAAGCATTGATCAGCCTCAAGCATGCTGGTTATAGGAGACTAGTTACCCTTCAAATAGAGCACGCCAAGTTTTATTCTTGTTCTGCCACAGAGATTCTCAGTCCTCTTAGCTATGTCTTGTAACAGGGTGAGTCAACATCCAGAAGTTCCTGGACTCTCACGATTCCTGACCACCAGACATGTTGGCTGGGGCTAATGGGAATTGGAGTCTAACAGTATCTGGAGGGCACTACTTTGGCTACCCCTATTTGATATCCAGTGGTACCTTGGGTTACAGGTGCTTCAGGTTACAGGTGCTTCAGGCTACAGACTTCGCTAACCCAGAAATAGTACCTCGGGTTAAGAACTTTGCTTCAGGATGAGAACAGAAATTGCGTGGCAGCAGTAGGAGGCCCCATTAGCTAAAGTGGTACTTCAGGTTAAGAACAGTTTCAGGTTAAGAATGGACCTCCAGAACGAATTAAGTTCTTAACCCGAGGTACCACTGTACTTCCTACACTTTCTTTCATCACCACCCTGATGACCCATTTCCCCCTCTTCCAATTTGCATAGAAAACTTCTGGAAATAGAAATATTAGCATTAGTGGGCTAGCAGAATTATTGTGCGAAGAATCCCCCCCAAAGCATTTAACAAAAGAAAGGAGGAAGCATGCCCCCTCCCTTTTTTGGCAAAAGGAAGCAAACATTTATTCTGCACACAGCCACCTCTTATCCCGGCATTCAGCTACAACTACAAACAGCTGAAAACAGAAAATGGTGCAGCATGGTGAATAATTGCATACAATTAAAGCCAAGAGTGCAATTTTTGCTGTTACAAAAGATCACTCTTTGCCATCGATTTGAAAGGCCCAGTGCAAAATCAGTTTCCATTATGAAATGCCAGTTCCCAATTTCATCTGCAGGGCTCCTTTACATTTTCCAGTTCAGGTGTTTCTTTCCTTTCATAGCTATAGTCCCTTAAAAGGGAAAAGAGCAAAGAAAGAAACCCAGGTCAGAGGGCATTTTCAAACTTCAGCTCCAATCCACAAACCTCTTAAACTGCAGTAATCTCAGAACAGTCAGTTGGCATTACACTACAATTTATTTGAGAAATGTAGCTTTAGTGTGTGTGTGTTTGGTGGTGGTGGTGGTGTGTGTGTGTTTTAATGTACTTACAAGACTTTCCTTATGGGGTTCTTTTGTCTAAGTGGTTCCTACTGTGGGGCAAAATAATTAAGGAAATAATTGCAGCTCTCAACAAAGGTCTTGCATACACCCAACGCTGCTTTTGTTCTGCAGGATAATAAATGTCACTTCATCAGAAACCTACTTGAAGTGCTACTACAGTTAAATCTTTTCTTATGCGCCTTGACTAACCTGCGTAAGGAGTGGGGGATTAACCTGCACCCATTAATAGGTGGTTTTAAAGGTCAAATTAATTGTGGTCCCTTGAAAGTGCACTATAGCTTTACCAAGTAGATGCATTCCACAACTTTGTAAGACCCCATGTGCACCAATAGAGGCGGGAAGGACTGTATTTTATTTTATTTTTTAAAATATATTTTTATTAAAGATTTCTTTAAAGCCCCTTCTGTTGCCTCTACCCAGCGCCCCTGGGCTGAACCAGGTGTGGGCTGCCTTTGGCTCTTATCATTATCATTACATAAACTCCAACATTTCTCCGATGAAACTAAGGATTTCCTATTCAATAGTAGGAGTAGTAGCGTTTGCCCCAGCCACTCTGGGCAGCTTCCAACATATATAAAAACATAATAAAACATTAAAGCTTTTTTTTAAAAAAAAAAACCCTTCCCTATGCAGGGCTGTCTTCAGATGTCTTCACATAACTCCATACCTTCCAACATTTCTCTGATGAAAATAGGGACGTCCTAAGGAAAAGCAGGACACTCTGGGATCAAATCAGAAACCAGGGTGGCTTCTGTAAATCCAGAACTGTCCCTGGAAAATAGGTACACTTGAAGGGTCTGTCATCATCATGATCATCATATCTGGCTCTTGTCCTTTGTTGTTTTTAACTGTTTTTAATATTGTGTTTTAATGTTGTAACCATAGCTGTCAACTTTTCCCTTTTCTTGCGAGGAATCCTATTCGGAATAAGGGAATTTCCCTTTAAAAAAGGGAAACGTTGACAGCTATGGTTGTAACGTACCCAGGGACTTGAGAGTGAACAGTGCATAATTAATAATAATAATAATGTTGCTGAACTACAACTCCCTTCAGCCCCAGCATGCATGGTCACTGGTCAGGGATTGTGGGAGTTGTAGTTCAGCAATATCTGGAGGGTCAAACTTCCTCACATCTGGCTAAAGTGTTTAAATGGAATTGGTTCATAAATCATCACTATTTAGCCAAGGCAGCAGACTGCTGCTGCTGTAATGACATGTGAATGGGTTCAGCATCCTCAAGCCTTTGGGAACTGTGAGACCCTTTCGAAAAGGCGTGCAAACGCTAAATGAAATGCAGAACAATGAAGTGATGGCATGTTGTAGATGCAACAGCTAGAAAAAAGTAGAAGTATTTGAAAAGCAGTTTCTCCCCGGAACAGAAATTATTGAAAAAGCAGGTTTAGTTACATATTGTGATTTGCAAAACACACACACACAAACACTGAATTGGAAAGTGGAGTAAAGCCCTTAAGGGATAAATCTAGCTATATTCACAATGGCATCCTTTCTTTCAGATACATGGTAAAATTGAACTGAGGTCTGCCTTGACAATCTATGTTGTTGGCATGGCAATTCTGCCTGTTTCAAGGAAGATCCCTGCTTCAATAGGCTAACATTTCTGACGGCATGATGCAAGATGAAAGCAACCATCTAGGCACCTCCAGGCAGGTCAGTAACAGATCATGGTGGAATCTACATACATATTAAAAAACATTCTGAAAATGCTTTTTTAAAAAGGGTTTTAAAAATACATTGAATTTTCCATAAGGCTCACCATTGCCATTGTATATTACACTTAAAACACACTTAAAATGTTTTATTTGCTGCTGTATAGCAGAGTTCCATGTCACTATCTTCTTATGAATGAAGCCCTGCTTTGGCATCGGGTACCCTTCTATGATCAAAGTGATCAAATAACCATTTGCAGTTGTTTTTAGGTACAGAGTCATAGGAAAAGCAGAAGTGGCCTTATCCCAGGTAAGGCCATCAGTTCTTGTTATGTACTGAAGTTCTCACCCTGGGCCAGCAGGGGGATACTGTAGATAGTTTTCACTCAGGTCCACATATGCAAATAAGGGATTGAAAGTGACGTTCAGTGATTGGATAGTTACAGAAAATGGTTACTGTTGCATTCTAGTGGAGCTCTACATAAGCAGCCTGGCTGAACCCTTCAGTTCAGTTCTGTTCTGGCCTGTGAATAAACAATAACTGTTTGAAGAATCGCTGTGTCGTCTGCTATGTTCACCCACAACTTAACACTTCTCTAGCTCATTGTTGTCAACACAGAACAACAGAGGCTCTCCAGGATTTCAAGCAGGAGATTTTACCAGAACAAGCTCTACTACTGAGCTATGATGGCCTTTCTGCAAATGAGAGCACCCTCAGTGGGTGCTGAGTGGTGACACTCTTAAATTGTTTCTGGCTTTCCATAGGCAGTTCAGCTGCAGGGGCATGCTGTTTTGTTTCAGTGGAAAAAAACAGCATGCAAACAGGGTATTAAAGATGATCAAGAGCTAATAATAAAGTAGTGGGCATCCTGATCCAATACACATTTACCGTACTCAGAAATAATCCCACTGTGTGCAATAGGATTTACTTTCGGGTATGTGTGCATAAGATTGGTAAGATGCCACTGTGGGGGAAAAGTATACATACATGTATATATAAAGCTCCACAACAGCAAGAAAATTATCAGAATCTACCACATTGCCTTGAATTCAAAAGCATTGTGGTCATGTAGTGAAAACATCTCAGCGTGCTGCATTATTTGGAGATAATCTGGACTTGAGATGTAACCAAGGGCTAGGAAGCTTCAAGCAGACGTTAAACTCTCTGCTGCTTAGCAGAAACAAGACCAGAGGCTAGTTTCTCCACGCAGCAGAGGTTATGTCTCTTTTTAAGGTAAGGATGTTTATATGATAGGTTTGAATAACCTGCCTCTCTGCTTGTTCCTAACGGAAAACTTCCCCCACAATGTAGCAAGTACAACCAAATTGTTCAGAGGCAGGAATAAGAAGCCCTCGATAATACTGGGAAGCGGGTGAGTGGGATATTATTGACTTCTTATTTTAATAAGAACCCACCTAACTTCACACTCCCAGTTGAAGTTTCCAAGCTGCTTTCAAGGGCACATCCACACAGAATGTGTCGTGACATTATAAAAGGTAAAGGTACCCCTGCCCGTACGGGCCAGTCTTGACAGACTCTAGGGTTGTGCGCCCATCTCACTCAAGAGGCCGTGGGCCAGCGCTGTCCGGAGACACTTCCGGGTCACGTGGCCAGCGTGACATCGCTGCTCTGGCGAGCCAGAGCCGCACACGGAAATGCCGTTTACCTTCCCGCTAGTAAGCGGTCCCTATTTATCTACTTGCACCCGGGAGTGCTTTCGAACTGCTAGGTTGGCAGGCGCTGGGACTGAGCAACGGGAGCGCACCCCGCCGCGGGGATTCGAACCGCCGACCATGCGATCGGCAAGTCCTAGGCGCTGAGGTTTTACCCACAGTGCCACCCGCGTCCCGTCGTGACATTATGGCTATCAACAATTAATTCAACTAATTATATTTCTATTGCATATGATGGTAATAGAGTTTTTCTTCCATTATTAAAATAACAACATTCTCTGTTGAGAGCCAGTGTGGTGTAGTGGTTAAGAGCGGTAGTCTCGTAATCTGGGGGACCGGGTTCACGTCTCCGCTCCTCCACATGCAGCTGCTGGGTGACCTTGGGCCAGTCACACTTCTTTGAAGTCTCTCAACCCCACTCACCTCACAGAGTGTTTGTTGTGGGGGAGGAAGGGAAAGGAGATTGTTAGCCGCTTTGAGACTCCTGAAGGGGAGTGAAAGGCGGGATATCAAATCCAAACTCTTCTTCTTCTTCTTCTTCTTCTTGTCTATTCTCCATCTTTGCAAAGCTCCAAGCTTGCTCCTCGCCCCGAGTAACCCAATGCTTGGCTGAGAACTAAACTACCCTGGAAGTCAACCTCTTCATTTTGGATTATGCAGACAGCCTCAGTTGCTGAAGTGTGATATCATTGTTTTGGACCACACACTTGCTTCTAGCTGAAACTTCAGGGTTGTTGCTGTTTCTTTCTTTCTTCTTCTTTGCATGTGGCCTATTAGCATGTTAAGATCTCTGCAAAGCATAGGTTTCCATTGAAAATATTATCAGGCCAAAAGGAAAGTGTGCTTGATACGGCAGAATGCCTGAATGGAACTTAGCATTAAAACATGCAACTCTGGGTCTTCAAAGAACTGTACTGAAAATGTAATTTCATTTCTCAGTGCCTTAGTATCCTTGTTCTTGCAGCACACACACTTATCTTGCAAGGTTATCCCTTCATTTCCCATGAATTTAAGCGAAATGGCAAATGAACTGACTCGATGAAGATAGAATCTAAATATCAGACTAAGCTGTTAGCAGCAGAAAATCCAATATGACTAGAAAATGTTCAGCCCTTTAAATGAAGTCATGGAGATTTGAATTATGATTCTTTTCTAAGACAACTATGAGCAAAGAAATCCTGCGGAACCTGCATCTCTTCTTTTTCTTTTTGAGAAGCACCTATAAAGAATAGTTAATAGTGCCTTTAAATATAAGTAGGGAATGAATTAAGACTAAAAGGTGTTTCAAATCAGAGCTGCTTTCATTTCAAGTTCTACCCAAAGTCAAATATAGCCATATTTGATTTTACTTTTCAACCAGTTACTAGGTTACCTAGGGTTCAGTCCTAAGCTGAGGAGAGGAACCAAAGGCAGTTTCTTATATTTCTCGTCACTATCCTTTTCTGGGTTTGAAAAAATAATAATAATCTCCCACTGAGAACAATGAGAGAGGGGAAAACAGAAATAAGCTGTATCAGCTCCTGGGCTAATATAGCTTCCCCACCATTCCCCGAGAGTTGAGGAACTGGGAAGGTGGGAGATCATCCTCTCTGAAGTCTCCAGAGCTCTCTATTGGCCCTTAGAGGGGAAGTTCTGCTACATTCTCATGGACCATAGGACTGCAGGGTTAATGGACTACCACAAAAATACATAGGACAGTAATAGGAATGGGATGTGGTTTGTTGCCATGACCAACTTTTACATCTTATGTACTTAAATAATTGCGGGTGAAATGTATATAAAAAGCAACTTACCATATTGAAGCCAGATTTCTCTGATACAGTAGTTGCCCCCTCCAAATGTCTTTTAGGCTGCACGCTTATACTGACTTACCTGGAATAAACCCCCATTGAAATCAGCAGCAGGACATGTATAGCAATGAGCTTCTGTCTTTACATTCTGACCGCAGCAGCCATTTCAACACAGAGATATTTGAAATGCCAATTATTAACAGTTATATAGCCCAGATAAGAAAACAGCTCTGGTTTCCCTCAGGGAAACCATTTTGTTTTTATTTTACCTCTCTCTCTCTCTCTCTCTCTCTCTCTCTCTCTCTCTCTCTCTAATACTCCTTTTCCTGGCATCCTAATTGCTGAGCCCACACAATTGTGCCTGTACAAACACTTGTTCTGCCCTGATCCAGATGGCTCAATTTGTCTTGAAAGAGAAGGGGAAGTAACCCTGTGACAGGATTCTGAAGCATTCAGGTTTCAGATTGTGAAGGTGATAGTTTTAGCTTCTGCTAAAAGCATGAAATGTCAATGCCTCCACAAAGGGGTAAAACAATTTTGAAAAAATAAAACATGAATGGTGTTATTGCATCTTGGATTCCATGTAGAAATATATATATTTTTCTAATGCAGCCCAGGCTATTACAGGAGTCCATAAAGAAATATTGCCTAGTTTAAGATAAAGTATTGGATTTATGATCCCAGGTTATTCACTTCAGTCATAACTTCAAAGCTGACTGACTGACCACTCACCCAATATCTTTTTCTGCAAAAGAGGTATGGCTTTCTTGAAGGGGTACCTGAAGAAAATAAGGTGCATCTCAGCTAGTAAGTCACAGAGTATACCTCAACAGAACAAGTTACTGTTAAGAAAGGCTCTGATGGGGTATGCAATGTCCTAGTCTGGTTTCCAGGAAAAAATATATGGAAGATTCATGAGACACGTAGTAATCACACAGCAGTAGTGAACAGCCTGCTCTGTTTTGTAAAGTAGGCTGAACTGGAACATCACACCTAAGGCACATGAGCTTAACCATGCCTTATAACAGAGCTGGGAGACTCGTAGCCCTTCAGATGACATTGGATTTCAACTGCCATCAGCTTCAGCCAATGGTCAGGGATGATGGCGGCAACAGGGTCATTGCTTGGAACTTAAAGTCTTGGGGGCACAGGCCCACATGGAAGACTTGCATAAAATTGCATTTACTATTACAGGTACCTCTGGTCAAATTAAGATGGTGGGTGGCTCAGCTCACATTCACACTGTGGTTTGCAGTGCACCCAGCCACACAGTGAGCAAGGTAATACAGGTTTTTAAAGGAAGGGCAAGGAGCAGGAGCTCCAGGGCTCAAGCCCCCAGGACCATCTCCAACAATGCCCCTGGCCATCAACATCTGCAGGGCTTTAGGTTCCCTACCCCTGCACCTTATGTAGTCCTCAAGTCAGTCTCCACACCCCTAATACTCTCTGTATAAATTACCTTTTTTAAAGCAGTCTTTGTTAATGTTCAGATATGTCAACAAGAATTTGAAAAGAGAAAATAAAAGACCCCGAAAGCAAAATGTAAAATACAAAGATGCAGAATATAGCGAGGGAGGAAATGCAGAGCATATTGTATACCTTTTCACACTTATCATAAGCACATATGGGTACAGAATGAGTCACTGAAGTCAATAAGCAGAAATGTCCCCTGTGTTCCCAGAGCGGTTGTTACATAGTCTAAACGCCCAACGAGGCAGGTGGTAGAGATTGTTGAAATTGTTCTGCAGTGACATATAAGATAAGGTGCCACAATGCTGTTGAAATATGTCTGGTTTTGCTGTCTCATATAAGGCTCTGATGTGCCATGTTACCTTTCCTAATAAACCAATTGTTATGTAACCCAAAATAAACATGGAGGCCAGTGTTTTCGATCTTTGTAATGCTATGTAAATTATTGAACCATCTCTATGGTTCAGAAGGGATGCTGCCCTACCCATGTCTGCTACGGCTTACCTCAGCATCAGAGTAACCCCCTTTAATTTGACATTTTAGCAGTGTTGGTGCCAAGGAGTGCAGGGATTAAAGGGACTAGACTAGTTCACTGGGGTGCAGTGTAGGGTGGCACCTGAAGTTATAGCTTTGGCCAGTGGCAGAGGAAGCCGCTTGGGTGCCTGGGGCAGCGCGCCCAGGGGCAGGGCGCACTGCCCATAGGGGTGGGGCGAGGGCAGGGCAAGCCCCCCATAGGGGCGGGGCGCACCGTGGGGCCTCCGGAGTCTGCCTGCCTCCTTCCACTCAGCTGCCCTAAAGCTGGGGGGCGGGGGCAGCGGGCGAACCGTTTGGGCAGCATGGAGCCTGCGCGTGCTCAAGCCACCACGTCTCTCCCAGGAGAGACACACGGCTTGGGCGCACTGCAGGCCTCGCGGTGAGTGCCACCCGATATTTTGTCACCCCTTCAGTGGTGACACCTGGGGCAGACCGCACTCACTGCACCCCCCATCCTCCACCCCTGGCTTTGGCATGTGGCATAGCAACTGATTGAGACAGATATCCAGCCTGGCAAGATATGGAGTAATTGTTCTGACACCACAAGTATTTTGGAAAGCAAGCAGCCTTTTATCTTTTGAATGATTATTTTACTTTATATTTTACAGCATTTAGTCACCTGGAACACTGTTTGGTGCAAAAATGAGGTACAAATGGTAGCATATAGATGAATAAGCAGCCGCAGGTAAGGTAGAATGCTTGCCTCTGTTTGGAAATAGTGCTGCTGGAGAGCAAAAACATTCTTTGAGCTCTCCACGTGGCTCACTCTCTGAGGGCTGCTCATCAGTTGCTTCCGTGTGATTTTTTTTCTTTAAAACATTTTCCTGGGAACATCATCTCAGCAAGCCAGGGATCATGTAGTGAAAGTAATGATATCACAATATGGATGAGAAATTGTATTGAATGATATTGTTTTTAACCTTTATTGTTTTCTTTACAAACCATTTGGGCATTTGTATTATATTAAGCCGTTAAAAAAATTACAAAGAAATAAAAACAGATATGACTTCACACATAGCCAAATTTATGTGGCAGTGACTGAAAGCCTGTTCAGAGTGAGGTTATTGCCACCTACCACCACTCTAAATAGCCAAAACCACATGGCCAATGTCATTACACTTTAGGGAAAGGGTGATGTTTTACCGTATTTTTCACTCTATAAGACGCACCAGACCATAAGACGTACCTAGGAGGAGGAAAACAAGAAAAAAAATATTCTGAATCCCAGAAGCCAGAACAGCAAGAGGGATCGCTGTGCAGCGAAAGCAGTGATCCCTCTTGCTGTACTGGCTTCTGGGATAGCTGGGCAGCGTGCACTTGCTCCATAAGATGCACACACATTTCCCCTTACTTTTTAGGAGGGAAAAAGTGAGTCTTATAGAGCCAAAAATACGTTAATCCATTTTCACAGAAGCCTACAACAATACAACAGAGGTTCATGAAAAACAGTACTTTTGTCTCAGCCCTAGGGACACACGAAAAAGGATTTTACATTGTGAGGTGTTAAGGATAGCACGGGTACAATTCTGTCTAGGAGAGAGCGTATCCCTGACAGTGTTCAACAAGGTTTGACTGGCAAAGTTCTTTTGGAGGCCAATTACTGGTGCTGCTCAGGCCATTGCTGGTGAAAAATTATAGTATTGCCTATGGCAAATTCTAAAGGCGTGGTTTGGCCCTTCAAACCACTTGAATTTGACATTCCTAAATTTGGGGATATATCAAAACTAATAGCAAAGGAAGAATAGCTTGGGGGCAGTGATTGCCTACATGCATTTTAGCAGATGCAGTTCCTTCGCCCTTCCTGAAGGTCTATGAATGAAAATACAGTCGCACATTATTGGTTTGTTTTTGTCTCTAAAATGCAACATGTTGTTTGCAGGGAAAGTTGCAAACAATGAATTATACAGTGCAATTATATCTCTGAAAAGATGCTAATTAAATTTTAAAACAATTTTCTGACATGGAACAAAATACCACTATAAGACATAATTTCACATTTTATACTTCTTTTTACACACACACACACACACACACACACACACACACACACACACACACATTATCTGAAAGCTCTTCGGACATCTTTGTGGCCATCTTCTCCTGGTCCTCAATGAACAAAGCAAATGCCACATTTTTGCAATAGCTGCTTTGAACTGCTACATTCCTCTCAGCAATTTTGAGAGCAAAATCGGAGGTTTGGCAAGCTGACCACAGAACATAATGGATTGACCCTGTATCAAAACATCCAGGATGTGCTAGGAATATCAATCTATCAAATATCCTTCTCGGCTGTGGATGGGAGCAGAGCTTGGCTGCCTTTCAAAAGCAGCACACACTGCCAAAATCACTGTCTGGGTGGCTTGCAGGAAGTACAGTGAGTAGTGGCAGAGCCAGGTCAGGCCCATGGGTGGGGGGAGCCCTTCTGAATCCCTAAGGGCTCTCAGTCAGTGTCTGACCCTACTGACCACTGACACTGGCCTTGGGCTGGCCAGCATGTTTAGTTGATATTTCGTCAATGGAGGCTAATATCTGAATATGTTCCCCTGGTGCTGGGAATCTCTCTCCAGCTTTTGGAATGTCATGGCCCATTCAAACTTGGAAAGGTGACATCCTTCAGTAAGCGTGGGGTAGCACTTTTTAAGCAACTTTCTGTTTAAAGTTAATCAGGAAGTGTTTGGGAGCAGGTGAAAATCCTTGGGGCAGAGAAGCTCTCTCAGGGACTCTGATGTGTGTGGGGGGGAGCAGATTTTTCTACCTGCTGTAGGAGTATCAATAGGCTTGTATATTTTGTAAACAAGATCGTACTCTCACGATGAAAAGAAATTAAGCCCTGTAGCACCACACCTGGAACTCCTCATCTCTCAGGAATGGAAGGGGGGGGGGAGAGAACATAACAGCCACAGTAAATTATTACATTGCCACAGCTGAACCAGCAGATGTCTGAGTAATGTAAGAGAAATAAAACTTCCTGTATTTAAGATACAGTTTTGTATCAAATGTCAGGCATCTACAATACAAAAACAAAAGCCACTGTTTACAGTGATGGGGTGGAGGTTAGCCTGGCTCCTCCTTCTCTTCCAGCCTTCCCCCCTGGCTAGTTGATACCCTCCCCATTTGTAGGGAATCTCTCTGCTACCTGGACTGCCTCACCCTAGCCTCTAAGGGGAGAGGAATGGGGCGGGGGACTTTCTTCCTCTCGGGCTGTTCTTAGCTGATGTCATCATTCATAGTCTCCTCCTCTGCTTCCAGCAACTGCCACCACAGCCTTGTGGAAGTCAGGACGGCAGGGCTCAGAACAGATACAGCCACAGGCCAGCTTGAAGAAAGAGATTTTGGGATTTCCCTGCAGAGGAATATAATATTGTTTTGTTATAGGTTTGGGGGGGGGGTTAAACCCTAGAAATTAATAAATGGTAAGATTTTGATTATCTGGGATATGAATGAAAAATACAAGCTACAGAGGAATTCCTGGGCTAGCAAAATGACCTGGCCAAGCTAGGGTCGTTCAGAAACAATACAGGGCCCTTGAGGGCCATTGGCAATGCAAGAGAACTGCCCCCGCCCCCGGCCTTGCCCTGAGGTGTGAACAGTCACAGGGGATTTAGAAGGTTGCCAGGATAACTAGGCATGATGTCACAGGATCCTCTAAACTCAGGTGTAATATGTGAATAAATCATATTTCTTAAAGCTACAACAATCTTGATTCTCAAAGGAACACAGACTTTAGGTGAGCTAACTGTAGCAAGATTCCCCATTTTATAACAGTATGTTCTCCATTATTCTATTTCACAAAAACATTTGGTTCTGCAGCAGACCATTTAAGCCCTCCCCTTTACTCCCCCCATTAGAAACATTGTGTCGCAACCTCATGAAAATAGAACCCAACTTAAAAGGATAGGAGAGGCACTCCATATTTTTAACAAAGCAAAATGCTTTACTTTTGATAATGGCTCCACATCCTGTCATTGTGTATTCACTGAGGTCTCTTCCCTTTGAAAAATCATCCGCAACGATTCCATTGCTGCCAAGGTCTCCCATGTAGACACAGTCTTACTTAGGGACATCAGGCTGCTGCAAAGATGTGAACACTGAGGAAGGACAAGGGGGTTTTAAGCTGTTAGGCTTGGACAATCTTCAACTGCTGAAGCAACCTTTCGGGTCCCTAGGCAGCTGGCAGGAAGTAAGACCAGGGACTAAAGTTAGGACCAGGAGTAACTGAATGAAGCCATTAAAAATAATAAAAGTTTTTAAAAATCACAACCCGCAAGGTTATTCTTTAGCCTACAGTGAACAGGGTTTTTGTTTTTCAAAAAAATGAAGACATACAACACAGGATATTTAACTCACATTAGCCTAAGCTCTGGAAATATGGCTTCCACCCTTCTCAAGAGGGAAGACCACATTGTTCTTGCATTCATTGTGTGGTTTGTCCAGTCACAGGCGATGCCCTCCACTCTCTCCTGCTGCTGCATATGAATTTCAAGTCTTCATTTTGATCGCCTCCCCCTGCAGCTTACAGGCAAGCAGCCAGTTCTCCAGTGCATTTTTGAGACCCAGCCAGAGGTGCCTGCACTGAGATATATGTGCTTCTGCCAGGCTGCATCCTTTGATACCAACATGACTCTGCAGTGACAGCAATGAAGATAAACCGCTCTTGGTTGTATTAGCGGGGACCCATGTGGGGAACACCACACCACACATATATCCCAGCCTTAAATTATTGGAAGGAAGCTGCCCTGATCTAAATAGCTAAAAGACTTCCCCCTTTTAGGCGATTGCACATTATTGTTCATCTCTGTTGTTGCCACCAGGGAGACATCAATATTAAAGGGCCTGGCCCAGCCATAACAGTGGAGATGCATTACTCTTGGCCTCACCAATTGGGACTCATTAAAAACTTAGGGAAGCAGGCAGCTTGCCTGTGCACTAGCAGAGGTAGAGGAAGGCGAGCTGAGTCGCAGAATGCAAAGCAAGAAAGGGAATGGGCTTGGCCAAAGGCAATTTGGCCAGAAAGCCCATCTTCAAGCTTCATTAACATCTTCTGAGTGCATAATAATGAATAGCCAAGTTAGCTTTCCAACTGTGCTTTTCACATCTCAAACCCATGCCTTTCCTCTCTGTCAAAGTTGCCTCCCTCTTGCATTCGGAAACCCAGTGGATATTGGCTCGACAAGGCTGCTTTCTGGTGTGTCGGCCAGACAAAAAATCCATCCTCAGCGACACAGGGTTGGAATACTTATGCTTGCACCGGGATTCTGTCCTTTAAAATGGCTGTGTAGTAGAAAGGAACGCAATAGGGAGGAAGCTTGTTTCGCTGCTTCAGAGGCACAAAAGGAAAAGTGGTTCTAACTGAGGTCCTTATACCTACAAAGGCTCATGATGTAGTAGCAACCCAGGTGCTCAGCTCTGAATTAATTGGATGCTGGTCCTAGTTCACTCCTAGCTCTCTCATTTCAAAGAGGGTAGCCTTGTCTGGTCAACTGGGGTGAATGTGAAAGCAAAAGCGATAATCGTCACCAACAGATTGGACTGACCTATAGATAAATTTGTTGTTGTTGCTGTCACAATCAAAAGTCATCACAAAACTGAACAAAAACCCCAACACTATCATAAAATGGCTACTAGAAGTATTTGTCATGCAACTGAAGTTCAGCAGGGAAGGTACCTGTCTAATCTCAGTTGGGAGAGAGCTCACAACACGTAAATCTCTGGAGCTGTGAAATATGCACTTAAATAACAGGATTGGGCTGGCCTTTTTGCAGCATGGTTCTATTTCCTAATGATAACAAACAAAATAAGATGTGCCAGTAGTCCGTGGCGGAGGAACCCTCTCCGGCACCCGGGGCGGCATAGTCCGTACGGACTGTGCATGTGCAGCATCCTGTGCATGTGCACTCCGTACGGAATGCCGCTTGCACAGCGACCGTACAGACTGCACGCGTGTAGCAGCCCATACAGTTGCCGCATGCAAGAGTGGCAGCCCATACGGATGCCCGTAAAGACGGCGCTTGAGAGCGGCAGCCCGTACAGACGGGGCGCGAGCAGCGCCCATATGGACTGCTGCTCTACAGCTGGGGGGAGGCAGGGGCCATCTTGTCACCCCTCCCAGAGTGGCACTTGGGGCAGCCTGCCCCCCCTTCCTTACACCGCTGCCAGTAGTGCTTGTATTGTGTGTGCTGCATGGGGTTGGTGTGTATTTAAAAAGGCAAATTCTTGTGTGGGTGTTTGCTTTTTCGTACCAAAAGTTGATTAGCCCACAAAATAACGTAGCGCTACTACGTATTTTTAGTCTGCTACCCATTTTTTGAAACAGTCAAATATGTAATTCAGTCTATCTATGAAGTGGTCATTCTTATAAGCCTGACTCTCCATCACCTATCATATCTGACGTGTGGCTTGTCATACCTTGGCCAGGGCTGTCATAAAATCCCGGCGCATAGAAGCACGGATGTTCTGCAGCCTCCCCAGGGCTGAAATCTGAGAAAGACTTGCAATCTTCTGAACAATATTCAGGGGGGGGGGGTGCCATACAAAAGTGCCTGGTCATACAATGCAGCCATTGAGGTAAAAACACAATAAAAAGTCTCTATTCCATATGGATTGGGTTGTTGTTTTTTAAGGTTGGAATGGTATTGGGGACACTGGTTGGGAAGTTAGTGAGAGATGAAAACAACTTCTACTTCCTATTTCTACAACTTTTCTACACAACTTTTAGAAGCCCTGTATTGGGAAGTTTTTAATGTTTGATGCTTTATTATGTTTTTATATGTGATGTAATCAGCTCAGAGTGACTGGGGAAACCCAGCTAGATGGGTGGGTTATAAAATACTACTACTACTACTACTACTACTACTAATAATAATAATAATTGCTGCTGCTACTACTGCTACTACAAGATATATATATATATTTAAAAAATCATACCTGAACTTTCATTTTAAGAATGCCTGGTATTCCTTTTCAGGGAGAGCTTTCAATATGTTATCAAGTCACCAATGTTTCCCTTATACTGGGTAAATAATTTTTAAACATTTGTTCATTGTAATAGTGGGTTATACTCTTCACTGTTAACACTTTGATTATAGTAATTAAGTCAAATGCACATTGCAAAAGCTGCAGCACCAGTAGGCTCTGAAAGAACACCTCTCCCCTATCAATTTAAGTAATTTAACAGCATTTATAGAAGAGCCATCATGTCATAGAAAAATTGCTATCCATTGACACTACAATGAGGGGGGGTTCAAGTTACTTCTCTCGTTCTTCTTTCCTTTTCCTGATAAACTTACTTAAAAGCTATTTTTACAAGAAAAGATCACTCTATATTGATTGTGGTAGCTAGGGTGTGGTGCTTTTTTAGTGTTGTCACAATTATTTCACTCAATATAAATGTTGCTTTCTTCTATAGTTAAGGTATTGCTGGAAATTGTTAAGAATGGCATCTAGGTAATTTCCCTATGCATTTGAAAGCATCTGGAAGTAAAGCTTTCCGTAACAAAGATTTCTGCAAACACAATATGCACTTGTTACAAACAGAACTCAGGGCTCCCTGGGTTCTTAGAGGCAGGGACGCGGACTTATAAAAAATATTGGGGGGGGGGGGCCGGGAAAGCTCATGAATAATAAATAAGCTCATGAATATGCAAATAAAGTGGCGCCGCCTCCTCGTGAGCGAATAGGGGAGAGCGTGCTGCGCCTATTAATCAGCTCCAAAGGAAATTGGGTGGAGCTTTTGCTCGGGAGGGAGGGCAGGAGGCATGCAGCCCGCCCCTCCCTGTGCATTTTGGGCAGGGGGAGGGGCGGCGATGGCGCTCTGCTGGAGGGGCGCCGGAGATTATTGGGGGGGCGGAGCCCCCCAAACGAATTTTTGAGGGGGCTCGGGCCCCCTCAAGCCCCATGGAGTCGGCGCCTATGCTTAGAGGCAGAGCAGGCACCAGACCTTAAAGTGAGGAAAACTGCAATACAGACAGTGAATTGTACCCACTGTTCATCAGAAAAGACCGATCTGAATTCATTGGCTTAACTGACAGAGCATTACAAGACTGTAATTTGCCACACTGGAGGGTTTTGGATGAAGCAGAGATGTCCCTCCACCAGCCTTTGCTGGCGTGGGAGCTCTGAAGTTGACAGGATGGCTCTACTGATGAGGCGTATCCACCTAAACAGCCAGTGGGTGGAAGTTACCACGTGCCGCATCCTCACTTGTTGTAGCCAGCAGAAGCTCCTGAAACAAGGTGTTTTGGGAAGAGTGCAGGGCCAGCGCAGATTCTACTGGATCCTGAGCTAGCTCTGCTGCTGTCATGCAATGGCAGTGGTCCTGATCCAAGTACCTGCCGCTGTGCCATCCTGTGAGCTGGAGGAGTTTGAGGAGGAGTTTGGATTTGATATCCCACTTTATCACTACCCGAAGGAGTCTCAAAGCAGCTAACATTCTCCTTTCCCTTCCTCCCCCACAACAAACACTCTGTGAGGTGAGTGGGGCTGAGAGACTTCAAAGAAGTGTGACTGGCCCAAGGTCACCCAGCAGCTGCATGTGGAGGAGCGGAGACGCGAACCCGGTTCCCCAGATTACAAGTCTACTGCTCTTAACCACTACACCACACTGGCTCTCAACTGGAGTGAAGCCATGCCCTACTACTGCAGGGCTGTTGATGCAGTGGTGTAGCGTGGGTTGCCAGCACCCGGGACCGTGCAGAGGTGTGAAGGGAAATGGATGGAGTACACATGTACACCTAACTCCCTAAAGGTGTCTGCGTCACAGCCACAGAGATAAGAAAAGAAAGAGTTGTTCCATTATCTGGAGAGGTCATTTCCTGGTTTGCATGGATAAGTCATTTTCAACAGAGCCCAGCAACAGAAGCTTGCAGCTGTATTGAGGCAGCAGTGGGTATTGAAATTTTGCTTCCCTAACAATTTTGCTCCTGGGGCAACTGTCCCACTACGTCACTGTGTGGATTCAGTGTTGGCTTCTTGAGTCCACAAAGTTCCACTTAGGCCCAGTAACTTCAGTTAGTCTACCCTGAGTAAGAACCTAGCTGGCGACCACACAGTATGCACTCCTACAGGAAGAAGATGTGAAGAATAAAGAGGGTCTGAAATAGTCGGTGTTTACAGAAAACAAGAAGCATTCATGGCTGAAAGGAGCCAAAATTGTACAGGAAAGTTATGCAACAGGTTGCTTTTATTTTGCATTTATATGAATCACAGGGAATTAATACATATGCTAATCTTGATGCTAAATTCAAATACACAGCCCATTGATCTGACTGTTACCACCAATCAGCCCCTTTAGGGCATTTCCAGCTACTGTTTCCTACCCACCCTGCTCCTGTCTCTGCACAATCATTAAAGGTAAAGGACCCCTGACAGTTAAGTCCAGTTGCAGACGACTGGTTACGGCGCTCCCTATTCAGTACCAGCAGCATCTCACATAACAGATGTGCATAGCCTTCTGTCTTCAGGGCAGAGCTTCTGTCTGCAGCTTTTCAAGAGGAGTGAACAGCTTTCAAAGCAGTAGGAAAAAACTATGTTTTTAAGATGCAAAATGTTCCTTAGAATGGAAAGACCTCGGAGGCCGGCAGAATGTTGCAGCGGGGTAGCTGGGGCAGGGGCAGGGGAGAGAAAAAGATAATCTTATTGACATTTGCTACTTTATGAAAGCCCAAGCTTTCCTGGACTTGAAACATACAGCAGGGCATCACCCCAAAAGTGGAGACGCATTATTGGTGGGAAAAGAGATCTGCATAAAATTTGTGCGTTCCTATTTGCATGTGTAGATACAAATCTAGAAATTAGGACAATAATTTAAATAGAAATACATCTCACCTCAGCAGGGAAGACTGTGAACAGGTGACTTGTGCATACCTGCTCACTCTCTGCTGCTCAGGTGCTGGCTCTGGATGGGACAAGGCAAAGCTTCCCTGTTCTCCCTTCTTGTGATTTAAGCTTTCAATGAGTCTTGAGCTAGACAGCTTTTCCAATAGAGGATTGTCCTCTGTAAAGGAGGATGGATGGTCACCTTACCTCCCCACTGGAGTAGCCATTAAGAAAAAGCTGACGTTTCTCAGAAGGGCATCTGGGGAAATTGCATTCATTTCTGCATGAAACTCAAGCTGGGCCACAGCTTATTTTTGTTCCCTGTCCTTTTGAAAAGCCTTGCACAATCAGTGGGGAAATTAACAACTTCAACCTCAATAAGCTGCAGAAACATAGCTTTATTTGCCCTTTATTCCGATCCGTCCTGGGCTAAGTGTGTGCTTTGACACATGCCTCTTTCAGCGAGACCTTTGGAACTGGTCTGCAATCTGCAAAGGACTTTCAACAAATAATTTGAAATCACACTGCACATTCAGATTTACACCCAAGGGTCAGCCCACTGTGCTGATTAACTCTAGAACCAAGGTCAGGGGGAGAGATGACTCATGGTCTTTGTATGGCTAATGTCATTTCCCACAGCGGGACTGCAGCGGCAGATATGTATTACAGTAGCCCCCTCTGCTGGCCAAATCAAAAGAAAGTTAAGTAACCGTGAAACAAGCGCAGTGGGGTGGGGGGAGGGAAAAGACATGAGGGATTTAAAGTCTCTGCCTTTTGGGCTTTGAATTCAGTGCGAATTCAGTCTGGCTTGTGTTGGTACCTTTTCCATTAGCTCCTACTGCTGACAGGTGGCCTCTGGAGTTCAAGACAAGCTAATCAACTAGAAATATTTTTCATAGCTTCCCAAAAGAAGGAGCAGGTAGCAATAAAAGCAAATTGGGAAATTAATTATAGATGCTAAATTAAATTAAAGATGCTAAAAGGAATAGCTATTAAATCTAGAACTGGTCCCTTGTTTTAAGCACATAAATTCCACACACACACAAGCCCATATGTTAAAGAAACCAATTCGGATAACAAACATTATAACCAAAATTAAGAGGAAACGTTGAGTAATCAATCATACATTAATTGTGAGACTTACACTCCAGATTCAATCCTTGGCATATGTAGATTGTCAGGTTTTGTTTTCTAGCCTGCCAGCATGGTGTTAAAAGGCCCACATGACAGCTTATGAAGCATAAAACTGAACAATATAAGCTTACAATCAATCAAATTTAACACATACTAAAACCAAACACAAATAGGAGCATTGCCATGATAAAAAAATCCATAGCAACCACATTTTAAAATTTCACTTGAAATATTTCTATATTTCATCAAAATGGATTCCCTTGCAGTTTTACAACAATATAAAAGAACAAGCATAGCATTAAAATACAACACACTTCTGCCACTACTGCTGCTGCTGCTGCTACTACTACTACTAATCATAATAATAAGCAAAAAATAGGAAGCCTAAAGAACATAACTTAAACTTCCTGGGATAATAAAAATTCTGCCTGATGCCTAAAAGACACCGTGGTTTGGGTCAGGCAAGCCTACTTGGACACAACTTTCCTTAATCGAGTCACCCAACAGTTGACATCTGCTGCACCTCTGTCAGAGGAAGCACTTGGAGATGATCTTAGCTCATGGGCACGTTGAAATGAGAGTAGGTGCTCCTTCAGGTACTTGTGTAAGGAGAGCCTTAGCTTTAGGCAAAGTGGGGCGGATGCTGGATCGCTGGCAGCAGCTGTGAGGTGCTGAAGGATGAGGTATAATTGCCATGTGACCTATCATCGGCCTCCTATGTCCCTGGGTGAAGCAAAGGAGACTACAATCTGTAATCAGGGACATAGCAAGGGGGGTGCTGTAGGTGCAGCCTGCCCCGGGTTTCCCCACTGAGGGGAGTGACAAAATGGTGGGCGGCACTTACCGTGGGGCCTGCAGCGCACCTGAGCCACGTGTTTCTCCTGGGAGTGACGCAGTGGCTTGAGCGCCCGCAGGCTCCGCGCTGCCCCAAACAGTCCGCGCGTTGCCTCCCCCTCAGCTGTAGGGCAGCTGAGTTGGAGGAGGCAAGCAGACTCCTCAGAGGCCGCCGCTGTCTGTAGTACACATTTAAAATAGTACCACACCACTTTGAACAATCCTGGCTTTCCCCCAGGTGTGCTGGATTCCGCCCAACATTGTGACATCATACACTGAGAGGAGCCCTAGCGCTCCCTCCAAAAGGCCTGTTGGGGCCTGCTGTAGCTGCCATAGGCTCTGTTGGGCCCCCCACAAAAGACTGTTGGGAACTGTAGCTTGTTGAGGGTGCTGAAGGTTATTAGGAAACTCCTACTGCCCTCACAGGCTACAATTGTCGTTCTCCTCATGGAATTTAGAGTGGCTGGGCAACCCAATCAGATTGGCAGCATGTAATAGTAATAGTAGTAATAGTAGTAATAGTAGTAATAGTAGTAATAGTAATAGTAGTAATAGTAATAAATTGTAGTTGAAGCTCTGTGGTTTGGCTCTGCTTTAAATGTATAGTATAGATAGGGCCTAGGATTCAGCTGCAAGTTCTGTTGATTTTTGTAGATAAACCATAATGCTCTTGCTCTTTACCTTAGGCAACAAAATGTTTTGAGTTAGCCCTGCTTGTGCACTGAACCATTGGTAGCAGGGGTAGGGAACCTATGGCCCTCCAGATGATAATGTTTTTCTGCCCTGCATTCCGACATCTCTTCAGATATCATATCCAAATTTTACATGATGGTTCCTGAAATCAAGGAGTCTCTGTGTGGCTACAATGGGACACTATCAAGATGGCAGGCTGAACCTTTAAAAACTTTACAAACTCTTAGAATTCCTAGGCAACATCGGATACAATAATAGAATAGATATTCAAATTTAAATAGGACAGGATCCCTAAGCCACATTCCCCATATTTGGGGGCAGCTAAACATACAACAGAACAGACTTCAAAGTTCTGTAGGTGCTAGTTTAAACAGCTCACTTGTTGTTGTTGTTTTTCTTTGGGGGGGGGGAATTATTCAAAGTTTCTCATATTCCAGGAGTAGGGTGGGTGGAATGAAGGTCACTTCAGGTCCTCCTCCAGCTGGACAATCACCTCTCCCTCCCCCACAGGCCCACCTGCCATCCACCATCCTGTTTGCACAAATGCCTTCTGCATTGTGTATGCCAAATGCGCAGCTAGAGCCAGGATATATCTCCTGGTTGCATGTGTGATCACAGCATAAAATTCTCAAGCAATTATCTTGTCCTCTTTGTTCTGAACTAAATCATTTCTATATTTTTATCTGAACTGAAGTCACTATGAAAATTAATGAAAGATGACATTAAACCATCTCATGCTCAAGCTAATACTATTTTGAGAGTCAGTTCCTAATCTTTCAAGTTTATATTAAAAGGAATAGAACTCAGAGCGGGCACAAAAGGAGGGCAGGTGGGAGGATGTGAAGAAGAGGCCGTACTGTTCCCAAGGAGACCTGTGCATCGACTTCAAAATTACTAAATCTGCCCTGCTGTTTCCTTGTTTTGAAAAAATTGCCTCACTCACAGGACATCATGATTAGCATGTTATTCTCTGCATGCCTGTCTCCATCACAGAATGGGAAAATCAGGAGAAAATGTTGAATTTCTCCCCATGTACAAATAGTTTCCCAGGAATTCAGTACCAAGCTTTATATACATGCAAATGTATTCTGCATTGGTGAATAATAATGTAAGTGCTGTATTTTATCAAGGGGGAAGGGTTAAAAGGTTGTGCAGCCCCGGATACTATACTGTGTGTGTTTATGAAGTTTTGAACCATGGGCCCAAAGATGGGCCCAATTACATATTGATGAAATAATAAACATATGCAAGAGATAAAATGCCATGATTGTGTGAATCCACATTTTTCTCTAAAAATCTTAAATGGAAAATCTCATGAAATCGCATTGCTTTGAATCAATATCACAAAGTGACTTTTACTTGCAAATTTCACAGCAAAGCTATTTGGAGGTATACAAATAATACTATAAATAAATAAGAGCAGCTGGAATTTTGCAAAATGAGATCATACAACAGAGCCCTGTCGCCTTTGAATGATTGCCTGGTATGATCACTACTTCAGAAATTATTTTTAGCCATGGTAATATAATTATTGTACATCTCTGCTTATCACCTTGAAGGGTGGAGCTTACACAAAGACAGGTCTTTCCATTTAACCTTGAAGAAGGGTTTTTTTCCTCTCCAGACCAGCAGTGTAAGAGCACTTTTAATTTAATACAATTAAAATATACAGCAAAACTATGACAGATTAAAATTAATAGAGTATGGCAGTATCAAGCTGTGAGCAGGATTCTGCTTTCAGTTCTACAAAATCACAAAGGATTTGAGAAAATGTCCCTTAATAGAATGAAATAGACTATTAAAACCCATATAGTGTTGAATGCTTAAGTGCAATGGCAGGTGGCTGGCAATTAATCTTCAAATCATACAGCTGAACCTAATTGATAAACTCATCATATTATATGAGACCATCCATCCTGACAGTCAGGACATAAGAGTCAGCATTAATGAAACATCAGTAGGTAGAAACATTTCATGGTAGATAATTCTTAACATGGGTGATTGGTAGATTTCAACACAGGAAGTTGCTGGCACCCGCCTGCCTTAGGAGACAATGGAGAAGTGCGCCTTTGGGGATGAAGTGAAACCATTGGGCAGTTACAGCGCCTGCTGTGGCTGTAGAGACTGAGGTGGAAGAGACATAATTTATTGCAGTTGGAGCAGATGAAGGTGTCCGGTTGTGCTGCTGATGTACCATGGTGTTTCTTCTGTCTGCGCTCCTCCCAGCAGTCATTCCTCCTCCGGTCACTGCTGGGGATACAAAACGTGACTGCAGTCGTCTGCAAGGCATTTCCACATTGGTGGGGCTGATGTTGCCAGCCTTTACGTTTCATTTTCAGACATCTTTATAAGAACTGAGGGGAGAGAGACTTTCTGCAGGCAATGGCTTTTCCACCTGTCTCGCCCCACCCTCCAGCCCTGGGAGCCTTTCCCAGACCATGACTTTGAGAAGAGCAGAAGCAGCTTGGAAGGGAGGAGTTCAGGGATAGTTAAAAAAAATAATTTTACAGGTTGTGTGTTCTTGTTTCGCAATGTGACCCTTTTACACGATTTTGTATGTTTTGCGGTATTTTATGCATTGTGATTTGCTGTTATTTTTATTGATTATTGATTAGCAATTCTTTATTCTAACTGATAACTGTAAACTGTTTAATTATTATTATTTGTTGTTGTTTAGTCATTTAGTCGTGTCCAACTCTTCGTGACCCCATGGACCAGAGCACGCCAGGCACTCCTCTCTTCCGCTGCCTCCCGCAGTTTGGTCAAATTCATGCTTCAAGAACACTGTCCAACCATCTCGTCCTCTGTCCTCCCCTTCTCCTTGCGCCCTTAATCTTTCCCAACATCAGGGTCTTTTCCAGGGAGTCTTCTCTTCTCATGAGGTGGCCAAAGTATTGGAGCCTCAGCTTCAGGAGCTGTCCTTCCGGTGAGCACTCAGGGCTGATTTCCTTCAGAATGGATAGGTCTGATCTTCTTGCAGTCCATGGGACTCTCAAGAGTCTCCTCCAGCACCGTAATTCAAAAGCATCAATTCTTCTGCGATTATTATTTGCTGATGTTTAATTTTACTGTTTACTATTGGATTCTAATGGATTATTGAATATTGCTTTGATATAAGTTGTTTATTTTAAAGTTATTTTGACTTCCATATTGGATTGGATTGTTTGATGTTTTATTATTATTTTTATGTGTTTTGGAAGCCACCCAGAGTGGCTGGGGCAACTCAGCCAGATGGGCGGGGTATCAATAAAAAAATGTTATTGTAATATTTTTGTAATGAGTTGACTCCAAAAGAATGCAACAAGTACAGGATCTGGCCATTAAGTTGTGTGTCCTAGTTTTCAATTTTTATTTCTCAGCTCTAATGTACACATTTGGCACACTGCTCCTATTTAGAAATGTTTATGTATCCATCAGGGTAGGCAGTGAAAACAAGTAATTGCTCAGGTCCATAAATGTGCCTGAGAACTGCTGTATAGATTTGAGATTACTCTTATTGTTCATTCTTTAAAAAGAAGTATGTACATTGTTCAAGCCAAAAAAATTAATCTGTGCAACATTAGACTCTCTCTCTTTCTCATCTCATTATCTCTACAATTTAAAGTGTTACAGCTTTAGGTTTGCTGTCTTGAATATCCCCTGAGCAGTGGCTCATAGCAACTTTCCACTGAAAAGGATTTACCAAATCTTTTCTCAACAATAAGTCTATTCACACATACCAATATGCAGACTTCAAGTGCCTAGGTAGACAAAGAAATCCACTATTCAATGTGGTTGTGATCCGATTATGATGTACACTGCCAAACAGCATACAAACACATCACACTCTCCAAAACAGAGCATTTCAAGAGGTACCACTGTGTTTATTCCAGCCACATTTCCTCTGCATGAAACTCTTGAGCATAGGGGAACAGAGCTGTTTCCCCCCAGATTATAAGTGGTATCCAACTAAACTGTTCCACTAGTGCAATGAGTTGTAGCTGTTCAGTGGAATTTCCCCTCCCTCTCCTCTACACAGCTAAGTCATTGCACTTAGTATTTTCTTTAGCTCTATGCCATTTTTAAAAATGCAGAAAGCTAAAGACTAGTACAAGCTATTCATATTCCCTAGAAAATGCAGGTGACAGATGTTCCTTCTAACTATGTTATCTTCCAAATCTCTCCGCAAACAGATATCCACCTACAGTTAAGCTTTTGCTTTTGTCTCAGGCGCTGTTACTAATGTTAATTTGCAACACCTTCCAAAGTTCTGGCCTTGGGGGAAGCCAACCACCTTAATCAGAAATGCAAACCCAGAGGCAGAGGCATGGTTTGTTACCAAGGTCATATCCCAGGGACCCTCTCCAGGGGTAACAAAATCATGAATAAAACAAAGCAGAAAGGAAACAAGGAAACAATATAGATGAAATGGCTGACTAGGAAGGTTTTTCATAGGAATCACGGGAAATGAGTAAATAATCAAGGGACGGGGTTCATTATCAGATATCCAGTCAACATCAACATGTAAACACTCTGGGAATATGATCAAAGGGAGATATTAAAATATTTGTAATAAACAGACATACTCCGAACCAAATTACTGCTCTTGGGGTAGAGATAGGATAAGCACAGGTTTCAGAAGCAGCAGGGTCATTTGTTCATTATACAGCAAGGCCCCGTATCTAATTCCCAGCATCTCCAATTTGACACTGTCTACTTTTAATTTTGCATTTCGGTGTGATCTGTTTTAACCTGGGGGAAAGGCCAATATTAAATATGTACTTGAGGTGGTATTTAATTTAAAAAGTTGGCAAATAAAAACATTTTAAGTCGCTATATGACTATGTGACATTTCACAAAGTTACCGGTACTTTACTTCAGTGTACAAGCTAAATAATTTTTAAAATGGAAAATAAGACCCCAAGGTGGTTGTCACCAATGGAAGCTAAGGCTCAGAAAAGACTCAATATGGAGGCCAAGTGGCCAAAATATTGGGAGATATTAGAAAATGATGGAGACACTTGGAGATTGCAGTTTTTTGAGAAACTAAAGGATAAAGTGCGAGATTGGTTACATTATCGTCAAATTAGGGAGGTTTTTAATATAGACAAAAAAACAGGCTTCCAGGTGGAAAAATCGAAACTAGAAACAGAACTGTTAGAACCCAAAACTAAGGTACTTTCAAGAATGTATAACTTGCTGTTAAAATGGAACACTCAGGATGAAACGGTCAAATCAGCTATGATAAAGTGGGCCCAAGACATTGGCTATAATATCATGTTTGCTGACTGGGAACGGTTATGGACCACTGGTGTGAAATTCACGGCATGTAATGCCCTGAAAGAAAATATTATGAAAATGATATACAGGTGGTACATGACCCCAGTCAAGCTTGCAAAGATATATCACTTGCCGGTGTTGGAAATGTAAAGAAACTGAGGGAACATTCTTTCACCTTTGGTGGACGTGCCCAAAGGTCAAGGCTTTCTGGGAAATGATATATAATGAATTGAAAAAGGTATTTAAATATACCTTCCCTAAGAAACCAGAGGCCTTCCTTTTGGGCACTGTTGGCCAAATGGTGCTAAAGAAGGACAGAACGTTTTTTATGTATGCAACAACAGCAGCAAGAATTCTCATCGCAAAACACTGGAAGACACAAGATTTGCCCACTCTGGAAGAATGGCAGATGCAAGTGATAGACTACATGGAATTGGCAGAAATGACTGGCAGAATCCGAGACCTGGGAGAAGAGTTAGTGGAAGAGGACTGGAAGAAATTTAAAGACTACTTGCAAAAACATTGTAAAATGATTGAATGTTAAAATGATGCAGGATATAAAGATAATATGGCATTAGTGACAAAGCTGAAAGGAATATGCAAAAAATACTTTTTAAGAAATAAGGGTGAAAAGGTTAGAATAACATTATGTCAGATTTAAATAAAATGATATCAAGGGAAAAATTGGTGACATAATAGTTGAAATGCATAACATACAATAAGATTTGAAAGAGGGTAAGATATTGCTGAATGTGATTGTGTAAAAGGGAACACAGAAAAGGGAGATGTGAGGAAGTCAGGAAAGAGGGTTATGAAGGTAATAAGTAAGAAACAGGATTTCTATGTTTTCTTTATTTTTCTTTTGTCTTTTTATGTCTTTTTCCTTGTATTTGTTATAATTGTGAAGTTTGTTTAATTGTTTAAAATCTCAATAAATATCTTTTAAAAAAAAAAATAATTTTTAAAATGAGGCAACTCTGTCCCTATGTCCCACACAGAGGCACTGGGAACTAAGTTTGTCTTGAGAATATTGGATTGGATCCAAAGGTGATTTAAGAATTCCAGATACAGTGGTACCTCAGGTTACAGACGCTTCAGGTTACAGACTCCGCTAACCCAGAAATAGTACCTCAGGTTAAGAACTTTGCTTCAGGATGAGAACAGAAATCACGTGGTGGCAGCACGAGGCCCCATTAACTAAAGTGGTGCTTCAGGTTAAGAACGGACCTCCGGAACGAATTAAGTTCTTAACCTGAGGTACCACTGTACTGTGAAAACACAAAGTGATAAATTTCTGCTCTTCCAGAGTGGCGATACAGGCAATTTATCCTCTTCACACACTTACTGCAGTTAATAAGCTGGTCCTAAGATATAATAGATAGTTGCCAAGTTTATAAAGCTAAATGTTGACATTAAGAATTTGTTCTAGAAGAAAGACTGTTGACATAATTATTGTTCAGGGTGGGACTAGGCAGACGCAATTGAGTGTAGAAAAATATCATTATAGTTTATTAAATGCAGGTCCAATGCCATATATAATATGTATGTACTGTAACTCATACATTTTAAAACCTTAAAATCACTGTTGACAGTTTTCAGAGATTTCACTTTATAATGTACTCCCAACTGCTAAAAGAATAGTAAGAAAAACAATCCAAACGGTTAATAGTTTTGCTCGCACACTAGCTTTTCTGAGCACATTTAAACAAACAAGACAATGTAATGAGAGGATGCTAGGCCCAGAGAGGATAAACCACACGTCTATCACCTAGTGGTATTGCTGGATATACAGGAAATGTTGAAATAAAGTGTGCATTATAAATATATTTATCATATCTTCACAATTTTTTATTATTATTTTAAAAACACACTCTTCCATCAAGGTATTTTAAAGACAGATTATGTAAGGTAAAGGTTAGGATGGCTTCCTGCTAATTGTTGCAGGTAAATAATGGGGGGGGGGGGGGGAGAGGTTGCCATGAATGTAGAAATGGCACTCGCCTCTCTGCCATAAACATTGCAACTCACATATCTGAAAGCAGAATTGGCCACAGGAGGCACATTACTGTATAAGCCACCAAATTACTGCTCCAGTAGCTATAAAAACATAATTTAGTGGTCAATTTTTACTAACCAAGCTTGACTGACACTCTCAAAGAGTAGAACATTAATGAAGCAAATCATTACTGTTGCTTACTTTCTCTACTGCCTGATGCACTAATAGTTTGTTTTTCCATTTCCAGACAGACTTAAGCCCATAATCCTTCGCCTTCCTAAAGCAATGTAATCTTATTGGAGATAAGTCTTGCTTCTGCCAATGATCTAAACTTTATGCAAGGTCAAGTCACAAATCAATTCAAGTTGGTGGTCAAGAAATCAAATGGACACAAAACAGCTTACAATCCTCTCAATAGTTGACAATGACTGAGAGCAACCTACATACTGTGCAGGTATGGAAGGTTATATATGATCTATGGTTGCCAGTCATAAGTAGGAATACATACGGTTTCTGAAAAAAAATAGTTTACTTAACTAAGTGGATGAAGTGTTTAGTCAAGGTGCTTTCTTAACTGACACAATTTTGTTTGTTCTCATCTTATTTGTATGGGCACTACTAGCCTTGACGATTTCTCTCCTAAAAATGTTGGCCTAAGTTCCCGATGAGCAGAACTCTGCTCAGGGGATGCTCCTGCCCATTGAAGGAGAGCACAAATTTTCATGAATTTCTCCTTCAAATTTACACTTGATGGTAGGAAGATCACCCAGACCAGCATGTGACCTGCCAGTGGGGCCTATGGAGGAACTGCAAAAACCAGTGCCCCCCTTCCACTAGCAAGCAGTCCCTTCCTTTTGTGGAAGGGCAACTCAGGATCCAAGCTACATACTACTGTGTTCTAAGAGTGGAATGTACAAGTTTACAATGCCATTGAAAGTAGAGGTATAGGGAGGATTTGAACCACAACTTGTATTTTAGAGCATGTAGTTTAGAGCATGTAGGCTCATAGGTACTTCTTCAAAGTTTAGAAACTAGAAACTAAGTGGGTATCCAACAAAGGCATTAAATAGACACATTGAAATTAATGTGCTGTCGTGTGTGTGTGTGTGTGTGTTTAAAACAGCCAATAGTCTTAAATTAATAAATGAAATCCATTGTTTAATTATTCTGAAAATATTTACTGGGTTGCACAGTACTGTTGTAGCACTATCAGTTTATATATGCAATGCATCTTCCAGGTGTTCACTCAGAAGCAATTCCCCTTGTAGTCAACGGGGCTAACTTCCAAGTAAGTGTCTACAGGGTTGCAATGTCAAGGTGGGATCCAGAGGTGCCCTTCTGCAAGTGGAAGTCCTCCTAGAGGAGCTGAATAGCCTTTTCCTGACTTAGTGTGAGATCCAGATAAGCTTCCATTTCAAGTTCACACAATGCCTTCAGCTGGCTATAGTTGATGGAACAGCACCAATAGCAGAATTTCTGCTAGCAAATTTCTAGAGCCAAGTCTTTCCCCACCATTTGAGCCCTCTGCCTTCTGTCTTACTGAAGACTGATAACTTATATGCACTCTTCACATGTATTAGAATTCTCTGTAAACCAGAACCCATTCCACATAGTGTAGAATGAGTTTAACTTGTAAAAAAAAACATGCACCACTGCAACATATTACTTCCATGCAGCCAGGGGACCTTTGTCGGAGGAGGAAAGCCTTGCATCGCAAGCTCCGTACATACATGTGTTATTCTCTAGTCCACAATTACATGTGACAGACATTCTACGATCAATCCTTTTGGTTTTAAAAAATAAGATCCTGTGTTTTTTCCTCCTCAGATGGGAAAGCAGCTTTGGGAACAAAGAGGGAGGGAGGAAATTAAGCACCTCCTTTTTCTTGGTCACATCCATAACGCTAGTCCTGATAGGGAAAATATATTGACTTCAATGAGAAATTGTGTACAAAAGTTTAGAAACTTTTTTTCTTCTCCATCATTGAATTCAGAGCACTCTATTGTTTTCAGCTTCTATATTTGGTTTGATACATTTTACAACTTTCGTTGAAACAACAGGAATTGAATTCTTTAGAAGATTCTTTAGATCAGTTTTTGTAGTTCATATTTATAAGGATTCTGATGTTAAGTTATACTTTTACATTAAGAGTTCTTCAAAAATTTGAATTAGGACACAGATATTTAAAACACAAGGCACCCAAACTCTTTCAAGGTCTTTCATATAGATAAGATGGCATATTATATAGTATTGAGTAGCCATAATAGCTTCTGAAATAATGAAGTTATTCAATAAATTAAATAATTTTCTGCTCTTTTGTTGTTATTCAAGTAGAGCTTAAGCATCATACAAGGGTAATCAGTACCTATTACAGGTAACTGCCGTATTTTACTTTTACATTTGAAAGTTTATACAAAATTATGATTCACACAGACTTTTTACAGAATTTGAAAAGTATTTGTAAAAATGTCATCCAGCACTTAAGAAAATATGAAAGCTTAAAAAACAAAAACAAAAAAACCACTAGATCAGCATTCACTTCATTGATTGTATCAAGTAATTTCACCAACTGAGTTCTATAAGGCAGGTTGGTTTCTTAGAAGGACTGGGATTTCTTGTAGTAAAGTAGCTCTTTAATAAAACCGATTCAAGATTGGAACTGAGAAAGTGAGAGTGTATTTTTAAGTTTCAAAAGAACTGAAACAATTAAAGATTCAGAAGAGGCACTGAAACATGATTCCATAAGGACTTTCCAGGAGATTGTCTCTTCGCTGAGTTATTTTTCCATCTTGCACTATTGAAGAAATGGGGAAAGTATTATTAGTTTATTACATACAACATTCTGCATTTATTTGACTGAACTTTATAACCTACATTAACTAATCATGCTGCTATAGATTAAATAAATCTAAGGATCTGACTACATAGCAGCTGTTCAGCATTTTAGTACACAAAGGAAGAAGCAGGAGGATTATTGGGAAATAAATATATTTGAAATTACATTCATGCACTTACACCTGGACAAGCATATCTGTCAGTGTCATTATGAAGTACCTGTGATTATTAAGTCTTTTCTCATGGTTATCAAATTATTAAATCACATACATAATTTTGTTTTCATGTTTTCATGATTTTTGTATGCTTTTTAGACTGCACACCACTTAATAAGAATTTTTTTGAAATATTGATTAACGTTTTTATACTAACTAAAACAAACAATGTAACATTATAAACTTTACAAGTTAAACCACTATTAAAACTGATGCTCAGATTCTCTGAAGTTGTGCTGCTGCAATTGTTGTCATCAATTGGCATACATAACCGGCTCTATAGCACCTGTGCTTATTATTAGCATTCCAAAAGTAAGGAGATGGGAACCGTTTCATGTTGATAACGTAATACGTTCTTTTTTATAACTTAGATGTAACCCACAACTTTTTTTATAATTGTGCATACCTGTTGCCTAAGAACAGCCATTTTCTCCATCTTCTTGCGAAACACTGTGCATGGCAATGAGACTTTCACATTGCTCACTTTCGTCAGATGTTCTACAAAATGATACAAATTGTGAAATTTGTATTTATACACAGCATTATGAAAAGCAGACAGGCACATCTATAATGCTAGTCCTGATAGGGAAAATATCTTGACTTCGACGAGAAATTGTCATGCACAGCATTTTGTTTAGAACCCTTTTACATTCTTCACTCCACGTTTGTTGGGTCTAAAATTAAATTGATAACTAAAATGTGTACTAAGGAAAAGTATGTTTATAAAAAAAGAACAGCTTAATTATCAGATCATTTTGATAGTTGTTTATTTGTCAGGGGTTACTTTGTAAAAAATATAATTGATTTGTACTTTTTTTATATACATAGTTTTCCTCAATGTCCTTGCTATGTTTTATGTTAAGAATTATTTGTGCCTTGATTATCTGTAAAATGAGCAATTCAAAGACTGTCAGTGGAACAATGTTTTCCCAAACTAGAATACTGTTGAGAAAAGTATGCTGTAATAAGAGAGTAATAATTTAAGAATTTAGAACAATGTCCAATGAGAACATATATTTCAGACAGTTGAAACCAGATCATGCAAACTAATCAAAGTCGTGTAGATGAAGTTTCATGCTCCTTACATAGCTGTGTAGAAGGGGGAATTTCAACTCATGCAAGATACATCTGTTTATATTCTCCGTACTGTAAAACTATTAAAAGTGCAGGTGCCCTAACTGCCTTTTCACCTGCCCACCCCCATCAACAGTGGCAAAACAAAGGAATAATAAAGATATGCATCAAAAGAAGTCCATGTAGGAATGGAAAGAGATAAAGCTGTAAAGAAATGATCCCACCTCTGAATACGGTGTTTTCTGCAAATGAATACAAAAACTCTTCTAATTCCCACCATCACTGGATCCCAGTTGTTGTAGTGACATAAGAGAGTTGCAATGAAAAATGAAAAGAATACAGGGATTGCCCCGGCAAAAAATAACCAAGAAAATTGGACCTGAAATTAGAACAAGGATAGCATTTTGCTTTTAAAATATCAATTTGCCATTCCACCAATAGTAAAAGTGGAGTAAAGGAAGAAGGTATTTGGTCATTACAGAAATCTTGGAAAACATTTTCCTAGATGGAGTAGATCTGTGTAAGGTTTTAAAACACAGCAATAGGGGTAGCCATCTCATATTGGCACTTTATTTGGAACGGCTGCCAATGTTATCACATACACTATTTATATGCAAGTAAATGAAGTTACTCAGTTTACAAAATCAGAAGCCCAAGTGTTTCAGTCAACTAATTTTTACTCATATTTGATTAAAACTTGGACTCATCAATTTTTTAAAAAAATATTGGTTGCATCCCAAAAGGTTGAAAGGCTGTTTCACACAATTAGTTTTCTTCCTTCTCCTCTAAAAAGTAAAGGTAAAGGACCCCTGACAGTTAAGTCCAGTCGCAAACGACTCTAGGGTTGCGGTGCTCATCTCGCTTTACAGGCCGAGGGAGCCAGCGTTTGTCCACAGACAGTTTTCCGGGTCATGTGGCCAGCATGACTAACTGCTTCTGGCGCAGCGGAACACTAAAACCAGAGTGCATGGAAACGCTGTTTACCTTCCTACCAGAGCGGTACCTATTTATCTACTTGCACTTTGGCGTGCTTTTGAATTGCTAGGTTGGCAGGAGCTGAGACTGAGCAATGAGAACTCACCCCGTTGCAGGGATTCGAACTGCTGACCTTCTGATCAGCAAGCCCAAGAGGCTCAGTGGTTAAGATCCCTCATGGGTACCGTTTCAACAGCTTGGGTTGTGTCATGGGGAGCTGCAGTTGGACCAGGAACTGCCCCCAAATCAGCCACAAGAAGATTGGAAGCTTTTGCTTCCAGTTTTGATTAACCAAAGTTAAACTTCAGTTAATTTCAACTATGGTTGTTGAATCAAGCCAGATTCCTAGCCTGTTCCAATCTTCTCTCCTTGCTGGAGCAGAGAAGAAAGAGTGTGCAAGCCTTAAGCTTGCTGCAGCTCATTCCTGGAACAATAAACTGCATTTCACTAATACGTCCAAACACAGCCACTGTGAAGAAGAAAGAGTTTTGTGCCAATTTTCCACCCAGGCATCCATCTTTCTTTGTTGCTGCTTCCTTCTTGCTAGGTACATCGTGCAATGCCAAGACTTTGCTACTGCCACCTAGCTCCACAGAGCCATAAGTGGGAAAACCTGTTTTGTAGTTCATGGACCTTAAAGCCAGTGGGTAGGGGAAAGGTAAAAAACAAAGGAAGAAACATTGTATACTAGGGATCAGAAGCATTTCAGCATTGGATACAGCAGAAAGAAGCGTGAATTATTTAATTTGTGGGTCTGAATTGTGCAAGTTATTTGGACATCAATCCAAAGCCTTTGTTAGCAGCTGAGACTAGTAGCTGCATCAAATGCTAATCTCACACTATATTGGAAATGTCTCACTTTAGAATGAAAGTGTCACAACGAGGGCAAATTCTACCAGCATTAAAAATGAATATGAAAACGAGACAACACTTCCACTGTGACAGGCTAAAATGCAACCTGCCGTATGCTTCATTCATCAAGTAATTTAGGTATTTCTCATGCCATCTACTTAAACAGTTTTCCTGCTGTGTCCCTGACATACTGATAGAGTATTTTCATTTGTCAAAATACCCATGTTCGTATAGGATCTCTGCACCTCTACTTGAAAAACAGCAACAACTACCTGGATTCAATAAAATCCTTCCTGCTGTAGAATTAAACCTGAACTGTATCTAAAAGTAATCTTATTTCTGACAACTGGTAACTTAACTCAACTTATTGTTCATGGACAAATACCCCTAACTACTATAGCACCATTTCTTATTCTGTTCAGCAATGAGGGATAAAGTCAAAGCATGTTTCCAGTAAGGCTTTCATTGGCAACTACAAGAGCAAGCATGCCTAAATCCTCTGCAATAACATGATAGCTTGACCATGATGGAGACATGTTGCAATGCGGACATGCACTTTTAACTCCTTTTATTTTAACTAGAACCACCAACATTCTTCGGTTTTCCATGAAAAGTCAAACCTTTGAAGGCCTTTGAGCAGGCATAGGCAAACCCGATCCTCCAGATGTTTTGGAACTACAACTCCTATCATCCCTGACCACTGGTCCTGTTAGCTAGGGATGATGGAAGTTGTAGTCCCAAAACATATGGAGGGCTGAGTTTGCCTATGCCTGTCTTTGAGGCTTCTAAACCCATAAAAAATTATACAGTCCTTCTACCCACGTAATCAGGATCTAATTCCTATAATTCCTATAATTCCTATAATACGTCTTTTATTTGTAGAAGGTATATAAAGACTCAAAAGCTTAATCACTGGTTCAGTGACCAAGCAGGTTCCATGCCCTTGTGCAGAGAGGCTGAGAAAGGGACAATAGAGCTCCATTTCCCTGCTCTGCAAACGCAGGCACCAAGAAACCTGGAAAATGGGTGGCCCATGTGTGCCTCCCGCATTCTCATGCAGCCCTTGCTCTGTCAAGAAATATGAGCTTGGAAGACAACGGGAGGCATGCACAGACATCTCATGTCCTGGATTGCCCTGGTAGCACTTCTATGTGTCTAGATAGGTGGGGAAGGAAGGAACAGGCCTCTGTTATGCCCTATGTGATCAGTGAGCTTGCAAGGATCGTGCCCATTACATCCCCCCCCTCCATTTTTTAAAAAAGCCACCCACTTATTTCACCTTATAAAAAGAGAAGGTTGCATTTAAGGTAGTGAACATTAAATGATATTGCTGGAGAAGCAAAAGCAGTCACTTGCAATTAAGTACAACTTATTCCTCCCTACCACAGCTATTTTAATTCTCCCTAGTCATGTGACATTGCTAAGAGTCCTAACCAGGGCAGTTCTTACAATTGTCATTAATAATAATAAAAATAATAAAATACATTACCTTTTGCATGCACATATCGGCTATTATGGACAGAGGTATTGTAAGGCTCAGAGCAAGTGTGCCTATCAGTGATGAGGTAAGAAAACAGCCCCTAAGAAAATGTTAAAATATAAAACACTTGAGTTTAAAAACTAAACAGGGGAAGTGTAGAAGCAAGTTTCATTGTTGTATACACCATGGATAAGCATAATTTGTGGACCTGTTGTGGCCTGCTAAACACATTTCTGAAAGCCAAAGCGCTTGGAAAACGGATAATAATACAAAGAAACTCTAAATATAAATATTTCTAACCTTACTTAGCTGAGCAGACAAAACTGAGAACACAAACTGCACCAAGATCAGAAGACAAATAGAGAAAGACCAGCTCAATAGTTTCACACATACCCTACACCTCGTCTCATGGTTTTTAAATTTAACTAACAAATTCCAGGTTTTTACTTTTGAAATCATCTATTTTTCAAAAATAAATAAATATCATAATTCCCAGCTGTGGCCCAACTCAAGTAGTGTTAATATGTATAATGCATTTCCAATCCAACACTAGTCCTACAGGAAAGAAAGTCTTTCACTGGACTACCAATTGCAGTTCACTCAATGATTACAGAATCAAGTGAGGACTCACACATCTTTATGAGTCATCATCAATTAACTAATGCATCTCACTACTATTTACCTGCATCATCTGTATTCAATACAAACCAAATCACTATAGACAGTCCACACACTTGACTTTTCATTATCAAGTGATTCATTAAGTAGTGAGAGACTAACACTGTAATTCTAAGTGTGTCTATTTGAAAGCAAGCCCTACCAAGGACAAGGAAAATGGGTATAGGTTTGCAGCCTAAGTGAACATGGATACCAAGACCTTGATCCTCCAAACTGGACATTTGCAATTTGATTCAAAGGAAACTATTTTAGGTAATCAAAAAGCCATTGCACTATTCAGCCCCTTGATACCTACTCAGGGTTGATGATCACAGAAAAATTATACAACAATGTCTACATACAACAGATAAGATTCAAAGCTGCACATGAACACAGAGCACCTACATATTTCCCTCTGACTATTTCTCCATGAAGCTCCTCTTCTCTCCCATTACTACCACCTAGAACCTTTTCCCAGCCAAGAACTGAGACTTCTTCGCAATGAGACTGGGCAGGAGAATGAGAACTGAACTGCATATGCTGCCGCCGCAGCACTGACATGTACCTGGTTTAATTCACAGTACTTTTGCAGACTCAGATGGCTTCTTAAAGAGAGAAAGAGTGCACATTTCACAGTGTTGTGCTGGAAGCTTCCCAACTGGCTGGTGGGGAACTCTGGCAATAGCCTGGGGGTCAATGGTCACTTGCTCTGGACAAGCAGAGCCCTGCCTTAATAAGCTAATATATACACTAACAGAGTGCACCTGCCTTTGCTACTCTGGTTGCATGAGTAAGAAAGAAAGAGAGGATATAGCTCTTAAGCACAGCCTTGCATGACTTGTAAGCTGAGTCCTAAGTGGCTGCAAACAAGCCGGGATTCATACATCACCTTTAAACTCTGGTTCAAAGCTAGTGCCTAACCTTGATTTGTTTGTAAGACCTTAACCATAGTTCCCAAATTGCACATCATGGGAAGCTACATACTTGTTTGCTTTGCAACTCATGTGAAAGGGGGAGGGGAGGCAGGTAGATGCAGCTCATGCCTATCATGGCTTATTGAGCCAGGAATTTCAGCGCTGCATTACATACATAGTCTTTCTTCCACTTAATGAAATTTAGTGCTTCTTGGTGGTGACAAAAGATATCTGCATTGATAACTTTTAACACAGTATTTTGCAATAACCAGTGCCCTGTAAAAAACAGTCCTAGCTCTTTCGGTAAAATGCAGCCTCGTTTGTTGACTCCTTAATAGCTACCTGATATTAATATGAAAAAATGAATCAGAGCTAGGCACATACCACAGCCAGAGAAATTCAGACAGGACGGTTCCAACAAGGCCATTGATGACAATGCACATAAGGACTAATTTACTGGGAAATTCAAAGTTCTCAAATCCAGTATAATGGAGTAAAAAGAAACCTGGCCAAAGCAGCAGCAAATTAAACAAACCAACAAAACCTGCAAAAACCCAGAATAATAAAGTGTTAGCAACAAAGCCAAAATAATTAAACGTATCTCTACAGTAGCGAACTTCTCTTGAACTTCACTACTTCTCTAGTATATATGTATGTCAGACTCTTTACAGGATTCATTTGGTAGATAATCGTCACATCAAATTCACAGGATTAATTAAAAAAAAATGAATAAGTAGAATTGCTAGGATAGTCCTCTAACCTGGAATTAGATATTTTATTTATTAAAATAGGTA